>NW_017729020.1:11030717-11034676 GCF_001723915.1 Gavialis gangeticus
ATATAGGTACATCTAGCACATGTGAACAGTTTCCTAGTTTCCAATTCAGGACCATCAGAGAGTGATTAATGACTAACAGCCAGAGAACTGCCTTGATTGCCAAGTGCTGTATTGTTAATGCTGACATTTAATGAGCCCGGACATACTTTAACACAATTCTGCCCCGTAATCTGCAAATAATGTTCGATAGACTTAATTTGTTAAGTATTTTTTCACCTCCCTCCTCTTTTTTTCGAACCTATGTCACAAAATGTCTGGGGACCGCACTAAGAAGCGCGGTAATGTTGTGCGCGACAAGGAACCCTCGCGGGTCCCTTTGCAGTGGGCTGGAGGGGAGCAGAAGACAGCTTAGCCCCTGGGACAGGTTAGGAGTAGGGGCACCAACCTGCAGATCTGGAGACTCGCATTCAGTCCCTTGCTATCCACCAGATCTGAAACCAGAAGAAGAGGCTCTCTGGGCCTCAGAACCACGTGTAAAGCGCAGGCATGCAGGGTTTGCGAGGCCTGTGAGGGACTTGGATGGCACAGCTACAGCGAGAGCATATTGAAAGCGAGCTCAAGCTGGAAGACCGAGCTTCTGTGGGTGTGCGGAAAAGCAGGGCTCTGAACAGACACGGCGACGGCCTCTCGGAAATCGGTGCATCCAGGCAGGATTTGCCACCTGCATCTCTGCCACCTTTTTGCCATCCCCACCCCTCTGTAATCCTTAAGTACCAAGCATCGCTGCTCCTACCAGGTGCTCGCTCTCTCTTTCTGTGCCAGCTCCTGGAGCTACTGCCAGGCTGCAAAACTGTGCAAGCCTCCTGGATCCCGTTTTATGAATCAAGCCCTTAGATACGGGGGGGAGGGTGCTTTGTTGTTGTTGTGGTTACTCGCTTTAAATAGCAACAGACATACACATAAGCTAGGCGTGAGGAGATGATCTTCTCCTATATGTGATTTAGGAACATATGGCAGGGATTGCCGTGCCAAATCCGAGTTTACAGAATGCAAATCTGGTGTGCGTGCGTGCGTGCGTGCATGCGTGCCGGTGCGTTTCTGGTCAGAGTTAAGGCTGCGTGTGATTACTAGTCATTCAGAGCTCGGTGACGGGAAGAATTGGTTCAAACTGTTCCCTGGCTCGGTTACTCCTGAGTTTCCTCAGCTGTCCTGCGGCCCCTTTGCCCAGCGTTCGCAGCTCTCCCTGGCAGTCCTCAGCCTTCATCTCATCTCGGCAAGCTTACGGCACCCTGGTGCCTTGCCAGCTCCCGTCACTCCTCCTCCAAATTGTTAATAGACACGCAAATGTGACAAAACAGCCCCATTCGCCTGTATGGAAATGGCGGGTGGCAGAAGTGACACCCACGCGTGTGAGCTCGGTGTGCCAGGAACATGCCTGCCTTGGATCTGAACCCGGTGGGATGGCCAAGCACCCCTTGGTGCGACCGTACACAACAGGATGGTTCGTTTGCAGCAAGCCTTGCTCCTGATGCTGCCTTGGGGGATGTGACAGGTTGCATTACCTCCCAAACCCTCGCTCGGAGGCTGTCCCGACTCCCCGGCATGTCCTCGTGCAGCTGTGCGGGTGTCAGCTTTGGGAAAGAATAATGAAGGGGTACATTTCCTCTTCATATTTTTGGACACGGGTCGTTACTGAACGGCCCTGTGTTCGCACATGCCTTTCAGATAACTCCTTTTCCTGCTGTCGCTTCTGCCAGCTTCGTTCCTCTTGGCTTCATATCACAGGAATCTCTCCTGAATAGAAGGGACGACTGCGTCTCAGGAACAATGAACTGTTTATGCTCTCCCCGATCTTCCCCACGACCGACAACCTGACTCAGCGCAGCCCAGTGTCGCCTCAGCCGGCTAAGCGCTAACTTTGCTTGCATTTGAACAGCCCTATGGGATTAGCGATTCTTCTGCCATTTAGCCACTGGGTGCCTGCTGGAAATGTGCTCAGGACTTTGCAGAAGGCAAAAGCCACTCTGCAGAGAGAGCTCGCCCTAGGCCAACACACCACTCGAATCCTAGGACAGAGCGGATGCGTAGTCCTTGTTCTAGGCCTCTGCAGAGTTCACAGACACGGTCGTGGCTGCAAAGAGTTTGCAAGGCTAGCGCTCGGACTCTGCGTCCTCACCTTTCTGCGCAGGCGAACGGTTCTCTTGCAACGCGACTCGCACGTTGTGGGGTTCGGGCCTAGGTGGTGATGAGAACGGTAGCAATAATAATCACCACCATCATCACCCCTTGCAAGCGGAGTCTTAGACTGGAGCAAATATAAATAAATCTCCCGCTTGCCGGCGTGAAAGAAGACACCTTTCAGCCAGATTGGATCGTGTCTCCAGGGGAAAAGTTCCAGTCGGGCTGTCAGTAAATAATAATAGCGCTTAGTGCTTACACGGGGCTTTTCATCTTCAAGGCCCTTTACAAACTTCTTATTAAATCATGATTAGGCATCGCTATTAGAGGAGTGCTTCACTTCCTTTTCCCAGAGATTTCACCCAAATGAGTTGGAACCAAGGAGGCATCTGCTAGGATACTCATCAGAGCATTAGGACTGTGAATATCCATCTGAACTGGCAGCCTCAGTAGTGACCTGGCCAGGCTCAGACAGAAGTGCAGCTGTACGGGAGAAGTTGGGAGAAGATAGGCAGGCACTCGTCTTTGCTGTAACTGCTCTGTGGGTCGAGGACGTGAGTCTCCGGGGCCCTGACAGTGACTAAGCATGGCATTTTCTTGGAGATCTTGCTGTGTTCTTCCCCCGTCTTATTCCCTGCGACAGTGAAGAAGTGGGTACTTTTCTCAGTCACTGCTCCAGCTGATAGCCTGGTTCTGCATCCAGGCGCACATGTATGCGCACGTATGTGTGATGCTTCAGGGAGCTCGGACCTTTTTGGATGCAGTTTGGCAGCTGTTTTATAGGGACCAGCTGCACTCCCTAGCAAATTAGGACAAAACGCAGGGTAGGAGCTTGCATTTGGGTGTCACTGCCATGGAGCTGGAAGAAAAACAGGGCAGCCCGATTGAAGGAAGCAGAACTTGTGCTGGAATTTGGCCAGGCCAAGTTGGGTGATGCCATGAGTCTCTGGAAGGAACAATCATGGTATACGATATATGTGTATCCTGACTAGGCTCGCCACCATAGAAGAGAGTCCGGTTGTCCTCTGTCCTCTTTTGGTATGAAACCGGATGCCTTTATGTCCTCTATTTTTTGTCTTCAAGAGAAAAATAGAGGACCTAAAGGCGTCCGGTTTCGTCTCAATAGAGGACAGAGTAGCAGAAAATCAGATTGTCCTCCTATGATGGCCACCCTAATCCTGACGTACAGCCCTGATCTGCGTGTGTGAAGACTGATATATGCCAGTATGCAGGGTCTAGCGTGTCTTGGGTGCTGCTGCCGTACAAACAACAAATGCATCATCATAATGAAAAGTGCCAGGGGGGTGTTTAAACTCATGAGTGATTCAAGCCTAAGCTTTATGTCTCATGCAGGAAAGCAGCACAGCACCACTCCTAACGCCTTGCCAGAGTATGGGCATAGCACAGCCCAGAACTACCTACCCACATCCCAGCTGCTCCACCTGAAGCACCTGGGTTTGCTGAGACGGGCTCTCCCCCAGGCTGCAAGCAGACCCTCACCCCATCTAGCCATTGGTGGGATCGCAGTGGGCATGGCCGCAAGCAAGCTGTCTGCCTCCCAGGAAGACTTCAGGCAATGTAGCGAGCTGCGGAGGTGAGGGAATCACCCCCTACTGGAGACAACTGAGATTTTGGGGACTGAAGCAGTATCTCCCTTGGAGCGCTGAGTCACTGTGTGCAGCAGCGGTGCTCGGGAACAGCCCCCAGAGCTTCAATATCAGCCTCTCCCCGAGTCTTTCGTAAGGGAACTGGAGTACTAACACGTGTGCTGGTCCACCGGCAGCAAAGCCTGAGCCCTCCGACTTGTTTTACAGCTGCTGGCTGGTTGTAACTCCTGATCT
>NW_017729020.1:11039676-11046622 GCF_001723915.1 Gavialis gangeticus
GGACTGAAGCAGCATCTCCCTTGGAGCGCTGAGTCACTGTGTGCAGCAGCGGTGCTCGGGAACAGCCCCCAGAGCTTCAATATCAGCCTCTCCCCGAGTCTTTCGTAAGGGAACTGGAGTACTAACACGTGTGCTGGTCCACCGGCAACAAAGCCTGAGCCCTCCGACTTGTTTTACAGCCGCTGGCTGGTTGTAACTCCTGATCTGCATCCATCATTGGGTTACAACAGGCAAGTTCTTCACCCCAGGAAAGACCCCGGATGCCAACCAGTCCCCAGGACCCGGCCATTAACACCGGGAAACACTTGCAACTACCTTCGTCAAGAGGTAAACACCCTTCTAGCCAGTCACAGAGCTTACACCATGGGCCAGAAATGAGTCAGAGCTGTGCCATTGCTCAGAGTGCTCCTTTTCCCAGGCACGGTCCATCTCCCCTGGCCCCACCAGGCATTTTCTGTGGGCCAAGGGTTTAGCGTGGGCCTTGTGGCAGTCGCATCTTGGCCACACACTCACAACCTAAACACGGCGACTGAGAGGTAACGTGGAGGCCCCGTTCGTAGCTCGCTTGACAGTGTGAGATTCGTGCTGCATGATGCTATTGTTATTATTGACCGATGTCCCCGCGTCTCCCAATAACGCGTCCGTCATGTATGGTACGCATGGAGGTAACCTTAAACTCCCAAGCAGGAGCCGTGGGGACACAGTTTTTCCACCTCTATTCAAAACTGTCAAGCGGTGATTAATGACCAACAGGCTCGAAATTGCCTTTATTGCCAGCTCGGTATTGTTACTTGTGACAGTTAATGAGGTTAGACAGACTTTTACACAGCACTTTATGGGGCCCCCAGTTTGTCTCCCGCAGAGCTTAACAACACCGCAAGCTTTCGTACACAAAGAGCAAAGAATGTTTGGTTTCCCCTAAGACAATAGACAAAGAGCCAACTCACTTTTAACACAGTGTTTGTCCACCTGTTGTAATCCATTATCAAGCCTTCCCTTTCATGCTTTTATAGCCGGGGCTTGTAAAGGGCGAGGGGAAAGGTAATGAAATAAAATATTGCACCTTTATTAAAAGGGGAGTGACTTTCTTGCCCCTCCTGCAGACAGGCTGGAGACAATGGCGTTAACAAGCAGATTTCAAAGACTTTCAAACTTGTCTCAATTAGCTTTGCAGTAAAACCCACAGAATATTTTTATCCCGACTGCACTTCTACAGGGCACCAAGGAACCGAGGCTTGCAAAGAAAGCTCTCGAGTGCTGGAGAGAAGTGGCTGTAATGAACCATTTGTTAATCTAAAAAAAACCAAGCTGTTAAAAGCCAGCGAGATCTGTAGCAGGCACCACCGAATGTTCCTGGCCTGGGGTCTCAAAGTAATGATTTTTTGGCTATTTTTTTCCAGGATTATTACAAATAATATTTACCTTTGTGCAAGTTCACATCTTGATACTGTTAAGCACGTGGCCACAGATGGTTTCCCATTTAAAGTAATGATATAGGCTTGAGTGTTATGAAGCAAAACCTCATCTGCCAGCCAAAAAAACACCCTACATTTAAAAATCTATTACTTTCCAATATTATACGAATGCATTTTGCTTCAGCTCAAAGCAATTTCCTAGTTTACCCTTATTAAACTGAGAGGGGGCTGAGCAGACGTTCTTGATTTATGAAACACATACTAGATTCATTAAAACCTTTAAAGATTTAATACATTTTATCAAGGACTTAAATCTGGGCGAGCATTTAAAACATCTAATGCAGGGCATATTTCATCACAGGAGCCCTTTTGCACTTATTTAAAGGCTGTAAAATTTGGATTGACAAATATCGCGGCTCTTTCATTCCTTCTTTCTGAACGGCGCTGAATTCTTCTGACAGGTTTGTAATATATACGCTCGGAGATCTATCGAGTGTAAAGATCAAATTATTCTCCTTTATTGACATTTTATATGTCTTTTCTATGTTTTCTAAGTCCCCTTCAACAATTATAGAAGCAGAAGATTTAATAGATTTTTGCATGGTCTGTCACTTTCCCTATTCTGGCTCCTCCGCCTGGCCCAACAGGCATCTAAATAGGGAACAGATTTTTTAAATCACCTACAGATTTGTCAAACCCGGAATAGGAGAAGCTTGGAATTTGTGACACGGTCTAACAGCCACTTTGCAGCTGGAGACTGACATTGGATTAGTGTCCGTCAGGGGGAGTTAAGGAGTTTTTGAATCCTGAGAAAACTTGCTGAAATCTCTCCTGTGCAGAGAGGACTTGGAAAAGAGGGGCAGGTTATGTGCCTAACCCCAGGCTCTCTTTGGGATGCAGGCTTCCCCCGCACCGCCCATGGCTGCGAGTCCCAAGATGAGAGGAAGTCTCCTTATTCTGCCCTTTAATCCATCCCACCTTTCCTTAAAGCTTTGTGTCACAAAGATCTCCCCGGTGCTACTTCCCAGCCATTTGGGGGGTTTCATCCAGCCCTGGACAGAAGAAAAGGGTTTGCATCTTATTCCAAGTGGATGATACGCCAACCCACAAGCCCTTGCACCAGCATGGGACCCTGTGTCCGGCCAAAGCACTGCCACACTCTTCAGCCTGTGCGTTCTCCTGTGCATCAAGCACAGCCCTGAGAGCTGACGGCACAGTGGCCCTGCGGTGGGGCAATGGCTGCAGGCAATTAAACGTACTTGTTTGCATATTCGCAGTTGTTGAGGAAGGTATTTCTGTGCGCCTAAGTCATCATTGGAGGGGTTTTGTGCCGCCTTGTAGTACTGCAGGCAGAAGCAGGTGCAGGCTGGCGCCGGGGAAGGGGGAAAGCTTTTCAGCACTGATTTGTGCGTTCCCCCAGGTTGCAGGCTCCGCGGTTCTCTCAGCATCCCAGGCGCCCTGACTTTTTTGTGGCATGTTACAGGGTGCGACAGCTGGTTAGAGAAGGCCCAAATGCAGCCCTTACTTTTCAGCAGGTAGGTAGCACTTAGGCAATGAAATCTGTGCAGGTGCTTGGCTCTCCATGCTCCCTGCAGTCCTGTCCCACCTGGAACAGGAATTGCAGCTCTGTGGCCTTTGCAGAAGTAGTACCTGCCCTGCCCATCACCAATAGTGAGGCTTGAACCTGCGGTGTCTTTTGCAGGAAATTACCCTAACCAGCAGGCCATAGGTTTGGCCTTCCCCCATGAGGCCTCCTGTCAAGGTTGCTTCCCTGGGGAACTACGAGGGGAAGATATATGGGGCTAGGAAATAAGCAAGCCCTAGAGTGTGTGATAAGCAATGAGGGCACTGTCCTGGAAAATAAGGGGCCATGGGTTCTGGCTCCTGCCCCTATGTTTTACGTGCACTGGATAAAATGAACAGGGCTGCCATAAGGGAGCTTCAGCAGGCCTAGGGACTAGAAGCCAGACGCTCCCAGATGCTAGGTAACACTTAGTCCCTTTCCTTGAAGACTAGGAGGGCAAGGGGCTTTGAGGACTATCGAGCACAGGAGCAAGGGGCACCGCATCTGAATGGACCTAGGCTAGGGTCTGGCCCAGCCCATGGCAGTTATTAGGTTCTTTGCTTGGCTGATCTTCTGACCCCACACCTCCTCCTAACTCGGCTGCCTGGTGAAACGCCGGCAAAGGGGGGAAGGCTGCTAGTGGCAGAGCAGGTAGGTCCCTTTGCTGAACACTTGACGACAGAGGTTCTTGGCCTCTTCTAGGCGAAGATCAAACGTGGTCGCTGCACTGGTCTGATACCCGAGCCAAAATGCATTTTAAAATGGCACTGTGTAGCCGAGGGTGCACCCGTCTGCATGCAAACAGGACTCCCTACAGGAGCCTCCCAGTTAGCTTCCCACGGGCTAGCTTCCAGCGGGAGGACCTCGGCTACACCCCAACCCGATGGCAATGCCTAGCTTGCTCCTGTGGCCCTACGGCTGTGGGCAAGTGAAACTTGGGGGCATCTGAACCCCAAACCTCCAGGCTCGGGCCTGCACGTAGGATGCCTGCCAAAGGATTTGGAAGTCTCTGAAGCCCCAGGCTGAAAAGTCTGCAGTGGAGGATACTTGCGGGCAGTATGGCCACATAAGGCTTTTGAATGATTCAAAGGATTCGGAAGCGATCTGGCTAATTTGACCTGGGAACCGTCTCCCTTGGAAGCTTATTCCGTATTTTGGCAACCTGCACCGTAAAGAATTTATTCCTGATGTCCAGTCTGAATTTGCTCTCTTCCAGTTTGCGGCCATTATTTCTAGCTATCCCGACAGGTGCCCTGGTACACATTGTGTCCCCTATGTCAGGGGCGGGCAATTATTTTGGGCAGAGGGCTTACTGAGTTTCGGCAAGCCATCGAGGGCCGCGTGACAGGCAGCCCCGGGCAGATTAATCTTCGTTTTCTAAATTTTTAGGGGCCCTGTGGGCCGGATAGAACGGCCTAGTGGGGCACATCCGGCCCCAGGGCCACATTTTGCCCACCCCTGCCCATTTTTTGCTGCCCCCCCCCATTGAATTCATAGGTGGCCACGAGATCACTTCTCTGGCAGAGGCTGAAGAGATCCAGGTCTCCCAATCAGTCCACATAGGGGGTTTTCTGTAGGCCTTTAACCAGACGAGCAACCCTCCTCTGAACCCTCTCCTGGCCATATGTGTGTGTGTGCACGCGTACATGTATGCGTATATATCTGTGTGTGTATTTTATATCTTTAAAAAGTTTTCAAAATATATTTTTATTTACACACACACCCCCCCTCTCTAAATATAAACCCAGAGGTTGAAGGCCTGGTGCCTGCAGCTGACAGCTGGCTTGGAGGGGCAGGACCCAGGCAGCGGCCCCTCCATGCAAGCAGCCGGGGAGGCGGATGACTTTGGGTGCCCCAGCGCCCCTGCCCCTGCAGCCGGGGGGGCATTTTGGCCGGGTTTTGCTGCCCCCCCCTCGGCCAGCCCCAGCAGCACGGCGGGGCGGGGCGGGGCGGGGCGGCGCGGAGCTCGCTGCGCTCCCGCGAGGCCAGGCAGCGGTGGAGCTTTGGCGCCCCCTGCAGGCGCGGCCGCTAGACCTGCAGGGCTGGGCCGGGCGGGGCGGCGCGTAGTGATGGCGTCACCGGCGCGACACCCGGAAGCGCTGCGGCAGGAGGGGGTGAGTGTGGGCCCTGTGGGGCTGGGGCAGAGCACGTGTCCCCGCCCCCCGGCCTCGGCAGCCCCAGGGCAAGGGGCAGTGACCGGGCCCAGGATTAGTGGCCAGGCCTGGGGTGGATCGTTTTAGCAGATTAGCAGCCCTAGTGCATGCTGCCTGGGGCTGGGCCTTTCATCCCCTGCCTCATTCAGGGCGTCTGGCCTGAGCAGCCCCCTCCCCTGTGCAGGGGAAAGCCAGGAGGCACGGTGGTACAAGGCCCTGCCACACAGGCCGAGGACGGGGTTTGGGACCCATCTCAGCTAATGTTTGGCTTGGTGATTGCAGAGCCGCAGCCCTGGCATGGGAGGGCGGGAAACAAGGGTTATTGGCACAAAGCCAAGCAAGAGTGAGAGGGGTCATGGCAGGACTCCTAGGCTCAGCTCTCTGCTTTATAGTTGCTTTGCAGTGAGGGTTGCGCTAGCTCCCTGCTCCGCTGTCACTGTTTGGTAAGCTGGGGAAGCCCCGACCTCCCGGAAATGCCAGAGAAGCAGAAGTGCAGAGTCCTGCCTCTGTTGGTGTTCAGCTCCCTGCCTGTAATAAACCTCTCCTCTTCATGTCGAGCTGTGACCATATGTGTCCTCCTTTTTGTTACCTCAGGGCTTACTCTCAGGGATGGCTCAGCTAGGTGCTATAGCAGCAGTGACTCTGAGTTTTGTGGCTGCAGCGTTCTTCTCTGCCATACACAAAATTGAAGAAGGACATATTGGCGTTTATTATAGGTAAGAGGCGTGCAAAAAAAAGGGTTGATGTCACGGTGTTTTGAAGCTGCTGTCCCAGAGATTCCTTATCCGAAGGCTGTATGCTGGTCAGCTGGGGCAGAGGGAGGAAAAGATAACGTTTGCGCTCTCAAATTAGTAAGGATGTGTGCAGCTTTAATCACCAGAAATCCAGTATCTTATAAAGTCTGAGTTCAGTGATCATTGCTATCCACAGAAGAGTGGATGACAAATGCCTAAGTCTTAAATTGGCAGGAGGCTTTCAGCTCTGCTCTTCTCCAAAGCTTTTGATGTTATCAGTAACATTAACAGAAACACCAGAAGTTCAAGTTGTGGTCTCGGCAGGCTGTTGTGTGAAGAAAGGAATAGCAGCACGCTGGTGAGAGCAGCAGGCCTGATGTAGTAATGCCAACCGTCATGAAAACATCGTGAATTTCTAAGTCAAAATAATTCCGACTCATGATCTCCCAATCAAACCCTGAAATCTCCAGTCAGTCAGTCCATAGAGTGGGAGTGAGCACAGATCGAGGCCCCCATGGTGAGAGAGGGACTTGGGCAGTGTTTGGGATGAATGAGGCCCCGGAGCAGGGGCAGGTCATCCAGAGGTGTGGAGGGAGGGAGGGGGGGGCATGGCTCCCTGGAGCTGTGTGTATCCCTGGGGGAAGCATAAGGGGCATGTGCCCCACACGGAGCAGAGGCAGGCTGGGGCTCTGTGCCCTGCTGCCTTTGCCCTGGGAGCTCAGCCACGTGATGCCAGTATGCTTCCTGCTGCTAGAGGTAGCAGAGTTAGGGACAGTTTGCTTGTCCCAGAGGTAGGGACAATCTTGAGGATAGCCCTGTCAGGCCTTCAGTCAGCACAGATGTAGTTAGGGATCTTCTGGAAGGGCTAGACATTTTTAAAATCCACAGGTCCAGATGCCCTCCTCCCAAGGGTGTTGAGGGAACTGGCAGGGGTCATCGCGGAGCCCTTGGCCCGGCTGTATAAGCATTCATGGTCATCTGGCCAGGTGCCGGGGGATTGGAAACTGGCTAATGTGGTCCCAATTTTCAAGAAAGGGAGGAAGGAGGACACAAGTAACTATAGGCCTGTAAGCCTCACCT
>NW_017729020.1:11051622-11052614 GCF_001723915.1 Gavialis gangeticus
AGGGAGGAGGGAGGACCCAGGTAACTATAGTCCTGTAAGCCTCACCTTGGTGCTCGGGAAGATCTTGGAGAGAGTCATCAAGGAGCACATCTGTGTTGGGCCTGCAGGGGAGATCATGCTCAGGGGCAATCATCATGGGTTCATCAAAGGCAGGTCCTGCCTGACCAACCTGATTACCTTTTATGACCAGGTGACTAAATCCTTGGATGATGGTGTTGCCATGGATGTAGTCTTTCTAGACTTTAAGAAGGCCTTTGACACTGTCTCTCACCCCATTCTCATCAATAAATTGAGCGACTGTGGCATCCATGCCTACACAGTTGGATGGGTAAAAAATTGGCTGACAGGGCGCACCCAGAGAGTAGTAGTGGACGGGTTGTACTCAACGTGGCGAGATGTGAGCAGTGGGTACCCCAGAGCTCGGTCCTCAGGCCCACACTGTTTAACATCTTCATCAGTGACTTGGACGAGGGGGTGGAAAGTATGCTGTCCAGGTTTGCTGATGACACTAAGATGTGCGGCGAGGTGGACACACTTGGAGGGAGAGAGAGGCTGCAAATAGATTTAGAGAGACTACAAAAGTGGGCACATGAGAATAGGGTGGGGTTCAACATAGACAAATGCAGGGTGCTGCACCTTGGGAGAAAGAATCCATAGCATACAGGCAGGCTGGGGAGTTCCCCACTTGAAAGCACAGAGGTGGAATGGGATCTTGGAGTCATTATCGACTCCAAGATGAACATGAGCTGCCAATGCCAGACCTCAGCCAGCAAGGCCAGCTATACCTTGTCATGCATCCAGAGATGCATCTCAAGCCGTTCCAGAGAAGTGATACTCCCCCTGTATGTGACACTGGTCAGGCTGCAGCTGGAATACTGCATCCAGTGCTGGGCGCCGCACTTCAAGAGGGATGCGGCCAGCCTGGAGAGGGCTTAGAGGAGGGCCACCCACTCAGTGAGAGGGCAGCAGGACAGGCCCTATGAGGAGAGACT
>NW_017729021.1:0-2580 GCF_001723915.1 Gavialis gangeticus
ACCTCCTGGAGCGGTCCGTCCCAGCTGACTGCTCCTCCCATCAGATGTCTGGGTTTCGGATGCGAGGCAGTCTGAAAAACTTACACAACCCCTGTTATGTAATAAAACATGAGCAGACAGGAGATAACGGGAGTTTCCAGTGCACTGGTTATTTTGAAATGTGAATGTAAGATGTTGAATCATCAGGTTCCAGAAAGGGTCGTGTACATATTTCCTGTGTCCTCTTGTGTGGTGGGGAAACAAATGCTTTGCAAACTATAAAGAAATGCAAAAAATCTAGAACTCTTGGTTCAGAGATGATCTCTTCTATTAGACCAACTAAGAAAGAGCCAAAAAATTACCTTTTCTGAACCAAGAGTTCTAGATTTTTGGATTTCTTTTTGTCTTGGACCAACACAGCTAAAAAACACATTGCAAACTTATACACATTTTCATAATATATTATATGGAGAAGATTGGAAAAAGAGGTGTGGTGGCAGAAGGGTTAAGACATTTTGTTCTGGCTTCAGAAGTTGGAGTTCAAACCCTGACCCAGACTTGTGCTGGGGACAGGCTAGCCATGATTGAGTACCTGGCTTTTGTGGTGAGGGAGTCAAAGGCAGCTGGATGTGAAGCTGGGCGCTCCCTTTATATGCCATCAGCTAGAGAAACTGGCATGCCACAGATGTGCCAGCCCTGTTGGCCACCTCGGCTTGAGCAGCCCTTTGACTTTGTTTTGAGAAGGCCGTCTAGACTATTAAGGTAGCATGTGTTTTTTAAACTGTTTGTTAAGGCCATTCTGAAATAAATTTGAAGCTGTGAAGGCGGCTCAGTATTTATATTAAAGCTTTTTAAGTTTATTCTAAATACGTGTATGGATGATAAACTGTAGACATGTGAAAAGCAAGAGCAAGGGCTGAAAAATGGACCAGACGTTTTTTGTACTAACTAGAGCACTAATCTGTCGGGGGTAGATGCAAAAGATGAGCAGGATGGCCAGCTTGTGGATTTTATGAGCAACTCTCTACACAGAAGTCTGGTGCTTCCCATCCGCTGCTGGGGTTTGATGCAAGCTACTGTGCACGAGGAGACTGAGCGCACACCTTGCTGGGGTTATTTGACCCCAGCAGTCTTTCCTGCCTAGAGCAGGGGGGCTGGACCCGAGGATCTCATGAGGTCCCTTCCAGCCCTAAACTTCTATGAGTCTGTGTGTGACTTGCCTTGGAGTTTACATCTGGCTTTCCAGACTATGGATTTCCATCATTTTAATATGGTTTCTGGAAAAGTTAAGATAACTTTCTGGTTTTGTTTTTAGAGGCTCGTGTCTGTTAGCTAGTGTGCACTGTTGTCTTCATCACCCTCTTGCTCCCAGATATTTTCTTTGAGTTGAGAAGGCATTTTTTGAAGAATTGAGTGGTGGCCCACTTCTGTCTGAACAGTGCAATATGTGCTTTCTTGTATCACATGATTATCCCAAGTCTCGGTGAAATTGATATCTTTTGTGACAGTTTCATTGCTGCCGGCAAGTTTCTGAATCATAGCAGTAGAAACCGATCAGCATCCTGTTGTTCTGCTGCTGCTTGAAGCAACTAGGCAGCCGCGGTGACATTGGAGCTGAATGTAAAATCAGGAACTCGGCAGTGCATTTGTTCACATTGTCTTGTACATAGGAGATAAATGGTTTACAGAAGAGCATAAATACTGTAGAAATTGATGTGCAATATCTCATTTGACAAGACAGTCACGCTGCTTGCAAATTGATTGTTTTTAGGACACGTTTTATGTAGTTGAAATACAAACTGATGCTTCAAAGAAAGTTGGTATATATGAGGAAAAAGTCTTGTGTAAGGAGGGATGTTAAAAATATGGCAGCTCAGAACAAACCCTGTTTTCCTCTAAAATTGGAAGGGGGTCTTGAAAGTTTAAAAATAAAAGCAATTAAGCTTCCAAACATTTTACTGTGTTGAGCTGTACTTGTTACCTTAAAATTTTGATCTGGCTGCACGTTAATGTTTAAAGCTGTGCTTCGAATATATTGTCGTCAGTCTAGCTATATTTCCAAGTGGGACTTTTCCTAATTGGGGCTGGTGCTGCTTTGAGCAGGGGGTTGGATTAGATGAGACCTCTTGAAGTCCCTTCCAGCCCTCATTTTCTGATTCTAATATGTCCTTTAGAAGCTGGAAGAGCTTTTTTTAAAAGGACACTGAGTACCAAGATCAAAGTATTTTGGGTCGGTCTGTCTGTCTGTCGTTGATACAGCCCCTTCTAATACCACCTGACCTTTTCTTTAAATGAAATGTAAGGGATTTCCTGTTCCCCAACTGACTTAATTTTTAAATATTCAGATGATCAAGAGATCATGACACTATATATGTTAAGGTCCACGTTTTCATTCCTGACCATGCATGTTTGCTTGCTTACTGCCTCTCAATGGATTTTATAGCAGACGTTACTGGTAGATATCCTTCTGCAGGACCTGGGAGGGACCATGCATGTGAGTTCCCTAAAAGGTGCTTGAGTAACTTCTTCTCATGTCTGAGACAGGAAGTTGTGGTCATCAACATGCCCCCCCCCCCCCCCCCCCCCCTCACAAACAGAATA
>NW_017729021.1:2635-6002 GCF_001723915.1 Gavialis gangeticus
CCCCCCCCCCCCCCCCCGCAACAACAATGAAAAAGATGATGCCCTCAGTGCTATTAAAGGTGGCATCAAAACAGAGTAGTCTGTTTCTTAGCTGTCTCTCACTTTTGGTAATCGTGGAGTTTCTTATAAGAAGAGAAAGTAGAAAATCGTCAGGTGGCTATGTGGTTTTGATGTTGATTGTAACTTTGAAGGTGTTGACATGGGGGGGGAGAGGTTGAGATTAGGCTAACTGTAAAGTAGCAGGTTGTAGAACCAGATTAAAGCATCCTTGCAAAATCCTGCTTGCATGCTTGTCTCAGATGAGGTTTGGTGCTAAAGGAAAGGTTCATTAGTTTTCTTCAGTGTGGTTGTGCTTGTCAAGCATATGTTGTCCTGTGCCAGGATTAGGGTGTTTGAATGACTAAAATGTGGGTGCATGGGGGAACAGGATGAGAGGCTGGAGGTACAAGGTGACTGCTGCTACTGCTTCTGTCTCTTAACTTGTCCATACTAACTTCTCTGAGTTGGTTGTTTTGCAGATGTATTTGCAAACATTTATTATGGCATTGGGCTATTATTTGTTGCCTTTGCACAGGTTTTTTATGGTGACTTCCCAAAAATTTCAACTATTGGTGTAATGCAACCTGTTACCCATACTATATGCTTCTAAGCAGGTAGCAGCCAGGATCATTTCAAGCAAATTTGAGATTGAGACACAATTGAAGTGGGTAATGGAAAAAGGATGTGCCAAGCTTAATTTGAACCAGCCTTCATGATTTGCTGAGCAGCACGGAAGATTCATCTCTGGATAGTCTTAGTGCTGAAGTCCTGACTGTAGCTTCTCCAGAAACTCCTTGTAGCCAAGCTTTTTTGGTGTTGGTTCTGGCACACGTGATTTTTTTTTTCTTTCTCTTGCTCTCTCTTTCAAATCCTGCTCAAGTTCATGCAACTTATTTGTATACAAAGGAGTGAAAAAAATGAGCTGGTAGACAAGTTCAGATAAATGGTGATCTGCTTTGAAGTGTTGAATCTTTAAATCTACATCCACAGTTGTAGATTGTGTTAGAAACCTCCCCCCCAACACTTGACCTACTTTCACTGTGTTGCATTTGTGTAACACAGATGTGTTTTGAAGTGCAGCAACAATAGGCTTGTTTTAGTGTACCGTTAGCTATGGCAAAAAGTGATCCATCTTTTGACATTGATTATTTTAATTAAATGGACTGCTGCTTCCAAATTTATATAGACCTAAGTAAAGGGGAGGAATTCTGAAGTGGCTTCTTGATTATGACCATCACATAGGTTCACAGAGTCCCTAATGATTTTAAACGCTTGCAGTCAGCAAGGTAGTTGGAATATTGCTCTTCATGCTAAATTGCTGCTTTTACTGTGAGATTATGAGTGTTTTCTATCCCTGGAGGAGAAATTTCCTTGGTAGAAAGAAAATAGGTCCTCCATGAAGTTGTTTTTTTTTTAAACCAGTAATCTAACATTAAAAAAAAAAAATCTCTGTGGAAATTTGGGGGTAGCTTGAGGGTGGAAAGGAAGGGGAGCTGTGTGATTAATTTACCTTAAGATCAGAATCTGCATTTTATTGTTTTGCTTTCTAAATTGCAAGCTCTGTGCGGGAGGGATGGTATCTCTTATTTATAGAGCCATGCATGCAAAATCTTTCTTTATAGGAAAGCTTCCTATTTTGCTACCATTCAGTTGCCGAATGGTTCAGCTTAATTTTGTTGTGTTTGGGCTGTTTATATAAAGTCTGTATAAGCAACTTATGCAAAGGGGTCCATTTTCCAGAGACTTGGAATTTGTTCAAGAATGCAGTAGTAATTTTTCTTCAGTGAGATGACAAATGCATGACAGGCTCATGGAAGCCACCACGTCCGTGTATGGGTCAGTTTTGTTTAAATGTCATAACTGAGAAGGACGTGGATTTTCCAGAGCATGTGCTCATGTACAGTCCTGGGGCATCCCAGAACCACTGTCAAGTCGGATGGGGCCAGCAGGGATGGAGTAGGCCTCCTTTGAATATTACTGATGACTAATAATACTTCCTACATTACCTATGCTAAGTATTTCTAAAGGATCTATTATTTATGTATCCAGATACCAATAACTCAATAACTTGGCATTAAAAAAAAAATCTGAATGCCAGATAAGTGCAAAGAGCTCTTGCTCAGCAGGGTTATTCCTGTATCAATATTCTTAATGGATTAACAACATGCATTCTGCAGCAGTAGGGAAGAATGAGTTTCTAGGTACTGTTGTTTGGAAGTCCCTAAAGCACTTTAGAAAATCAAACACAAATGAGATCTTTCCTCAAATCCCTTATACATTTTTGGGCTAGGATCTGCATCAATGGAAACTGTAGTTCCATTAGTGTAAGTGGAGCTATATCGATGTGTACACTAACTGCAGTTCGGACTCTTTGAACTGAATTGTGCTAGAGTGTCTGATACTGCAAGAGCAAATTCTGCTCGTAATCACCAGATTGGAGAAAGGCATCTGCATGTTATTCTCTGTTTTTCATGCTACTGCTATGGCAAAGCTCAGCTTCATGTATGATAAGAACATGGTCAACTTTTAATTTAAAAAAAAAAAAAGAGAGAGATTTTAATTACGTGTTCCGAATTCCTTTTTTCTACACATAGGAACAAGGGACTGGCATGGGCCTTTCCAGCAAATCCAGTCCACTGCATTTATCCCCAGAGTCCTAAAACTCATTTTCTCTGCCCTTTCACACATCACAGTCACAAAGCATGCTGTGATGGGGGTCAGCAGCCTGTTAGCAACAGCAAGCCAAAATAGTGGTGGGCCACTGCTTACAATCCAGCAAGTGCTAATTCTCTTTGCTGCTGTTGTCCTGACTTTGCGGGCTGGATAAAAACTCCTCTGCTCCTCCAGAGCAGGGCAGGGAAAGAAAAAAACAAAGCCAAAAGCCAAGAAAGCAGGAGCAGGCAGTTATTTTGGGCAGAGGGCCATTTACTGAGTTTTGGCAAGCTGTCATGGGCCGCATGGGTAGTCCTGCCCGTTGACAGGTGCCTTGTCCCCTGGTCACCATCTCGTGACTGGAAGTCCCGCCCCCTAATCCCTGACCTTTGCCATCCAAAGTCTCTCCCCTTGCCCCTGGAAGTACTCCTTTCAGTAAGGGGTTTTGCCATCTTAGAACCAGAAAAATACCTGATTATATTCGAAAAAGAAAACAAGTACAGCATTCATTAATTTGATTTCAAAAAATATTTTTGTCCTGATTTACATGTGTTTGTGTAGTGTACACAGCGGTGATTGCATAATAGCTTAAAATGAAGTTTTACTCTTGTATAGCATGGGCTTTGTAGGGGCCAATATTCTGGAGAAAACTACATTTGTGCAAAGAGGAAGAGGC
>NW_017729021.1:6013-9954 GCF_001723915.1 Gavialis gangeticus
CTTAAAATGAAGTTTTACTCTTGTATAGCATGGGCTTTGTAGGGGGCTGTGGGTATCGGGTTTGTGGGGGGGTGTGGGGGGAGGGTGTCTGGGGTTAATGAGGGGGTGTGGGGGTAGGGATCTGTGTGCATGGCAGCACGAGGGGTGTGTGGGCACATGTGTATGATGGGGGGGTGTGTGTGGGACTCACCCTGTGAATGCACACATGAACCTGCCTGCACACGCACACCCACACACTGCCCCTGCCTACACATGCACGCATGTACACACTGCCCCGACTATGCACGCACGCGTGCGCACACTGCCCCTGACTACAAACGCACATAAACACACGCACACTCTGCCCCTGCCTACACATGGACACGTATACACATACCGGTATGGCCCCAAGTTCCCCAGTCTGGTGATGGAGCCAGGAGCCATGTGGTGCCAGAGCAGGGCAGGGGCAGGAAGAAAGTGACATGGCTGGGGGTGGGGTGAGGCTGGGCTGCTCAGTTCTGCTGAGGGCTCCCCCTGGGTCGTACTGCTTCTGGCTCTTGTCAGCTTTGACAGGCAGCCAGGAGCAAATAAATATTAATTTTCTAATTTTTGTAGGGGCCCTGCAGACCGGATACAATAGCCTGGCAGGCTGGATCCAGCTTGTGGGCTGTAATTTGCCCGCCCCTGCAATAAAGCAATTTTGGGAGCAAGGTGGGCAATCCTTCCTGGCCTCTGCAGTTGACCACTCAAAACCTTCAAGCATGGATACCTTCTGCACAGCTCCTAACCCTCACATTGGGAATAATTGAATTCACATATCATAAACACTGATTATTGATCCAAAAATGTCCATATCCCATTATATTGTCCCCTCAGTAAACTTGTCTCATTCCATCTTGAAGTGCATTGGGATTTTTGAACTCCTTACTTTGCCCAGAAGACCATTCTCAAACTTAAGTGCTCTGATAGAAAGCTGCTTTTATTTTCTGATCTAAATTTCCTCTTAACTGGCTTGTAGCCATCTGATCTTGTACCCGAGTTGTTCTTTAACTTAAATGGCTCTTTCCCCTTCCTCATACTCACACTATAAATGTATTTATGAAGCTAATCACATTTCCTTTCAAACTTTGTTTTGCTAAGCTAACCAAGCCCAATCTCCTTTAAAAAAAAAATCTATGATAAAATAGGTTTGTGGCATGTGCACTCTCCTGTTGCAGTGAGCAGCTGGCCCATCATCATCCTGCTGTTGACCACTATACCCAGGCCTCTCTTCCGCTGTTGTAACATGAGGGCCTTTATAAGCCCTCATCTTATAAACATCAGTTCTTGTTATTTCTTCAGCGCATGACTTAGCACTTAAAATTTATAACAGTTTTTTTAATGTTCCCTTCTACAAGGTTGTCTAACTCCTCCTGTAAAATAATCTGCTTCTCCATATTGGCAGTACTGCCCAGTCAGTGTCCTCTACAGAGTTCATAAGATGGTGGGTAAATGCTCAAAAAGTCTACATTTCTTAGGAAGATGAGTCCAAATAGGAACTTTCTTTGCCACCCTTCTCTGCCTTGCTTTTAAACCGCTTGGACTGTTTGTGGGTCAGAGACAACTGTGAAAGTTCATGTTTCCCCATGTAAAACTAACTTCCATGGATATAACTGCAGGCACCCTATTACACAACTGAGGAGTGTAATAGCAGCTGTACTACCCCACAACACCATATCCACTCTAACACTGAACTTGATGGCAGAATAACATTTCTCAATTTTAGGGTTCTTAAGGCTTTCTCTTTTTTTCGCAGTGGCAAAAAATGTTTCCAGAAAATGGCTGAGTGGTTTCTGTCAAACTTTCCAGAAATGGTAACTTCTAGATACCTGGACTAAATCAGAAAATTAGTACTAATTGAAAACTGGTTTATATGGAATGGTTTGGTGGAACTTTCGCTATATCAAGTGTTATCAGTTGCCTGTTAACCTTTGAGGGTTCAAATACCAAAGAAGACCCTTGGCAGTTATGTAGTAGTAGGCAACTAGTGATCTTCTGGATCACAGTGTCCACTTAAGAGGTCTAGTTAAATGCCTGATGAATCTGTTTGTGGCTGACGAGCCTAATTCAAGAGCAGCACCTTGACATACGATTACAGTGTTCTTGAGACTAATTGCCATCCTGAGGCTCTTACACGATTCAGAAGATCTGCCCAAGCGATTTTCCAGGGAAGCTTTGCAGTGGGCAGCCAGGGCCCTGTCATCCACAAACAGGAAATCTTTAAGTACCGGTTCTTTCACCTTGGTTTTCGCTCGAAACCTTGTAATGTTGAACAAGCCTTCTTCTGGTCTGGTTCGAAGATATAAATGCCATCATTGCTGTTCTTGAATGCGTGAAGAAGCAGGAATGAAAAGTAAATGTTAAAAAGCACTGGAGCTAAGACACACCCGTGGTACTGTCTGCTGAGATGTAGTAAGTTGTATTGCTGTATTTACTATGTAGTGACATACGCATGCTACTTGGCAGCTGGAGAGAAGAGTGTTTTAGTTGGCACGGAAATCAGTGATGTATGTCAAGTCTTGTTTGAACTAATGAGATGATTGTTAAACTTATTTTAAATAGCTCCTGCGTTGTCCAAATAGATATACCACTGTATACAGACTATAGTTCCCTGATGAATGTAATTATTTTAATACTTTAAGTCCAAGGTACTGTAAGGGGAGATTGGTAATGAGGCATATCATGTGTTGAAGTATTTGTCAGTACTCTTCCACATGCATTTATTTTAAGTTTATACACCGTGCTCCCACACTACTTCTAAACACTGGAAGTAAGATCTACTGCTGCAAACACATTTCCTGTTGCTTACAAGCAGATGCTGTCGTTGGGAAGGAGTTTCAGACATGCTTGTTTATACCTGGCAGCTGAAGCAGGGAAAGGATTACTGGGTATGTCTACACGAGATGCTACATCACCCTAGCAACGAGCTACATTGCTGCAGCTCATTGCTACAGCAATTTAGTGTCAGCAGGCACAAACCGAGGCAGGCATCGGCATGATGCTATTGCTCAGTAGCGTGGGAAAAAACCCGTGTGGAGTCAGGACTGTGCAGTAACACCAGTTGTTGCACAGTCATTTAGTAATTGCTAAGTACTAAAGTAGTACTAGTACTAAGCAAGTACTAAATGACCGTGCGGTGACAACTGTGCAGTCCGGCACATGTGAAGATGTATTGACTGCGTCTAAAAATCCATTGTAGCTTGTATCGTTTTCAGCTTTTTTGTGCACCATGTTCCTTATTTCTTCATAGTGATTTTGTGTGCAAGCGTACACCTGATACTAGGTGATATTATTAGTATTTAGGGATTGTACAGTAGCAGTCCTTTTGTTTTTATTTTTTAACTACATTTGAGTAAAAAAGCGTTGTGTTTTAGTTATGTCAGATTTTATCCATGTGTGACTGGTATTGCAAACAAAGTGAAAATATAGCCACCATAATGTACAGCTACTCCTCACTTAATGTCGTAGCTACGTTCTTGAAAAATGCAACTTTAAGCAAAACGATGTTAAGCTAATCGAATTATGTCACAGTAGTTACCTACTAGCAGGCAGCGGCTGAACAACATTATAACCAAATATTGCGTGACTTTAAACAAGTACGTTCTCTAATAGATCAGCGACATAATATTGAAACAGCGTTAACCAGGACGACGTTAAGTGAGGAGTACCTGTATTTTAAAAAGTAAATGGCTCTGTGTATAGTTTTTCTTCCCTTCCCCACTTACAGGCATCATACAATCTTTTTCTAATTTTTTCAATAGGGGCTGACCATTTAAATGTGGCTTCTGAGCTAGATGATCTAGAAAAGGACAGACTGTTTGTGTTTTCCTTTTGGTCAACCCCCCCGCCACACACACACACACACACACACACACACACACACACACACACACACACACACCCACAAACGCACCCAACCACAG
>NW_017729021.1:10069-10573 GCF_001723915.1 Gavialis gangeticus
CCCCCCCCCCCCCCCCCCCCCCCCGTTTTAGGCACCAGTGTGTTCCGAGTGCACCTGCCATGAAAGCAGATTTCGAACAGGAAGAGCCAGGTTATTTTCTGCCAGTGATGGTGACATTTTTGGCATGTGCTTTAACGTTTTTTCATACCCTGGTCAGAATTGATGCTGGTGACAAGTTGCAATAAGTTAAATGTGACATTGCACACCTCCATGTTCCTAAAGAAACCCTCCGTCTATTTGCTGCCTCTTCCTCAGTTTCCCATTCCAGCAGTCGTCCCTACTGCTCTGCTGCTTCAACAGGGGTTCCCTCCACTGCTCCTTGAAGTTAATGGGAACTTTTTTGTTGACTTTAATTGGCTGTGGACTGTGCTGTAGGATGGGTGATGCACAGTGAAAATTACATTGGCCTCTTTCTTCTCCCTGTACTGATGTGCAAGACGGGATCCAACTGAGGAGATAATGACCTAGAGGACAGGGAGAAGAAGAAACTGGTGTGAGCAGCGG
>NW_017729021.1:15573-19737 GCF_001723915.1 Gavialis gangeticus
GCCTCTTTATTCTCCCTGTACTGATGTGCAAGACGGGATCCAACTGAGGAGATAATGACCTAGAGGACAGGGAGAAGAAGAAACTGGTGTGAGCAGCGGTGATCCTGCTGTATGTGCCACTGCAGCCTGGCTCCAGGGGAGGAGGTTTTTCTTTTCTTCTCTCGGATGATGATGTCGGAAGTGCTGATACTGCTGTTCTGAGGCTCCAGGGAGCTTCAGCTGCTCTGCTTGGCCTGATGCACGTGCTGTTTCCTATCGTTTGCTGCTGCTTGATTGAATAGAATATAGGGCAGCATTGGTGGGGGTGTCAAATCATATCTAAATACGGCAGGTGCATTTTATGCAGTGTCTTATCCATTTTTTGCATGTTTAAAAAATAGCGAATGCTAACAAAACCGTACGTTGAGCTTTTCTAGTACTTTCCTGTAATCACACAACAAGTTTTTGCTATGTTCACACTTCTGAAAAGTGGTGTGAACTGCACTTTTGTACGATAGGATTTATACTCCAGTTGTACCTAAACCTTTCTCTGAAGTTTCATAGAAATGGCATATTATAAACCTACTGAGTGCTAATGTGGTGAAGGTTTACCGTTGTTCCTTACACCTGTCTGTATTCTGAGCATGATGGTCCTTCCCAAGCAAGCAGAGGAGCCTTAATTTCCACATGTAATTTACCCTGTTGCTTAGCTGTCTCCTCACTTCGTCTCAGATACTTATGCCAGATATAAATTTTAAGCTCTTTGTGTACTTTGTTACTTTAACATAACATTTGGGAAAATAAATTTGCCAGTGACTGTAGACTTGTTGTTTTCTGGATTTAACTAAAGTAACAGTTTATTTTTGATAGATTTTTTTAGAAATTTACAAATGCTTATTTTGAAACCATTAATTGATGGAGAGACCAGTTTAAATAGCATCATCTTTTATCATGTGAACATTTTAGCTGGGTTTTTTTTTTCCATATGCAGTCTCTAAAAGGGGCAGGCTCTATGGGTGAGGGGAGAACAGTAGACAATACTATACCTTGACTTTAGCAAGACTTTTGACACTGTCTCCCATGACATTTTCATTACCAAGCTAAGGAGATACAGACTAGATGAAAGTACTGCAAGGTGGATACATAACTGGTTGGATCATCGTACTCAGCAGGTAGTCTTCAGTGGTTCAGTATCTAGCTGTGGGGAGGCATCAAGTGGGGTCCCCAGGGATTGGTCCTGGGTCTGGTATTGTTCAACTTCTTCATTAATGATTTGAATGAATAGATCAAGTGTATGCTTAGGAAATTTTGCAGATGACACCAAGTTGTGGATACTCCAGATGGCAGGGCTGGGATCCAGATTACTCTGGATAGACTGAAGAAATGGTCCACCATCAACGAGGTGAGATTCAACAAGGACAAGAACAAAGACCTGCACTTGGGATGGAATAGCTGCATGCATACATACAGACTGGGAAACAACTGCCTAAGTTGCAGTATGGCGGAGTGTGACCTAGGGGTTGAATTTTCGGGACCATAAGTTGAATATTTGCCAACAATGTGCTCTTGTTGCAAACAAAGCCAACAGCATATCGGGTTGTATTAATAGGAGGGCCACTTGTAAATCAAGGGAATCGGTTCTTCCACTGTATTCAGTACTGGTGAGTCTTCACCTGAAGTAATGTGTCCAGTTTTGGGCCCCACACTTCAAGAAGGACAAGGACAGTTTGGAAAGAGTCCAGTGCAGGGCAAGAAAAATGAGACAAGACTTCTGAGGAAAGGCTGCAAGAACTAGGGTTATTTACCCTGGAGAAGAGAAAACTAAGGGGGGATTTGATAATGGTCTTCAAATGAAGGGTAATTAGAGAGAGGATGGAGATGGGCTTTTCTCTGTGCCTGCAAGGGACAGGACTAAGAGCAATGATCTCAAGCTGCAATAGAGGAAATTTAGGCTGGAGATTAGGAGAAACTTTTCTGATTATGAGGATGTCAGACATTGGAACAGGTTACCTGGAGAAGCTGTAGAATCTCCATCCCTGGAAAACGAGAACAAGTTAGATAGACACTTGTCTGGAACAGCTTAGTCATGGATGATCCTGCCTTGAGTAGGGAGCTGGTCTACATCACCTCATGAGGTCTTTTCCAGCCCTACTTCCCTGTGATCCTAAAAAGGGAAAAAAGGCCAGTCACTGTATTTATTCAAATCTAAGATGACCCTGAATTTAAGATGACCCCCCAATAGTTAGATTCCATACATGAAAAATGTATAAATTTGTTATAATTTTCCATGTGTAGAATCTAATTATTGAGGGGTCGTCTTTTTAATTCATCCGCTGTCCTCCCTCTACTGCTGGCAGTGGAGAGGAGCAGGCAGTGGAAGGTGGTTAAACAACTTGCCCTCTGCTTGTGCCCTCTGTCCCACACCCTGCAGTCTCAGGCCCCCTGCTTCCCACTCTGTCTGCTCCCTGCCTCCCACCCCCATTACCCTTGCTCTGCCTTGGCAGGCCCTGTCTCCATTACAGCCTGCACGGTGCACAGTCCCAGTCGCTGTACCAGTTGAATGGGCTGCGCACTGCTGCTATGGGGCTGGGTGAGGGCAATGCTTAGCGCCTCAAGCTGCAGGGTGGCCAGAGCCTGCTGACATGGAGCAAGGGTAAAGTGGAAGAGGGAGAGGGGAAGGTGGGGGAGCAGAAGCTGCACAGCGGGGGGAGATGGGGGAGAGGCTGCAGGGGGAGATGGCAGGTGCAGAGGCAGTGGTTTGTGGGGGTGGGCAGTAGCTGTGGCTATGGCCCTGACCCTGGGTAGGGACTGGAGGCCCAGCCACAGCAGCTGCCTCCCCTCCACTCCCCTCGTACTTGATTATAAGACGAAGGGCTTTCCCTTCCTGTAGTAAATAGGAGGGAAACCTTGTCTTAGAATTGAGTAAATGCTGTATTTAAAAATTATTGAAATATTGTTGAGAGCTACCGCTGTATACTCTATTACAGGCAAAAATATGGAATTAAATGGAATATCGTGAAAACAAAGCTTCTCCTCCACGCCTCTTTTAGAGATTTTTGCATCATGGTTTTGATCTGTATAAATAGGTGAATAACATTCCAACAAGGCAGGGTAGATTTGCACCATATAGACTAGGGCTGTTTAACTTCTAAGCACTCAGGAGCCGTATGTCCCATGGGGCACATGCCCCGTGGGCTGCACCAGTGGCAGTCATGGGCCCCTGTGCCATATAGACACCCCTTCCTACACTGCACTGCACACCCCCTTCTCCACCCCCCACTGCAGAGACCCCACGTGGAGACTCACCTTCCCCTCCACTGCCCTGGCCTCACTCTGAGTGCCCTGCTCTGTGCGTGTGCCACCCTGCCCATTAAGGGTAGTGCACAGCGTGGAAGCTGGAAGGACGGGGAGCCCAGAGACTCTGGCTGCTGTTGCAGCTGCAGTGATAGAGGGAGTTGTGGCTAGGAGGGAGCTGCCCATCAGGTTGCCCTGGGATATACTATGTCCAGCAGAAGCCAAGAGTTATGTGAGTGACAGACCTGTGAAAGGTAGGAGAAAGTGCAGTTTTAATGGAAGCATGGGGAATACAGGCCTAATTACCCTCTTTTTCATTATTTTTCGAAGTACCTGGTATATGCAAATATACAAATTGCTCACTTTTCATTGGGAACCTAGAATCCATTGGATCTGTGCATAACCTCTGTATCAGTTACTCATACAATACTGCTAGCTATTTTTATAGGCAAGAAAAACCTCAAGGGTGCTATTGTTTGCCTGTCATTAACAGATCCATTAAAACAAATGACTGATTTTTAGTTGAATTCTAGATGCCAGTGCCTATGCCATCATTGGTGCTTTTGACTACTGTTACAGATTAACTCATTTCAGGGTGTATAATTTGAAGTGAAATATATTCTTTTTTTATTCTTAGTAAAGCAACTTGTCAATGATTTCTCTTTGCTCTGAAAAATGAGTTTGAGCACTTGCAGAAGGAATGAAAACAACTCACGTTTATGTAAAACAAATGAGTGTTTCTACTCTGTTCAAGTATTTCCAACCCTGGCTATTCAAAAATCAAGATCCACGCTTCAAAAAGACAGTATAACATTGTTGACTAAAAGTTACACAGTTTGAACTCCTTGGGTCTCTCTTTTTAAAAAAAAAAAAACCATTTGAGGTAATTCT
>NW_017729021.1:19875-24030 GCF_001723915.1 Gavialis gangeticus
AAAAAAAAAAAAGCCATTTGAGGTAATTCTTAAACTTTTCTCCACAACCATAATAACTATACACACTTTAAAAAGTGGGCACTGAGTTTTTTGTACAGAATAATGTAATTTCAGGAGCTGGAGCAAATATCACATTTATAATGAGATTCCAGACATTGGCAACACAGTGATAGATTTGAATTTTAGGTTTAATTAATCCTTTCCTTTTCTGTCTTGGAATTTTGAATGTATGAATGCATTACATTTATATTGAAGCCCACTTCTGATATAATCTAGTTTTTAGCAAATATTATATTATCTTGCAAGTGGCCATTCACATGAGTATGCTTGTTTGTGCACATAGGCTCATTGAATTTAATCAGATTATGAAAGGATTCAAGAATACTATTTGAGCTACTTTGTAAGGCTGGGCTGAGAAGACAGTGATTACTATCTAGAAAGAAAGTAATCAAAAGAAATTGCAAAACTATTTTAAATTCATCCAATAATTTTTTTTGTGTTACAAATAAAAAATATTAGATGTTCAAAAACCATTTTAAATATATGCTGGCTTGTTACAATGTGTAACCTCTGTCTTCCATATCAAAAAATTATAGACTGTGTTGTTCAGCTCCAGAATGCCAAATATTTTTCTGGCAGTAAATGAACATAAACTTCCAACTTGAATAACAAATAGGTTAAAAATGAAAATCCCTAGTGTACAATCATACCCATGCAAATTGTCACATTTTTCATAGTAAGACAGCATCAAATTATTCACATCAGTCAGTCTGTGTTGTTTTTTAGCAGAATTTTTTTTTGCTCTTGGGAAATTTGCCTCTCTAAATCTTCACTTTCCTTCATGTTTTTTGTTCTGTATGTCTAGTTGTCCTAAGAGGACTCCCGTATAAACTGGCCTGAGGTTAAAAAACAGCTTTGTCGTACAAGTCTGGGGAAATTTTCACATAGGAAAGAATGCCACCATCATGGAATACAAATAGATGATCCTGTCAATCTCACATAGTTGCTCTTTTTTCATTACAGTAAAACATGAACAGCTTGAATCCCCCAATGTAAGTGTTGGGTAAGCTGGGCTTGGTGATAGCATAAAATACCTGGAGAGATTCTGGGGCATGTCATCAAGCAATCCCCTTGTAAGCACCTGCAGGATAACAAGAAGATCAGAAATAGCCAACTTGGAATTGTTGAGAGCAAGTCATGCTTAACTAATCCAGTTTACTTTGATGACAACACGATGGGATTTGTGAATTGGAGGAGAGCAATGGGTGTGATATACCTTGGCTTTAGCAAAGCGTTTGACACTGTCTCCTGAATACATTCTCATTAATAAACTGAGAACATACAGTGTGGGTGTCCTACTGGTTGGATCATTGTGCTCAAAGAATCATCAGTGTCAAGCTGGGAGGAGATGCCAAGTGGGGTTACTCAGGAGTCTAGTGCTGTTTAGTATCTTCATTAATGATCTGGCAGATGAAATCTAGGGCACACATAGTAAATTTGCAGTTCACACTAAGGTGAATACAGTGGCGGGTATTTTGGAGGACAGGTTGATATTTCAAAATGATCTTGATGAATTGGAGAAATGGTTCATAGTTAATTGAATGACATTCAGTAAGGACTAGTGCAGAGTTCTGCACATGCCTCAAATAATACAGGTGGAGAAGGGAAGTGATTAGTTAGGCTGTAGTACTGCAGAAAAGGATCCCAGGGCTATAGTGGACTGCGAGTTGAATGGGAGTCAGCAGTGTGCTGTCACTGGAAAAGAAATCACTAGCATACTGGGATATATTAACAGGAATGTTGCATGCAAGTCAAAGGATGTGATTTCTCCTCTCTGTTCAACTCAGGTGAAGCCTCACCCAGTGTACTATATCTGGTTTTGGGCACTGCACTTTGAGACAGACAGGCAAATTGGAAAGAGGCCATCACAGAAATCGAAACATGATTGGAAGTCTAGGAAACTTGATTTACAAGGGAAGATTGGAAGAACTGGAATTATTTAGTTCAGAGAAGGAAAGACATCTGATGTGCATTTGATAACCATCCTTAGACCTGTGATTCTCAACCAGGGTGCCTGGGCACCCTGTGGTACTACCAAATCCTTTGAAGGGTGCTGCAAGGTGGGAGTATAGATAAGTGAGGTATGAAGAGATAAGCAGATAAACCAGGCTCAGGCTTGTCCCTGCCTGGATAATACCCCTGTTTCATGTCCGTTTCTCCTCCCCCCCGCCCCATTGCCCAGCCTTTGTGTAAGGAGGTAAGCACTGTTATATAAAAAATTGTTTTTCAAATTGGGTGCAGTCCATTCGCAAAGGTTATGGGGGGGGGCGTTGACTTGAGTCCAAAAAGGTTGAGAACCTCTGGTTTAGCCATTGAAAGGTGGTTAGAAAGAGGATGGTGATTCTTCGTGGCCGCAGGGGACAGGAAAAGAAGTACGTAATAGTCTTTAAATTGCAGCAAGGGAGATTGAGGTTGAGCAAGGGTTGGAGTAGATTACTGCCTGATGTCCCTTCCAGATCCATTTTGTCTGTAATTCTAAAAGCCATTTATTTTAAAGTGACTGCACATTTTAAATATTGTGGAATCAAATCTAAAACATTGCTTTCAAATGTTTCTTGCTTATACAGCAGGTACTGTCCAACTCTCTCCTCTCCATCAGACTGGAGACTGCTGCCATGCCAAAGGTGATCTCAGTGTTTCTAGCGGTGCACAACTCAACATTCAATCAAATAAGTGGCTTTGCACTTAGCGGCGTTCTGTTCAGAATGCAGTGAAACTCTTGCATCCAGTTAGGTACAAAATAATTAAGGTTATTTTGCATTTAGATTTGACTGTACGTTTTCAAATAAGATTCGTTAACATCCTCGGTCTAAAGATCCTAAGGAAGCTCTCTTCTACTGTTCACAGTTGGTTAGGACTTTTGCTGTATATCTTATCTAAAAGATTGAACCTCTAACACAATGTCTGTCCATCAATGTTTGTATGCCTGGGGCATAAGAGCCTGAGGAGCAATACCAAAAACCACTGAGTGCCTTTTTTGTTCTTACAGGATACTTATATTAACTTCCAGCTCATCACTATCATTAGCATGCAGTCAATTTAACTAGAATTCAAGTTGAAGGTTTTGTGCGCCACATGTTGTTAGGGGTAGTAGGAGAACATGGTTTTTAACATTTGAAAAGCTTACTTTATTTACATTATTTACACTGCAGGCTGAGGAAAATGCTGGTGCGTGGCTGCTTTAGGTTAAAAAGGAATCAAAATTTGTGGAAGAGGGGATCTCTTAGACCAACTAAATATTTGCAGACAAATTATTTGCAAGCTTCCAGGCACACTCACCCTTTATTAGGCATAGGAGAGAGCAGAGATTGTAAAAGTTCTCCTAGGTTGAAATAAAAATTCATATTTTATGAGGATAAAAAGTAAATTTCTTGACACACCTAAATAGCTGTAAATCTGAAGAGGTTTGATCATGGTTTGACAACTTTCCCTTTGTGCTACCATGTTTTGCTTCACTGAACACGGCAGCAGGTAGTGTCTTCTACTGGCTGGCCAGAAGACCCAGCTCAGGTCTGAGGCAGACTGGTGTTGGGACCTGGCTGTCACTTTTTTTTTTAAATCTCTGATCCTTGCCATGACATGACACAGGCAGGGTTCCCTGCCACATGGCTGCCCAGCCATGGCAGTGCAGATAAAGCCCATCAACACTGCCAGAGCCCCAGCTCTGTGGGCCCCGATCCAATGGCTCTGGGACAGATTTGGCCTGCAGGTCGTAGGCTGTCATCCCAAGGTCTAACATTAAACGGTATAGAAACATACTGGAATTCGAGGAGACTTAAAAGAGGGTAGAGTCCTCTGCTTTAAAACATATTCCACAAGTTTGCTGCAAACTTGGACCTTCGGATTCAAGTATACACTGGAAACCCACAGGCTCCTTTCTTATATTGGGATATGATTGAATGAAACCATAGTCATGTTATGTAGGTGTAAACTTGGACTGGCTTAAGAGAAATCTGTAGTTACTCCAGATTTATTCAGAAGTACAGAGCTTGATTTGGCTGAGAAGGCCTTGTTGTAAACCCCAAGTAATTTACCAAGTACATTTTGAAGTGAAGCATGTTGATTTCTTCTTTTAGGTTCCACCCCCCCCCCCCC
>NW_017729021.1:24132-28840 GCF_001723915.1 Gavialis gangeticus
CCCCCCCCCCCCCCCCAAATACCTCCTAAACTAGCAGATATTTGACCTTGACTACACCTGGGACTATGCTGTATTTGTAATCCTGTGAGCAATTGGTAGAGTTATGGCAGGATTAACTTTAGTATGTATAGTATATACAGCTGCAGTCCAGGAGAGAAGTTTGTTTTGTTTTTTTTTTTTAAATGGCTGTGCTATATTTACGCCAATCAAAGACTAATTTGAATTTTAAGATCGCCCCATAGTAATTAGATTCTGAACATGGAAAAGTATAGCATATTTTATAGCTGGTAAGGTGTAGAACTATAAGAAATTTATAATTTTCTGTGTCTAGAATCTGCTTATTGAAGGGGGGGTAGGGAGTAGTCTTAAATTCACCCCCCGCCCCCCAATGCTATGGTGTGGAAAGCACCAGCAGGAGGTGAGGGACTAGACCCCTGCCCTCTTGCTCCCCTCCCCATGCCGAGCCAAGGGCAAAAGCTGGAGTTGAGCTGCTGCCTACCACAGTCTGGTACTCAAATTCAAAACAAGGTCCTCCTACCCCACGCCGATTTGCGAGGGGGAACCTCATCTTGGATTCAAGTAAATACAGTCATTTGGATGAGTGAAGGCCACATTCTGTTCCCAGAAGTAGTATGAAGCTGAAGAGACCTTGTTTCAAGCAGTATTTGCACTGGTAGTCCTGCATGCTGGGTTTGAGGAATGGGGTTCTGACTATGAAGTCTATTTGCAGTTGGAGCTGGGCTGCCAATATCTGATTGTTAAATGGTTTGCTCTTTTCTGTAGCTCTCCATGACTATAAAGGCTGCTTGTCGGTGTACTTGAACTAAAGTCATATCAGATTCCTTTTTTAATAAATGTTCGTGTTTGTGGTATGCTACTTCGTACTCTAATGGAAATTTCTCCCTGTTTTTTGCAGGACATTCAGTCAGAAGAGAGCTGCAATTGAGAGAGAGTATGCACAGGTAAGCTGCAGGATAAATTTGCTTTTTCTGAGCTGTTCTCTGTATGTAAGAATCCATTAGCTCGTTAACAGGTCTTCTGTAATACTGATCATTTTTTCACTGGCTCTTCTGTGGAGCAGGTAATGCAAAAATAGCTCTTTATGTTTTGGGCTGAAGATTGTTCAGCACAGCTCCATTCTTATAGCCCGCTCGGCGCCTGCCTTGGGAAAGATTTAGCATACAGCAGAAGTGCTTGGCACTTCCTGGAATTGGTCCACAGGAATTCTTTGGGCCCTGCTCAGGGATTAGAGGAGCTGCCTTGTACTTAGAAGAAGCAACCTGGTTATAAAGAGCATAGAAGTCAAGCTTGTAGCATCAACTTTACATGCTTGTATTACAGCTTTTTTTTTTCTTTTCAAAACCATTTCCCTGGAATTTCAAGGCATTCTGCAAGGCCCATATACATTTACCCATGCTTATAGCATAGGCAAGGCTGAGGCAGGAGCTGTATTTGTTGTAAGAAGCGGAGCGGACATCCATCTCTTTTTCGTTTGTTGGTTTGTTTTGAATATCTGCTCTGATGCTTTCCAGTTTGGGGACAGGGAACAGCTGCTGGTTTAACTTATGTGGCTATTTTTAATTTATGGGTAATGTCCTAAAGCCAAGGACTAAACAACAATGGCAGAATGAAGAAATAAAAGGCAGGGACACTTGAGAGTTGTGTATACAAAGAAACAAACACAACTGGAGGCATGTGTAAAACACAGCATGGAGCAGGAAATAAAATGTTAACCTTGTTTTACAGTTCCTCATGCTGGTACAGCGATTGTTTTGAGCTTTTTGCCTCCTAGGGTGCTAAAGTTTTCCATTCTTCCATTTTAGATGTTGTTCTAATCAACAGCCTGTTAAAGTCTATCATGTTACAGTATTCACAAAGCTTCTGCATAAAGTGAACCTCATCAAAATCTAGGAATGCCTCATTTTTCAAGTCCACATCTAACTTACTCGTGTTGAAATTCTGCGTGTGCATTCTCAGCCAAGACTTGCATTGAAACGGTGTAAGAAAGCAAATTAAACCTTTTGCTGTTTTTAAGTCAGCCTTTTGCTGCATGTTCTTATCAATGTGTGCATGTCCCATTGGCTGAAAATGAAGGGAATAGCTCCATGTCAGAGGTCATAGTATACAGCTCTTGAGACCATCTGCTGATACTTGTGTCATATTTATTGATATTCTAGAATATGCATTAGCATGTGGTCAGTTGCTGTGGGAGTTGCACTCAGCTTGATGAAACATTGGGACAAGTTTTCATGGACAGGATCAATTAACTTGATTTTTGAATCCCTGGAAATCCTTAACATGCCTTGTGTATTGGAATAGGTCTTAATATAATTTGAAAAGTAAATAATCAGGTTATCACCCTTATGGGCTTAACTGTGGTTTTCAGACAGTTAAAATTGCAAATTTCCAGCAAAGCAGCTGCATCAGTGAGATTTTTGTAAGTGACTATTTATCTGAATAAAAGCTTGCAGCATTACTTGATTTAGTGATTTACTGTTCACGAACCATCGTGGGTGCCTCAAGTTTAGTCCCATAAAATGTATTTTGTTTTTTGGGGTTTTGGGGGCTTTTTTGCACATTGTAAAGGATTTCCTACAAAGCTTCCTAATAATATAAAGTAAGCTAAATGTAAACTCCACTGTTTGTTTGGGGGGGGTGTTTTATCTTTAACCAAAAAAAAGTTATGAAAGCATCTGAGAATCCTCAGTAGCTTAGTTTTGAAGAAAGACATCTATAGTGTCTCAAAATGTTTCTTCCTGCAAAGATTTATTTTTCCTTTGTCCAATTAGGCAACTGACTCATGAAGGGGTTGATTTTGATATATTTGTTGAAGTAGAGCAAACTTCAGCAGTATTGGCACTGATACCCTCGCCTGTCAAAAAGGCCAAAACTGAGGACGGTGAATGGTTTACGTATAATGAATTACACTGCATAGCCAAACAGAAACACACCCAAAACTTATTTTCTAGTATTCTTACTTCCTCTGCTCATGTACTGCACCTTTTTATTAGCTGGTGTGATTGAATCCAAGCTCTATGGGACAGGGATTATTACTTTTCTTTATGATGTTTAGTTCAGTGAACACTTGATTGGATTTTTTAGATACTATCATAATGTAAATAGAAATAAAATCCTATGTGTTCTTGCTTTCACCCTCCCTCTGTTTCTCCCCCATCACTGCACTGGAATGGAGGCCAGGGTTTCCAAGGCTCATGCAGCTTGGCACAGGGCAGGAGTCCCCTCCTCGGCCTCCCCTGTCCCTCTTTGCAAGATGGCACTGCCACGAGAGGTGGTGTCTATACAGCCAGCAGCCATGAGGTAACCCTCTCCCTTAGCCTCACAGCTGCCACCAATTTCATATACTAAGTGGCTACCTTAAAACCTTTAATGAATTGGCAGTTATGGGCCAGGGGAAAGAATAAACCACCTGGCTGCTGGCCATGCTGACATCTGCCCTTGTCACACCCAGCTTTTCCCTGCTGGCCCAGACTGCAAACCCGGTCAGATATGCCTTGGGCCTCCCCAGATACTTACTGCTCTTGAGACATTAAAATATCTGTGCATCTGCTAGAAAGCAGTTGATTAGGCGGCAGAGAAATATTGCGTGACTTTGTATATACCCATGTCCCTGCAACTTTCATCATTTTTAACATCAAAATAGCTGCTTTTTGTTGTACTAGTTTAGTTTTCCTGTCTTTCAGCCTAGAAAATATAAATTGACCCTTCCTTCTGTCAGTCTCAACAAGGAAGCAGGATTTGTAGGAGTAAAATCCTAGTTTTCTTCAGTTTTCTTCAGTGCTGTCTACCATACTGTCTGAAGACATCCCGAGCATTACTTAACTGGATTTCATACCACGTTAAGCCCAGAAAAAAAGGCACAGGGTAACTCTGACTTGGGCCATGCTGGGCAGAGCTGGGAGTAGATCCTAGATATTTTGAGTCAGCTTTCATAACCACAGGACAAACCTTGAGCAAGTAATGTAATTCCTGCTAGCACCAGAGTGATCTTACAAGCAGGTTGATCCAGGAAATATAGAAGAAATGAGGGGTTTTGTGGCCTTTCATTGGAGCCAACTACATGGTTGAAAGCTTTTGTGTACAAGGCACCCTTCTTCAGGTCATAGGTTCAGGTGACCAGAAAAAGGGTGCTCTGTACCCAAAAGCTACTGTACATCTCTCCTAACCGGTGAATTGGTTCAATAAAAGATATCACCTGCAAAAATTCTTGCCTCTACTACGTGTTCTGTTATAGCTGCAAAATGTAACTAATAATCCTTGTCTCTGTTTTGTAAAATGTTTTGAGATCTATGGATGAAAAGCACTGTACACTAACTTATTTGTAAAGCATCCAACTCCATAGGTTCATAGATTGTGACGGGCTGGAAAGGACCTTGCAAGACCATCGGGTCCAGCCCCCAGCACTAGGCAGGATAGCTCCGCTGTACCAGAAAGAAACAGATAATGGGTACAGTGTTGGGTTATGAATAATTGACTTAAAAATCTAATGCCCTTCATTTGCAAGAGTACTGTATAAGTACCAGAATGTGAGACAATTCTGTTAATAAAATAAAAATGAAGTTCCGGTTAAGCTACTTTAATTGTCTTAACAGTTTTAGAGGCTATAAAATAAAGGTAAGTGTGGGAGGAGAGAAGTCACTATAATAATAGAACAGAAATAGAGCTAGAATTTGAAACGGGGGGGGGGGGA
>NW_017729021.1:28973-32421 GCF_001723915.1 Gavialis gangeticus
AAGCTCGGATAATGCATATCAATAACAGATCATGCCTTGAGAATTAGGCCTTATAAATGAAATCGTTTCAGAGTAAGATACAGTAGTAACTAGGCTGATTCAGACTTTCTCCGTAGACAAAACAGCTGTAGCTTTGAGAAGGCAAGCCTTATGACAGCTTCTGTGTTGAATATTAGGGTGAAATCAAGTCTGGCCCTTGACTCAGCAGTTGCCTAACCACTGGGGCGACAGTCAAATAATTTGAGGTACTTGCCTTGAAAGCGTGACAAGCAACTTTCTGTCTAGTAGCTCATTCCCCCTAGTCTTGGTGGAGTGCTTTTTCTGAGAGAAGGATACAAAAGGTTACTGTGGCTGCATAAAGAGCAGGAAAAGGTTGTGTACTTTAAGGGCGGTCCCCTCCGCCTGGGGACAAACAGGGAGCAGACATGGATTCTCTGTCCAGTGGTCTTTGGTGGTAACTGGTGCATTTCAGTGATTTTGCTTGTACCTATTTTTGTTCTTTTAAGAAATCATTTTATTAAGGAGTAACGCTGGCCTGGAACCCTCTGAAGACATGTGTACTAATAATTTAGCTATGCTTGTGTTACTTTTGTGTATCTGTGACATGCCCAGTTTCCTCTCACTGGAAGGTAATATTTAAGATTCATATTGAGGCAGCTTGAACTGCAAGGACTACGTCTTTGATTTGGATATGCTTCCTTTTTTAGGGAATTTAATTTTTTTTTAGCTTGACTGCCCTAAGCAATGCTATCACTTTAGTTGATAATTAGCATTCATATGCAAATTGCAGCATCTGCCATGCTTCTAGCTTGCGAAGAAATTTGGCGACGATCCTGTACAGGCAGATCTTCCATTGAAGTAAACAGGACGCTTGATTATAAAGAAACTCCCGATCTTGGGGCTGGAGATAAAGCCCCCATTGTATCAGTCTGTGCTGAGCAGCAGTCACATGAAGAAGAGAACAAATAGGTTTTTTCAGCCCTTCATATTAGTAATATTCCAAAGTATATTCCTCACTGCTGGAAAGCTTAAAACTGAAATTGGTTCCTGAAGGTGTTTCATTGCATGTGTATGTAGATAACTGTGTAGTTTGCCTGTGTAGATTTACTTGACCGTGTAGTTTTACTAAGAGGTTAGATTCTGGATTTGCATGGGATGGTTTGGATGGGGGTGATCCTGCCTCAGGCAGGGGCTTGGACTAGGTGACCTATAGAGGTTCCTTCCAGCCCGACCTGTCTATGATTATTCCAACGGGTCTTTCCATGAGGGTGGGACGCTGTTGTATATATTTAAAAAAATTAGAAATAATTCTTAAATGGGGATTGTTAGAAAGACTGTTCATTCTGGGGGAGCCTCTTTGTAAGCCCCCATCACTAGCTTCTAGCCTGCAGCATTCTGTATCCTTCTGGAGAGCTGTGTCCAGCCTCAAGACATGCCTGAGCTTCCTAAAGCACCACCAAGTGCTTGGGGTATTAGAAACCTCAGAATGGTGTCTTGAACTTCCAGGCAGCTTAACTTTAGTTTGTGAATGTTTGAAATGATTTCTTAGTACTTATAGCCTCAGTGTGGCACAACTGAAATACTGTTTTTGCCCTCAAGTGAATGGTGGCAGAGTCTTCCCCAGTCAGTGCCACAGCGATCCATAACTGACCTGAATGACAGCTTTACATAGTCTGCTTCCTGCTCCAGGGTATTTCCCATGTGAGATGCCTGTATATGTTGCCCCTCTGCCTAGGCAGAGGGCTTTGTGCCCTGCCTTGGTCAGAAGTGACCTCTGTTGCATCAATCAGCCCCTCCATTGAAGCACCAAGTATTCCTGGTGAGGGAATCCTTATGAGTGAAATCATCAGACACACCTAGAGTTTCAGACTTTGGTTCTGTGTGATCCAGGATGGCCGCGGTATCTCCAAAACCCTCCATCACATAATGGTTGTTGGCACTGGATTTGGAAAAACGCAAGATCTGAGAAGGCTCCTGATCCAAATGCAGAGACATGGATGCCCTTTAGGTGAAGGCGTAATTCAAAGACTCCATTGTCTGTTCAGGGTTTGAATCTTGATGTGGCTGGTACCGAGGTGATACTAGAATAACTCCTGACCCTCAAAACCATCCATATCTCTGCACCCTGGGCTTGGTTTATGAGCACAGAGGCCAGCTATGACTCCTATCTGGTGCCACATCTACCACCTCAAAGGTACTTGTGCTTTGGATCTGAGGATGAGCTGTACAGAACTCAGACTGTGTGCTGGCACTGAATGTCTGTACCTAAAGCACTACATAAAACATAAGTTAACAGCATGGTGTAAACTGTAAAGGACTCCTCAGCATTGACTGAGAAATAATATAAAATATATAGGTGCTTTTTGTTATTTGCCATATTTTTATTTGTGGAATCTTTCACAAAAACCGAACTACTGGTGACTCCTTGTTTTTACATTACATTAAAAATCAGTTTTGAAATGCTTTGTTTTAGAGGAATGTTAAATATTCATAAGCTTTCCAAATAAAGTGGGATCTAGTTTTGCCTTGGTAACCTTTAATTATTATGGCCAGTTGTTTTAGATGCATCTTATTTTTTTAATATATTAGCTATGGAAGAAAAACTAGCAGAAGACAACCCCTGTAACTTAATTACCAGCGTACTTATTAGGCCTGTACGAAGCAACAAGTATTTGCTTCAGATTCGGATGACTGGGGGGACAGTGATTCGATTCAGTAATTCGAATCTCTGTCCTGAATTGATTCGACTGAACCTGATTCGGAGATTTGGCCGCTGCTGAATCTCTGCATCAGCCCCAGCCCCTCTCAGCTCTCCCAGTCTGTCAGTGGCTGCCCCACCCAGCCCCAGCTTCCGGCTCTTTGAAAAAAAAAAAAAGCTTGCACTCACCATCTGCTGCCAGGTGGGGGGGCGATCCCCACTGCCCCATGCTGTGTGTGGGGGCTCTGCCCACCCTCCCAGCCCCCAACCATAGCTGCCCCGCCGAGCCCCAGCTCCTGGCCCTTTAAAAGGAAAAAAAGAAAAAAAAGAAAAGCTCTAACTCTCCAGCTCCTGGCAGGCGGGGGACAATCCCCTCTGCCTCCTGCTGCATGGGGGGCTCTGCCATGAGCCCCCAGAAACTCTGAGGCTGCTGCAGCATCTGAAGAGTGTGGGGCTTCTTTTTTTTTTTTTTAAGAGCCATAGCTGGGGCAGGTGGGGCAGCCGTGGGGGGAGGACTGGGACAGTGGGCAGGGGTTGTGGGGCTTGTGGTAGAGCCCCCCCCATGCAACCTGGGGCAGTGGGGGACAGTGGGGATCATCTCCCCGCCTGAAGGTAGGGGCTTTTTTTTAAAGAACTGGGGAGGGGCAGAAACCGTGGCTGGAAGTTTGGAATGGGAAGACTGGGAGCACACAGGGGCACTAAGGGCACATACAGGGGTTTGGTTTCTACTGGAGAATTACCATTCTCCCA
>NW_017729021.1:37421-43860 GCF_001723915.1 Gavialis gangeticus
GGGGTCCCCCCATGGTTCCCTTCTCCAGCCCCCCCCTCTCTGCCCCCTACTTACCAGCACTGAGTCTGGACCCAGCTCCCTAAGGCGATAAGCAGGGACTGCCTGAATCTCTGAAGCTCTCCAAATCTTTTCCGATTTGATCTGGAGAGCTTCAAATCAATTTAGACGTTTTTAGTTGGTCTCCTGATTTAATTCGGATTTGGGGATTTGGCCACCAAATCAAGCCAAAACTCCTCCGAGTCGAATCAGCACCCAAAGCTTCACACAGCCCTAGTACTTATATGCTGGTTTTACTTATTGAAACAAAAGAGGGGGAAAAAAGGCATTCAAATGTAAGTTCCTTTGTTACGAAATATTTACCAATGCCCCATTAGTGAGAGTGTGCTGAAAATAGCACCTTTAAATATTAACTTTGGTATTGTGGTAAAGTGAGGAACCTTCTTGAACTGTAGGTAAGGAATGGCAAGGTAAAGAATAGACTGACATGGAATAGGCTGACTTGTTCCAAGGGTGAATCATATATGCAGCTGACATAGAAATAATCACCATTTAAGACCGCTGGGGCCATGAGAGTGTATCCAGTCTGACCTTGGTTATAACACAAGCCATAGGATTTCACTCGCTTATCTGTGCATTGAACCTAATAACTTGTGTTTTCTAAGTTTTAGATCCATCATTTGACCTTGCTTTTGAAGGCTTCAAGAGAGGGAGGATCCAGTAGTTTGTTCTTGTGCCCTTCTTCCAGCTTGAATTCATCTGACCTCAACTTCCAGCCAGCGATTCTTGTCATGCCTGTCTTTGCTAAACTAAAGAGCTTTTTAGTACCTAATATTTTTTTTACACCTGGAGTTGCTTAATAGTTTCATCAAGTCATTCTCAATCTTTTTTGATAAACTAAACTGACTTTATGGCTTTTTCTCTTGCCCTTGAATCATGTTACGGTCCTGCACCCTTTCCCATTTTTCATCATCCTAGGTTTGTAGTATAACCTGGTGTTGGTGAGCCAAGTCTGCACCCTGGCAGGAGAAGCAGGCCCCCATGACATTGTTCTTGCAGCAGCAGCAGCCAGATATGGAGGTACTGTGCTGCTGTTGTAGGAGCAATGTTTGGGAACCATTTCTGAGGCTCTGGCATAAGTTAAACCTCACCTCCCACCCCAGGTTGTTACACCTCTGTCCTAGGTCATCAGGTCCAGGCACCTACTGTCACAGGCAACTACATCATATAATCTTGTTCCTAAACTTACCAAGCTCCTGCTTAAAACTAGTTGGGTTGTTTGTTCCTTCTACATATGAATTGTAGACTCAGAAACAACATTATTGTCCAAGAACCAAAACGTGTTTTTCAAGTTTGCAACAATCGGGGACCCTAGTGACTGTTTCAAGCTTGAAAGCCAGAGGCCAACGTGTAGGATTGTAGGAGGCTGGCACAAGTTAGAGGTGTAGTGGTTTGTCTGTAAATCTTGTCTGGGACATTATCTCCCAGCAGATGTGAGAGACATCTTATGCTTTCAAACATGTTCAGTGATTCTCAGCCCGGGTGCCGGGGTTCTGACTTGTCCCTGCCTGAGTGAGCCCCATCCCCCTTGACAGCCCCTCAGCAAAGAAGGGAAACGCTGTATTGGATAAAATAGCTTTTCAAATTGGGTGCCACTCAGTTGCCAAAAGTTATAGAGGGGTACTGAGTCCAGTGAGGGGTGTCTTGAATTCAAAGAAGTTTGAGAACCACTGCCTAGTTACTGCAAGGAAGAAATAATGTTCTTCTTCCTATTACTTTCCTAGCTACCCGGCCAGTTCACGGAAGCAGTGGTTGTGAAATATTTCCCTTTGCATAGAAGAACTAGGAACTTCTGCTGTGAAACAAATCTTACAGAAAGATTTCACATGGGAGCAGTTATGCTACCCTGAGTGCAATATTTTCAGTTACCTCCTACAAGCCCAAACAATGCATGCATGTAATATTTGGTGTAAAGTATACACTGTATGCGGTTCCACCTGTTTTATATTTCATCTGCCTTCAAAATGTCACTAGTACAGATGCTGAGATGATCTGTGAAGGTGGCACACAGCAGATCAGGGAGGGGACAGGCAGCACAGTGGCAGGTAGGGCAGGTAGTAGACACCAAAGCTGCAAATTGGGCAGGGAACAGAAAGCAAAGCAGTAGATCAGGCAAGGGAAGGGGACCAGAGTGGCTCTTGGGGAGGGTTCAGGGCTGATTTTGTGGCATACCTGTCAGAAGGTTTTCCACCACTGGCCTAATTAGTGGAAGCAAAAGCCCATTCAGGAAGAAAGATGTCCATCATTACCTATGAAATATAGGAAGATTAGTAGAGATAACACGGTGATTGTATGAGCCGTAATTGTGTTTTGTCCGTATTTAAGTATCCAGTAAGGTTATCGATTTCTGTTCGAAGGCCCTTTTCTTTAAGTGTTTTATAGATTTTCGTTGAGTGCAAGGACTGTGACGTCAGGAAGGGAGGGGCTGTTCTTTAAATAGTGTTTGTTCTTCTATCGGTGTTTGTGTGTCTTTCCCCTTTATGTTTTCTGAGACGGTTCATTCTGGTGCATAGTCTTTGACTAGTCTCACTCCCCATTTCCACAAGGGCATTTGGGGAGGTGCCTCTGAGCGAGATGTGCAGGGTCCATGGATTCTGATGGTCTTCTTGGAGGGAGGATGGGGTAATGGTAGTGGTGGCAGAGATGTGTTGATCGGTTTTTGTATTTATTTTTAAGGTGGGGTTGTCCCCCATTTGGTGCCTGTTGATCAGAGGGGAGTTTGCCTCTGAGGATGAGCTGGGCCAGATTTGGGGCCTGTTTGAAGGCCAGGAGCACTGGGGGGGAAAAAAAGAGATTGAGATCATTTTGCTCAAGGGTTTTTTTTTGTTTTTTGTTTTTTTGTTTTTTTTAAGTAAACTCTAATTGTTTGATTCTTCTTAAAGGTTCCAGTGTGTGACAGCCTGGGGCGTGCAGTCAGTGGAAGTTTTCTTTTTATATTGTAAATTATGGAGAGGTATTTGCATGGCTCATTCAAAAAGAGGAACTTTTCTTTCTAGACAGATTTCTTGTTCGTATTATTTTTATACTGAATAATGCCACCCAGCTTTATGTTCATTCGAAAAGGACTGCATGCAGTGAGAGAACTGCAGCTAGAGATCATAGGAGGTATTATTGAATAAACTCTCATAACAGTGTATCAAAGGATCGTTTGCTGATTTCGTGTGAATGGATTTCACTTTTCATAGACACTTTTTCCTTAAGGAGTAGAAATGATTTGTGAAAGGGAAAAAAAAGTCAGATATATAATGTGGATGAGAAGGGGCTTTTCCATGACATTTTTTTTATTGCTAGATAATAATAAAAAATATATATATTATTTTAAAAAATGCATTTAAGGATTTAAGGTGCTCACTAAAAAAAAAAAACGAAACAAAAAACCTACCAAATCATCCACTTCAGTTTTTGTGGAATTCCTTAAGTTAAACTAATATTTCTGTAAGAACAGAGGCTTACTCTCAACTTCTGTTTTCTGTGAAAACACTAAGTTCCTTATAAATGGAACTATAAAGCTAGAACTACAGTATTTCTACAAAGAAAACCCTTCATTGAAAAAAAAAAAAACGTGTTTTTTTTTCTTTAACTGATGCAATCAGAATTCCCTTAGTTTGCCTTAGTCATTATTTTTCTTTCCAATTAGTTCTCTCTCAAGCTACCGTTACTGGGAAATTTGGTTTATTTGTGTGTTGTACTTGCTTACTAAATATTTTGTTCCCTGTATTTTATTCATTTTTGCTTATTTATAAGTTTTTTGGTTTTGTTTTTTGAATTGGTGATTTGGTCCTAAATCCAAGTGTGCAAGCCTTCCCTTCTGCAATAAATAATTCTGGCTAAGAAACAGTCCTTTAGCTCTCCTCTGGATGAACAGTCTTCTTCTGAATATTTGCCTACATTTCTCTGTGATATGGAAGAATAGGCTGGTGAAACTTCTTACCCCAGAGTCTGAAGTCGTCATAGCATTGAAGCCCATGCCAGCAATGCCTGTGCCCTTTTCTTAACTTGCCTCATCCCTCTTCATGCTCTTCCTACAACTTTCTTCACAAGCATTTTCTGGATGGCTTCTCCCTCTTGGTGGAGTACCCCCTTCATGTCTGGTCTGTATTCCCATAGTTGAAAGAGAACTCAAGCATCAAAGCTAGTCCAGTCCCCCTGAACCAGATACAGGATGTACTATATGCCGGACACCTATCCAACCTCTTCTTGAAAACCTCCAGTGATAGAGATCTGCACAACTTCCCTGGGAGGCTTGTTCTCTTGTCCTGTGGTTCTCATACTTAGGCAGGTCTGTCCCCCTTCCCCGCAGAGATTTAACCTAAATCTCCTTTGCTGTAATCGTAAACCCATTGCTTTGTGTCCTGCCCACTGTGACAATGGAGAATAATTGTACTCCCTCCATTTTGTATTTGTGCATGTGTTATTGTATTTACTTGAATAGAAGTTGACCCTGATTATAAGATGACCCTCCAGTAATTAGATTCTATATATGGAAAACTTGTAGATGTGTTACATTTTCCAGGAATCTAATTTTTGGAGGTTTGCCTTGAATTTGTCCCCCTCCCACTACAGCAGGGAAAATATATCTGTGGGGGGTCAGGTAGCTGCTTTGGTCTCTGCTTCTCCTCCACTTTTTCCTATGGTAGCCCCTTTCCCCTGTCCTTGCCGTCAGACCCTGTCCTCCCTGAGCAGGTGGAAGTGAGAAGCAAATTTGAAAAAAATAACTTGAAATTAAACAAACATGTCTGTAACTATTTGCATATAGTACCCATACACTTAATTCATCCACAATTGATGCATGTTACATTTTTTGAAACTGCTGTGAGTTTTACCACAGGTACTCCAGAAACACACTTTTGAGCAGCACTTTGGCTCCTACTTAGATGTAGTGCAAGCTTTTAGATATTGTTTCAAGGACCAAATCAGTTCCAGATTCAATTGGGCAAAGCCCAGTGGTCACCAAAGACTCATAAGTTACTGCATAGTTCGTGGGTTGGGCCCCACCAGAGTCAACAGCATTTCAAGCCCTGGTCAGCATGTGTATGTACTCCACATACCCTCCACAAAGGATCCATTTCCCCACTCATGACTAAAACCAGATGTTCTTGTCAAGAGTCCTGGGATACTCCAAAAATTTATATGCAGATGAGGCATAAGGCGTCTGGATTCACTTCATGGAGGGCAGAGCCACACTAATCATGTGCTTCTGGCTGAGAGAGGGGGATGACAAAGGGATTCTGGGTGAACTATTTGGGGCCGCATTTGGTGATTTTGCCAGGCATTTAATGCTGTTCAAGAAACAGGAATCATTAGAAATAGGAAAGGTAGGCACAGATCAGCTGTGAGAGTGAAGAGGAAGTAAAAATATTTGGCATGATGTGGCTCACTATGACTTGAAAATTTCGAGTTGGCACTGAGAAGGACTGCACTTACTGGGCACTACCATGTCTTATTCAGATGGGATGCTTTAATCTATCCTTGTGGTAGGTTCCCATCAGTATTATCAAATGCAGCAATTTTGGTACCAAGGGGAGGGTATCAGGACTGGGTCTACCCCTCCTGGTGCCAGCCTGGTATTGCAGTACTTCCAGGTCTGGTGCCAGTTCCCTGCAGAGGAAAAACTTGCCTGTTTGGGGTTTGTTTGTTTTTTAGAGCTTAAAAAAAATGTTCCATCAGCATGTTTGCCCAGTGCGGGCCATGTGTTTTATACTTACGCTCAGTATTGGTTGCATTTATTGAACTTTGTGGTTGGTTTCCATTGCTGAGCACCTGTAGCTTTTGGCAGCACTTTAATAATAGACTGTGTATTTAGTGAGATTTCCTTGTCTGCAATTATAATATGCAGAACTTTTTCCCCATGCTATTTGGCGGGGAGAGGGGGGGCAGCAGAGACACTTGTTTTGGATTAGAGTAATACAGTATTTTACCCCTTTCACTTACCTTTACGCTTATCTTTGCACCTTACACTTATCTTTGCTGAATTCCATTTTGTTGGCTGTAGCGTAGTCCAGCTCTCTAATGTACTGAGATGCTTTTGAAGTCTCATCCCATCCCCCAAAGGGTTTGCAACCCCTCTGAGTTGTGTGTCAGGAAGCTGTCTATTCCTGAATTCATAGCATTAGATGAAGTAGGCTGTTGCTTACAGTAGCGTATGACTCTACCAGTTAGTTTCCAAGGTGCCACCCTGCTCATCCTTATTCCTGCATTGATCATCAAAATGACGTTTAAATTAAAAAGAACCAGGACTTTCCATGCAGGATGTGTTAATCCATTTGATATCAACTGTTCTGAGGGCATATAAACTACGAAACCCAACTAAACAGAAAATAAATTCACTTGCCCTTATTGACCATACCTCCCCTCAGCATTGCCAAGCTGTGGTGTGCTCGGT
>NW_017729021.1:48860-72647 GCF_001723915.1 Gavialis gangeticus
TAAACAGAAAATAAATTCACTTGCCCTTATTGACCATACCTCCCCTCAGCATTGCCAAGCTGTGACCTGCTCGGGTATGGTTTTCCACAGACATTTCCACGCAGTGGAGTTGGGGACAAAGGGGCTCAGTGGAACTGCAGCCAGAAACCAGACAGAGATTGCAGTTGGTAGGAGCAAGTGCAGAAGCAGCAAGAACGGGGATTGCTACACTAAGGGAGGGGATAAAACAGGGTATAGCTGAGACTATCCATCCATTGCTTTGCAAACCCTTAGCTGTGCAAGGGAGGCCTAACAACACTTGGCGTGGTGTTCCTCTCTTTCTCCCATTATGTGGCCCTTTGGGGACAAAAACTGCATAGGAACCAACCAGGGGCACAAGCTTATAAGAGCTGCTGAAAAAGCAGCCTGAGCAGATCAGAAATTTTTTACTGGTTTTTCTCTGCCCTGTACAGCCCTCACCCCCTTTGGATTCACTTGGGATTCACTCAACACCATCTAACCCAACGTTTTGTTCTTGGAGAGGACTACTTAATGAGCGGGATATGATGTCGGGGGCTGCATAACACAACAAATCTTCACTGCCGTACCTTTCTATTCAATGCAGTGTAGTGCCCGTTACATATAAAGTTACAAAAAAGCTGAAACATGGGGTTGCTGCTAAGGTTTGTCCAGTGACTGTTGAGCAGTCAGTGGGTACAACCTTGTTATCGTCTGGTCCTGCCAAGTATGGCCACTCTTAACAACTCCCTTTGCATGCAAATGCTTTGAGGGCCACACTTCAGGGAACCATGCTTTTTAACCCATCCCCTTTACCCTCTTCTTTCCTGCCCTCTCTTTTCTTTCCTCAGTGCTCCATCTCCGTTCACGACTTCCAGTTACTTTATTCCCTTTTAATTAACCAGAAATGAAGCAAAACAAAACGTGCCACAACTGACGTGTTCTCCCATCACATCATTCACTCTGCTTTGTGTCTTGTCCTTTTGTGATTGTAAGTTCTTTGGGGCAGGGACAGTCTGGGATTGTGTGTGCGCATGCAGTATTTGACACAAAGGGGGGGGGTCCCATTCTTTGCTGGTTTTTAGGCACTTTTGCCTTGTGTGTGGTTAATGGATACCAAACCAAGGTCTGAAGGCAAACTGACATTTATTTCAGCAACCCACTCTAGTAAATTATTTTTAAGCACCTGGAGTCTTCATATTATTTCCTTAGAATATAAAAACTCAGAGTAGCAGATGCTGTAAGGCCACATTTTTGTTTCTTGCCCATGGATTTTGTAACAATAACACCCGCCTGCTCCATATTTCTCTTAATTTGACAGGGAAATGACCTGTATTCTATGCACATTCTCCCTGATCCTTGATTGCACCATTTATAGACAAGTTAAAATAACAGACTAATCACCTTAGACTGCTACATCATATAATTCCCTCATTAACCTGTTTGGGAGGACATGCTTCTGAGCAGCTTGTTTCAGACTTTGTTCTGTGTGCTGTCTTACACTTCAGATGGCAGTGCAAAGGTCTGCAAGGTATTGAAATGCCTGCAATATTCTGGACCTTCTAATGGCTGATGCCTGGTGATAAGTCTGCCATTTAATATAACTGGTAATCCCCTGCCATCCCTCCTCTTTTTTCCTCCTCACTGCTTCCCAAACAGATGAAAAGCTAGTTGCCTGTGACCTGCTCTGATCTGTGTTGTAGCATTTGTGTGTGCACACTTTGTCATACAGAGTAACTGAATATCTCCTTGTTCTTTCTGAGATATAAGTATCACGATTTTCTCGTCTTCTAGCTATACGTCTTATGATGTAATAAAATGTAGCCTATATTATGAATCAAAAGGCAAAGGTTTAGAAAAGCAGGGCTCGTCGAGTTGGCTCAGCCTGCCACTCTTGAGGGGTGACTAAAACTGCAATGACTCAGTGAAACATGAAGAATCCACGCCAGCAGGACACAGATGTCCACAGCTGCACGGCTAGCTTGTAAGGGGGAGAGAAGGGTGTTCGGGTGTCCAGCTGATCAGTGCTGTTCTGAATCAACACCACTATATTCTTTGAAAAGGGCATCATTTTCTATGAAAAGCTGTGGTTTGCTTTCTCAGTGCATTCAAATCGGTTTCAAACCAGGAAAATGAAAGCTAAGGTTTTATTTCTAGTGTCAGCAAATAACGTTGGTACACCTCTAATGCAAACACTTTGCCGACAGTGAATGATAGGGGAGAAATTGTGTAAATCACCTGTACTTATTTTTTAATTCAGTCAGCAGTACTCCGAATATAACCAAGTCTGCTTTGTAGGTAGCAAGTGAACATGCTTCTGGACTACACCTAAAATATATATATCTCCATCTATTTCAGTTTGTGATACTTACTTGAAGTAATTAATTTTTCTATTTTTAGTTTCCTTGAATCATGCTAATTTAAAATTCCTTGCTCACCTAAAAGCGAACAATAACTGAAGGTTTTGCTCAGCCCATTACACAAATGGTTAATTCATGGTACATGTAGCATACATTTCACAAAATTATTTAACCATATTTTTGTTTGAATGGGCATCTGTCAGTTTTAATCAAAGCAATCTAATACCGTGATCATAGTTCTGTACCGGGTATTAGCAAGTTCTTTGGATGAAAGTAAAACAGGGCATGACACATTGGCTAACAGCACTGCTTGCCTTAGTCGAAGGATTACTTTTAAAGGGTACAGCAAACGTGTTCTTAACTATTTTTTTTAAACTCCTCCCCCCTTCACTTTCTTAGAAGTAATGCTTTCAGTACTGTAGAAATCCAGAAAGTGTTGACAGCTAAGAAAAACAGAGAGAATGTTTAAGTCAAATCTACCATAAATGATTATTCAGTATAAGACCCTAAATATACAGTAGCTGACTTGTTCATTTCATACAGATAAAAGGCCTTTTATCAGCCAGTTCTGTCCCGTCTCCCACGAAAAAGGGGGGAGGGAGGAAATGAGGATAGGCCAGTTAAGTAAAGCAATCCAAATGCCAGCTGCAAAGTAATAAAAGATGTGGTGCTAATCTGACAAATACTTGTTATCACCAGAGAAATGTACCTATAGGACCTAGGATACTGGGTGTATGTTGCTCTTTGTACTGCTTACTGCTGCATTACTAAATATATCCATGAAAGACTAGGATGTGTCTCAACAGTATAAATAAAAAGAATCTAATATATCCCCTGAAGCATAAACTTTATCTTTGATAGTGCAGTTTATGAAATGGAGCTGTGCAACACCTTTCTCTGTCACTGACTGTGTGTGTTGCCGCAGAGAACAAAAGGGATATCTCTGTGAACAGGCCTCACAAAATCCACACACTCACTTATCCAGGACAAGACCACTGGCTCTGGAGAAAATGCAACTTTTTTTAAATACAAGTTTCTAATCTCCTCTTTGCTTTGGAGATAGAGGTTTGCAGTCTATAGCCTGTGAAACTGGTCATAGTCTAGTCAGTAAGGACCTACTCAAATTGTGATTTCATGGACTTTGCGGAAAGCATGCAATCGGGTGATCTCTGCGAAATCCCTGCAGGGAAAATACCACCCCCCCCCCATCAAAAAACTTACTAAAAATAAGTCAACAGCAAGGGGTGGGGTCGTATGACTGACAGACCTCTCCACCAATTAGTTGGGGGGGGGGGACACACCAGGGTCTCGCAGCCAATCAGAGGCATGATTAGCCTGCAAAAATAGCAGCCAGCCCTGCTATCTACCCACGAAATTGACTGACCGCCTCCTCTATTGGATGGACCTTTACTTTTTAGGTTTTGCTGATTTCTTTGCATGCCAGTGAAAGGGACAAGAGTTGAATCAGTTTAATTCTATGCTGTGTTGGAAAAATATGAACAGCAGCAAAAACAGTCATAAACATTTGCTTAAGTTATTTATCTCTAAAGATCTGAATTTGAATCCTGTTTCCCCAGAAAGGAAAGTGAGTTTATTGGTTCACAGAAGATGACCACACAGTTTAGCATAGGGGCAGGCAGTTGATTTGGGCGGAGGACTGTTTAACGAGGTTTGAGCTGTGGAGCGCCACGTGGGTAACGCCACCTCTTGATGGTTGAACCACCACCCGGTCACCATCTTGGGACCAGAAGTCCCACCCCTACCACCTGCCCTTTGCCACCAGGCGTCCATCTCCTTGTCCCCTGGAAATACTCCTTTTGGGAAGAGGGGGTTGCCATCTTAGAATCAGAAAAAAACAAATCATACACTAAAAGTCAAACACCTACCGTAACATATTTACATTTTACTACAAAAAATATTTTTATCATGATTTGTGTGTGTGTGCTGTATACAGAATGATTGCATAATAACTCAAAAATAAATTCTGAGTAATTTATATTGTATAGGGGTGTGTGGGTGTATGGAAGGGTGTGGGGGGGAGTTTGTGAGGGGGTATGGCTGTGTGGGAGGCATAGGGTATGTTGGGGGTTGTGGGGTGTGGGTGTGTGGCTCTGGAACACGCCGTCCTCTCCTGCAGTCAATGCACACAACACTGGGTGCGTGTGCGTGGCATTTGTGGGATTTGAGGGAGCGTGGGGGGGTGTGGACACCCCCACACACACTCCTCCCATGGTGTAGCAGCAGGCTGGGGCACTGGTGCCTGCTTCTGGCTGCTGTTGCACATCGCAGCGAGGAGCGCAGCCCCTGCCGGGCAGTCTGTCACCAGCGCTCCCCACACTCGCACGCCACAGGAGGGAAGCTCCAGGTGCTGGGGCTGGCTGCCTTCCCCCTCCCCCGCCGCTGGCACCAGTGCCTGCAGTTTCCCTCCTGCGCTGCGCAAGTGTGGGGAGCACGGGTGATACAGACGGCCCAGCAGGGGCTGCGCTTCTTCCCACGATGTGCAGCACTGGTTGAAGCCAGGCACCAGTGGCGAGCATAAGCACCCCTCCTGCTGCTGCTGCTGCCCCCCACTGCCAACCAGGGCTGCGCAGCATGGGGGGAGTGTGGGAGGGGTCCTCATACCCTCTCCACCCTCCCTCACACCCGCATGCTGCCCAGCTAAGCTCCGTGCTGCCCCTGCCCCCCCCGGGCACGGGCTCCATACTGCTGCCATCCCCAGCCCCAAGCTGCGTGCTCCCACCCAGCTGCAGCCCCCCACTTCCCTACCTGCTGTCCAGAGGGAGCACAGTGCCAGGGAAGCCTGCAGCCTTTCCGCCCATGAGGGTGGGAACAAGGCATAATAGGGTATGTTGGGGGCAGATGTAGGCACCTCGCTCCCACCCTCATGGGCAGAAGTCCTGGTCGGGGTACAATTTGGTGGTGAGTGCTGCAGGCCGGATGAAAGTGCCTGGCGGGCTGGACCTGGCCGCGGGCCATATTTTGCCCACCCTTGGTTTAACAGGAGTAGCAGTCCTTGGTGTGAGAGAGACCAGAAAAAATAGTGACGCAGTTCTTATTTTAGCTTAGGTTGTAAGCTAGAATGTATCTCTTAAAATTGCAGACTTGCCCAACGACTCTGAGTATAAGTTGAGCTGTTTCCAGGTTCAATTTTAGAAAAAGTCCCTTGTTGTCGTGTGCCCCCCTCCACACACACATACAAGTCAAAGGCTACAGATATGATATCATCTTTGAGCTGCTGTTATCCTTGCAGAATCCCACAGGAGAATCAAGTAATTGAGAAAAGGACCCCAAGAGTTAAATGCATTAAAACTACTAAAATAACCGTATGGAAAATACGGTTGCGGGGCCGGACCTGATGATCTGTTTAGGTCCCTTCCGACCCTAAGTGCTATGAAACTATGAAACAATTTCTGACTTGGTATTTTGATTGCATACACAAAAAAAAATTGCAAGTGGAAAACTTATGGTTGTTGGGGGTTGGTCCTGAATGTAAGCTCTGCATGATTTTTATTTTATTTTTAAAAATATTTTTCTGGAAGAAAAAAAATAGACAGACTTGTTATCCCAACAGTACAGTAATAGTACTGGAGTCTTGAGTCCACCAGGTGAGGATCAGTGTCTCATTAGGCACTGTACGTATGTTTTTTGCAACCAAGTAATGCCCTGGACCCCCCAGAACAGGCAAGGGACAGTAGATAAATAGAACAGGCAGGCAGAGGAAGGCAAACTCATGTATAAAATTTTAAGCATAAATGTGTGAATTTATAAATATATTAAAAATGCCAGTGTAATGAGGCTGGGAGCCGCCATGGAATATAATGCATCGGTGCTTTAAATCCTTCCCTTTCCCATTTGAAAGGTATTTTAAAACACCGGATGGAAACTGGATAAAGACTAGCTCGACTAAAGCCCTTATAAATAAGTCACAATTCTGTAGAGGGAGAGGCTAATTTTAACATCAGTTGTACAGTTACTGGCCATTTGTTAGTTATTGCTGCTGTTGTCAAAAGTGTGACATGCATATAGGCCTTGATTAAAGCAATTAAGCATGTGCCTTTAAGGGCTCTGAGAAGTAAACTTAAGCATGTGCTTAAAGCGCTTTGCTGAATTGATATCTTTTATTAGACCAACTCAAATGTCATTAGAAACATTCTTCTTAGCAATGAAAGAGCCTTGCTGAATTGAGGCTTATATGAAAAAATTCACCCACGGTACAGAATTCTTGCTGTTTGCTTGTTTGCTTTTTAATTTGCAAAATTCCTGATTTGTCAATGGATCTGAGAACAAAATTTTAAAAACTATTTTTAGATTGGAGTCTTCCGTGTTGATTTTGAAAATAACAGGTCTTAATTATGAAATCTATGAAATTATCTCTTCTTCCAGTTAGTAACACACATGGTTGGTTGTTTTTTTTTTTTTTTTTTTTTTTTTTTTATATCTTGCTGATCACTAAAGTATTCGTTTGCCTACTTGCCTATACTTGACAAATTAGGGCAAAGTTTTAGAAGGCATTGTCCACACTGTTGAAGTTTTGCATGCGAATATAATGAAGTGTGGTCATTAAATGTGTCAGGAGAGACTCCATATATTTAAGACAAATTAGCTGTGCTTTCTATCACACTAGTAAACATGCCGTACTGTAGTCTGGCAGTTACTCAATGACCTGATCATCAGTTAAGCATGACTAAAATTCTGGTGCAAGTATTATGGAGGGACAAATGTTTAATATAGATGGTGATCTGTTTTTTAATTTGTTTATGCAAAACGCACGGTTTATGTCAGTTTGCATGCTTACAGATGATTTTGGTAAATTTAATTTGTTGTGCCTACCAGGATGACTTTATTCCTCCCACTCAGATTTTGAAGTACGTGTTCAGCATGTGCTGTTTGACAAATATACTTATTATAATTTATTTAACCAGCAGCATGCGTAATACAGTGTCTTTTCTAATTTGCAGGAGAGTTTGTGATGGCCAGATTTTTGACAGGAATAAAAGCATATTTCATATTGGCTATAAACTGAAACTAATTAAGTAGAAGGTAGTTGAAGCCTAGGGATTTCTAAGAGAAGCTAAATGCTGGTTTTCTTGGCTTTGATTGACTACAACAGAATTTATAAGCCTTTATTTACCTTTGCAGAGTCTAACGGGATAAATTAAAAATGTAGGAGATGGTCACGTTTCACTATAAAAAGCATGAAATACTAGGTTCCCCTGATTATCACTGGAACTGGAAACTAAATTTCTGCTCTTTCTTTCTGGCTCTTATTTCCAGATGTGCTAGTGAGGAGCTTTAATTTCCTAACCAGATTGTTTAGTGTCTGCTGAAACTGTCAAATTAAAACTGTACCATCTTTTATTTAGAGCAAATCATTTTAATGAATGATCACTAAATGTGGTAATTTGTCAATAGTGGCTCTGTGGGCCTTGCAACAGGGCAAGGGCAAAGAGAAATGATGTTTTTTCTTCTAAGGAGTATGTTCTTTTCTAATTCTGAAATATAGTAACTGTCGCATGGAAAGTGATTTTGGGGTACAAGTTGACTTATTTGTTCTTTCATCTTTGTTAGGAATAAAAAGCTTTTTATTGCAATCGATGGGGAAGAGAGAGTTCTCAAAATAATTCTGGATCAAAGATTAGAAGTTCCCTTCATTGTCTTTGTATCCTTCAGTTGGTCTGTTTGCTTTTAAATGAAGGCCATGGTGTCACGCAGAAGAGCTCTGTTTACCCCGTGCTCTCCCATAGACAGTAGTTCTGTAATAAAGTATCTGCATGGGTGGATCTAAGATTTAGAAAAGAGGTTTCAAGTGTTGTAGTGCATCCTTCCACGTCTTTTTATGCAGTTAAACACAACAAGTATTTTTATCCAGTTAAAAAGAAACTAGAAGCTTTTCTAATTTGCTATGGCCCTGGGTCTTTATTATTCAGTTTATGATCCAAGCAAAACCAAATAGAACTAACTGGGTGGTGTAGGCACCTGATGCAGGGGTGGAGAGGAATATGCTCTTACTGCTGGCTACACCCCCAAACAAGTCCCACAAATGCTCCATCATGGCCCCAAGGTGCTCTGACTACCCTATGTGCATTGCCCCTGCCACCTCAAGTGCCCCCTAGATCCCCTCTGTCATCCTACATATCCCCACGGTCAGTCCCACCCTATTGTGCCCCAAACCCATCAGACCCTGCCATCCCCCTCAGGCCCCACTGAGTCCTATCAAGTCCCTTTACTGCACCCTCCACACTTGTTCCCATCATGCCTCAGCCCCCTTTACACCCCCTGAGCTCTACTCTGCCCTTCTGAGCATTCAGACCCCACTGAAGCCATTCGCACCCCCTCACCCACAATCCTTCTTGCCTCCACCTGCCTTCATACCCTATTCCACTCCCAGACACCCCACAACCCCCCTCAGCTCTGAATTCCATCAGTCTTTCACCTCCTTATCCCTATAATGTCCTAGCCCCTCCTTACCCCATACTCCTTTGCTCAGAGGTTCCCCTCTCCCCCAAAACTACTCCATGCCTGTGACATCCAAACCTTCATGGCCCGTGGGAACTGCTTCCCCTCAACCTCTCCTAAGCAGTTCCCCCTACCCCATGACATTGAAGCAGTGGGGCAGGGCTGCAATTCCCTTTGTTTCCCTTTACACAGTGCATGCCTATAGCTGGCCTCCGCTGCACCAAAACCAAACCCAACATGCAAAAACAAGCAGTTGGGGCCAGGGGAGGAATTGCTTCCACTGTTGGTTGTGTTTCCATCCGTGGAGAAAAACTCCTCTCGTCGACCCATGCCTGGCTTTCTGCTGCCCTGGTTGCACCTTTGATTCAGCCTTTTGCAACCTCCTCCATCTACAGCAGAGAATAACCCAGGAAAGGGTCACTGCAGTAACTTACCTCTTTGCCCCACCTTTGCACCTTCCTCCTGCCTCCGAACGCTGTACCACTGCACAGATCAGCCTGCTTTTAGCTCTTCCCTTCCGCTTCCTGTCTCTGATTTGTTATGGGTTCAAATCTCCTGGGAACAAAGCCACCCAGTACAGATTCCTAGGCTGCAGCACGTCTTTGTTGGATGTGCTTGCGGGATGAATGGAGAAATATTACCAGGAATTAGACAACAGAGGATAATTGTGGGAAAAAGGTTAGATTGATTAGAGGAAGATCAAGTGTTGTTCACACTTGTGGACTGAAGAAATTAGAAGACATTAAGTAGATAATGAGCCATGAAGTTATTTGACTCTTCAGCTCCACCTAAATGGAAATGCAGCTGACACTGTCAGGCAGTTAGTCTTAAACTTTCAGTGGAGCTGGAATGAAGGTGGGGATGTGACTGCACTCCAAAAACCCTGCCTGGATCCACTTTGGAACAACTGAAATCTATCAAAAAATAGGTTGCTTATATGATGCTTCCTGTAACAGCGCTCGATCTGGTGCTTAGATGTCTCTCCTTTTCTGGGGCAGGGGGAAAGTGTGGCTCTAGATACAGACCTTACTTCCAGAAGCAACCTAGAGCAGGACTCTACTGGCCTGGTTGGTGGTTTCCTCTCCACAGCAAGTCCCTACAAATAGCTCTATGGCTTCCTCAGACTGGAATAAAAATGCACTTAGCTTGCTTTTGCCAAGAGGCACTCCAAGCAAGCGTCAAGTCCTTTCATAGCAACTTCCTGCTCTACAAATTTTATTTTTATGGTTCTAGAAGCAGCTCTTATCCCAAAGATATCTTACATTTTCTGGGTTATAATTAGATTTTTTATGTTTTGATTTTCTGTACTAGTAATCATTCTTATGCTTTGGGGCCTGGGATCTTTGATTATTTTTATTTATTTATTTTTACCTTTTACATGTATCTTTACAAACTATAAAGGAGACACAAAGGGCATTGGTGCCATTTTCTGTTGCACTTTGCTTTTTGACCTCAGGTGAATAATTATACTTTCCAAATCAATTTCTTTTGTATCACCAGCTAGTTATGGTCATGAATCTTTGATTTTTTAAAGAAAATGTTTTTGGACATAAGGGGAAAAGTGGACTCTACGTGGTTTGATGTAGTCCAGGAATTTCTTTGTTGTACATTCTTGTACATTTTTTAGATTAATTTGTCAACAATTTTCTAAATTAAGATATTCTTTACATCCTCTAATTTTAAGTAATTCTTTTAATAATTAGGCAAAGTTACTTATTTGCTCTGAAATATTCCAACCTTGACTACATTTATCAAATAGCTCAGAAGAAAAATTTAAACATTAAGTGAAGGCCTACCCTCTGGTTTTGTAGAGTATGTGCATGTGCACATGGCCCTATCTATACTTTACTAGTTAGTCACGCCTCAAGTGATCACTGACCACACACTCAATCGATTTATAGCATGATAAAAAGAAGATGCTACCAAGTTATTCCACAAGAAGTGTAATAACTTTGTAGTTGCTTCCTATCACACCATTAATTGAATGTGTGGTCAGGGTCCCCCGTGGCTGGGAGCCCCATTAGCTGATTGCAGCTGGTGGGGTGGCCATGTGCACCCCTGAGACTGAGCTGCCAGCTGACTGGACTCTCACTGTAGAGGTGGCCCCATGTGCCCTTGCAGCTGGGAGACTGCAGTTCATGTTGTCTTCCAGCTGTGGGGGTGTGTAGGGCACCCCCATAGCTAGGAGACCCATCAGTTGAGGGGGCTCCCAGCTGCTGGAGAGCTGCTTCTTGCCAGAGTAGGGGGAGCCTGGGATCAGGCTCCCTCTGCACCTACAGTAAGGTGTGATGGGATCTGATTCCAAGTTGCACAATCACACCTCCTGCCATGCACATGTGGCATGGCAGAAGGCATGATCATGTGGATTGCGAATCCAATCCCATTACACCTTTACTTGCACATGTAGAGGGGGCCTGTGTGTGTGTCTATGCTTATGCAGATGTATTAGGTGCTGGCTATTCACCTTTTAACAGGTTGTGAAGATGTTTACATAGCTCGTAGAAGTAAAGAAAAATTGATTTACATGCTTTGAAGGTAGCTCTCTAAAATTACCATGCTGAGAGAATTTGAAATTGCATAGTAGGTTTCCAAAACTAGGAATGGATAATATGTTTTGTTGATTAAGATACAGATTTAAAGCCAGTCATAGATGTTGGATGTTCAGATAAATTATTATTCAATCTGGAAACTCCTGGAGGAAAAAATCGCACTGAACACTGCCAAGTGGTTGATTAAATGGAGTTGGACAGTTATTGCCTTTTAAACTTTGTTGTATAACAGCAGGGCATATTTTAATGACATTTTTCCATGTTTGTAGATACTTTGCACAATTTCCTTAAGTGTCCTAGGGTTCTGAAATCTGTTCTACAGGTTTGGCAGGAGTATCTCGTGATAAAGATTTTCTGTATTTGAATAAAAAAGCAGACTTTGTATACACAGATCGTCCTGTCCCTTCCCCTTTCCCCACCCCCAGCCACCACCCCCAGAGGCAGATAGATTACAATTGTTCAACGGAAAAAGAGGGTTCCTTTAAGAAGTGGAGCTTAGCTTGTATGGGAGCAGAAGTCTTCATCTTTGTTCCAAAATTCACTGCCTGGCATCAAATAATTTATTTAGTTTTTCACTGGTTTCCATGCATTGCATCACCCTTCCTTAAAGCAATATATTTGTGGTGCTATAAATTGATTACAAAGGCTGGCACGCACAATTGGATGTGTTGGAGAGCTGCTTAAGCTTCTGAAACAATTTATATCACTATCAAATCATTTATCTCCGTCTCCTCATTTGCTGTTATTGTGATGTATCACACTTCTTCTGTATATGCTTGTCCTGTCCACAACAACCAGTCTACTTTAATAATTAAAGCGTCATCTTAAAAATACAAACTGTCCCATCAGCTTATTGGGCCACTCTGGTATAGTGCTTGGTCTCGGTGGAAATGAAAAGCCAGCAGTTCCCAAAAGGTTCTCCCTCCTGCAACCCAGGGTCATGAATAGGACCTTTCAGTGTATGAACAAGGGAGCAGAAAGACCATGGATCAGTTATGGAGTCTACGTTATAATAATCTCTGGTGTCCAGGGCTGTGGAAATGCTGCCAGAGCCAGCTCATTTCATAACCCCCAGTTACACTAGTGTGCTAAATTAACGCCGTTACCCCCTAGACCTCATTCACTAAATCATCAGTACTCCCAACCCTGCAAAGCAGCCCAGCTTGGAACTGCTGGCTTTACCAATGCATCAGAGACGGCAAAGGTGTGCATGAAGGTTTCTTACTGGGAAGATGCAAGGGTTTTCTTAAAAAGCTCCTGTGGAAATGTTTAGGGAGGGTCCTAGCCCAGAGAAAAAGAGGATGGTTGGTAGTATCATGTACCCCAAGAATCCTTTGTCTTCTCCTTCCACTTACGCCTAAGGGCATCCTTAGTCTTTCTTAAACAGTCACTCCCCTGTATATATTGTAGAGATCTTGTTTGCTGACACTTTTTTTCCAATCCCCAGCAGGTGGAAGGTAATTTTCACTATCAGTTTATTCCTTGTATAAATGTTAATTAACTTATTTTCTTTCCTGTGTGCTTTTTTAGTTCCACTGCAGGGTCTTCATAAGAAAGGCTGTCAATCTGTTGCTGAGGTTCCAACTCATTTTCTAAAGTAAATTCTGCAGTTGTATGCAGCTTGGTTGCTAAATCCTCCCAAATAAATGCAGTAGGAGAGAAATACCCATGTTTAATGGTCTTGCTGTTATGTCAGCTCCAAGACCACTTTTTCCCTTGCGTTTTTTCTTGCCTTGTTGCTTCGATTTTTGTCTTGGTTATGCATCTGTTCTCTGGCTTAAGTATCATTCTGTGCTATATTGAATTTGAAGGTTGACATTTTCTCGCTTGACATTAGGACCTCTTTGTTGTTTTACAAGTTTCATTAATAATCTTTCTTTGACTGCAAAAATAGTTTATCTTAAAATGCTCTGTTGAAGGTCTAAGGCAAAAATAATTTCTCATATAAAAAAAAAAAAGCATCGATTTGAACTGTTTCAAGTTTGTGTTCCTTTGATTGAAAAAATGGGTGGGGGTGTCTCTTATTCATACCATGAGACCTCTTTGAAAATGTATTAATTTGCTGTATAGGCAACAAAATAGACTTCAGCAGGGAAAAAATGCATTCACCATGTGTTATAAACCAGGGCTGCCCAACTTCTGAGTGGCCAGGGGTTGCATACTTCTTCTCCCTGCCCTGGCCTCATACTGCACCACTGCCCCTGTGCCGTGTTGCACAGACCACCATGCCACACTGGGTGACTGCTGCTGTGCTATACTAGCATCCCTCACCCTTGGGGGCCGCACTGCACTGCCCACGGGAGCGGCAGCATGATGCAGAAGCTGGAGGCGGAAGAGGAAGTGGACAGATCCCCGCAGCAGTAGAGCGATGGGAGGTGGCACCTGGTGCAACCTGGGCGTTGCAAGTTTGACTTGGCAGTTGAATCAGTGAATTGATTTCAGGCTGGCACTTAACTTGTCGGCCCGAACTTAACTCTCCATCTTTATTCATGTGTATTTTACACCTCTTACAACTTTGCAGAGGAAAAGAGTCCTCACTGTCCTGATCAGCCAGGGCTATTTTGAAATATTCTTCAGTGTCTACCAGTTTTGGGGGTGCTTTAAGTAAACTACATAGCCAGCCTATAAAACCTGAAACCTGACAGAGGTTGTCAAATACACTTTTTACAAAACAAGGCTTTAAAAAGCAAACCCAATTAGAAAAACCTCAGTCACAAAATTGGTGTTGCCTCTAAGCATAGTGATGCAGTTGTTTGTTAAAATCTGCTCTGAGCAATGGGAGAAGTCTGCATCTTAATGCCTTGGTGCACAGGCCGGCGCGAGGCAGGGGACCTAGGGACCTACAGAATTTGCCGTGGTCTAGGGCTTTTTAACTAGTTTCTGAAGCGGTGCTCTGTAAAATTTGTGCTTGGCTAGCCTTGTGGCTAAACCAGGTTCAGCACTGTCGGGCCAAGTATCTCATGACAGGATTGGGATGTGCTGAGGAAGCAGAGGTGTCGGTGAGACTTGGCCTGAAGGGTGGAATGTGAACCGACTGGGTGATGCTATCAGTGTACGGGTTCAGCTATGTGGGACTTCCCGCCAGAGAGTTTTCCAATTCTGCTGGTTTGACCACCTGGATAAGAGAATGTTTTATAAGAAACAAAATGCTTAAAACATAAGGTTTTGAACATTGGTCTTGGAACGGAGCGAAGTAAGAGAAGCCTTGCAGATTTGATCTGTGGTCTTTGCAACTTGGATTGTAAGAACGATGCACGCGAGGAAGCATGGCCACAGTTCTGCAGGGATCAGAGAACCACTTCGAATTGTGCCGAGCTTGAAGGTATAAACATCTGGAACGTCTTTTCTATTCAGATTTAAGGATATAAATTAATAAATTCAGATGTTGAAATGCATTGTAGCTATTGGGGTGGCTTAGTTGGGGAGGGAGCTGGGCTAGATGAATTTGTGAGGTTCCTTCCAACATGTACTTTCCTGTGCTCCTAAATGTGCGCCAGCTCTTCTGAAGGTATCACTTCTCCCTCCCCCCCTCCTAGTGACTTCACATTCTTGAAATCCACCTAACCTAACCTGTCCTGGGAGAGTTCGTGATATGGTTTTAGTAACATTTATCCTGGTTTTCTGGCCATTTTTCAATAGGGTGAGTTTTTTCTATGAATTCTCAAGGAGCCCGTTGAATTTATTAGGAGTTTTGCTGCTGAACTTTGGGATCAGGATTTCCTTGCCAGTGTTTAACCAGAAGCGCTATTTGTCATGGTTTTAGTTTCAAAGAGACATTCAACTAAAAAAACCAACAACCCCAAAAGGCCAGATTTAGCCTAAATCTGAAAAGCTACAGCATATTCAGTCAGTCATTCACCCTGTTATTATTCAGATCATAATTTTGAGCTTGTTTGTGTACTCCTGTGTACTTGTTTGATCAGTATTCTTTAGGTTCAGAGCATATTTGACTTAAATAAGTAATTCAGTTTTTTGTCCTCTTCCTCTTTTGCCTTAAAGTTCAGTGCTGGGATTAAATTATTTATACCATTATGACTTGTTAGCTAAAACTTGTATCTTTGCCCAAGGAAACCTTTGCTAGCGAACTGGTTGTTTATTGGCAAATAGTTAATCCATAACTATATAAAAAAATAATATAACTGCCTTTGTACAGCATTGGTAAACAGAATATTCCTTTGCTTTTCCCTCTGTCCCAACTTTTGGAAGATTAGACAGAGCTGGGCTTGTCTCTTCTATCAAAATTACACCGTCACAAATTCTGCAAATGCAATAGAGAACCAATTGTTTATTAAATTCCTTTCCCTGCATAAATAGCCAATAGAGCTTGTAACTAAGTTACTGAGAGAGAATCAAAACAGAGTAGATTTTAATTAAATATCATTTGGCAAAGTGCCCAGAAGTGGGGCTGTGTTGTGATGTGAGAGGAGGTGGGCAGTGAAAACTAGCAATGAAAACAGTTGCCATTGCTGGATTTCAGAATCTGTGCACTATAGAGGTGTGTATTTTTTTAATCTGCGTGTGTATGCAGGTATCAGATATCTGCTGCCAGCTCACTTTAGAGGAGAAGATACGGGTGAACAGAAGTACTAAATCCTTTGCTTTTTACTTAGATTATAGAAGCATGTTTTCTGTGGTCCAAAGCAATGTGAAAAGCATTTTAAAGGAGTCAAAGCAGGGGCAGCAAACTCATTCAGGACCACAGCCCTTCCTCTCCCTCTCCATGCAGCCTAGGTCCCAAACCAGTTGGAGTGGGTGCTGTGTGCATCCCAGAGTTGGCACCACGTGTGGTGTGGTCCAGTTGAGGCAGCCAGAGCACGCAGCACACCTGTGATCCAGCTGGACTGTGCTGCGTGCGGTGCCTTGTGCTCTGGGATCTGTGCCACGCAACACGTCCAAAGCCAGCTGGAGCAGCTGCCAGATCAGGTGTGCTGCGCGAGGGCATCTGTGGCCCCTATTCGGCCTGAGGCCAGATGGCAGGCCTCCTCTGGCTGGATCTGGCCTGCAGGCTGTATGTTTGACACCCATGGGTTAGCGTGCAGTTGTAGCCATGGTGGTTCAGGAAATGTTTGAGAAGCAAGGTTTTGGGGTTTTGTTTTGTTTTTTTGGTGATAACTTTTATTGGACCAGCTATACAGCTGGGAAAGTTGAGCATGCTTTTGGGCACTAACTACCCTTTGTCGGGGAGGAGATCTGAGGAAGGATGTTAGTGTCCAAAAGCTTTATCTATTTTTTCTCCCAACTCTATAGTTGGTCCAATAAAAAGATGCAATAAAAAACATTCTTGCTTAAAAGTACCCCAAAGAAAGGTACCATTCTTTCACCTCCAAAGTAGCTGCTCTGAAACAGTTCAGTTATTTCATAAAGCAGATGATTATCTTAAAATATAGCACCCCCTCCAAACTGGGCTTCTCCAAAGCTGTTCATGACCTGCATCTAGGACAGCTTGCGAGCTGCTTGATCTGATAGGCTTGACATAACTGATAATTGCTTTTTAACTTGGCTCTGTGTCTTTAGTCTCTTGGTTGTAGGAGCTTTACCTTGCTTGACTGCACCTTTTACTTTCCCTTTAATGACTTCTCATGCTCAGTCTTCCTGTCTAGATCAGCATGTACCTCGTTCTGACGTGGGTCATAACTTTTTATTGTACTCTGTCAGCAATCTTTTATCTCCTCCAGTACCTTTAATTATCATAACTCATTCCAGCGATTCCTGGATCTGTATCTTTAGCTCTCTTTTGACTGCTTCATAGATTCAGATTGAGGTTTCACTATTTTCCTTGCAAAGTAATCTCTACTTTTGCACATATTCAAATATCTCATAAATTTCTTTTTTTTTTTTTTAATCTCCTTATCCTCAACATCATCCCTTTTCTTATTCAACTACTAAAGCCCTGTCCAGGAACTAATTTTCTTTTTCCCATTTTGATTTTTAGGGATGTTCAAGACATCCTGACTGGTTACTTACTGTATGTTGACAATGCTGCTTTCTGACAGTATCGTTCCCTGCTCTGGCCACATCACCTGTTCCCTTTGTCATAGTTTCTCCCTCTTCCTTTTGCCTTGAGTTTCGCTCCCTTCTGCCCTTGGGACATACTCCATCCAATTTAAAATCCAACTCCTTAATCAGTGCTTTCTTTTCAGCTTCCACACATTCCTTCTCAGAAGCTGTTGTCCTCTATCTTACCTGTGTTTGTGTGGTATATTCAAATTGCATGTTGTTCTGGGTTGGGAGCATGTCTTTTTTCGTGTTTATAAATCATCAACTTAAGTTTAGAGCAATATATAAATGTTTTATAATAGTGTAACTTGACAGAAGTTAATTAAGTTACAACAGAGTTGAATATGGCCCATTGTGTTCAGAAAACCCCCCACAATCTATTTAAAGTCCAAAGAGTCAAACTGAAAGATGAGTGAAGAAAGGTTTGAGTGGAGAGGATGAGACCAGACTGCAAATGCGACGCTTACTGTAGAATAAATAAAGTGAGTTCTTTTGAAATCTGTTATCTAGCAATGCGAGTTTTCAACCTGAATGTAGTTCATTTGGTTCTGATTCTATTTCAGATCTTTTAAAAACTAGATCTGTTGCCTTTTCTTAGGATACATTTATTCTTAATCCATTTGTGTAAAACAAGACCTTTAGAAAGCCCATCTGCATTTTCCAGTCTTGTATGTACAGTACTGTCTTCTTTTTGGCTTTGGGCATTCGTGTGAACAGCATTTTCCTCTTCAGAAACTTAAAATTTTAGGCACACATTGGCCACTGTGTAAAATGCAGTACTAAATGAGGTTACTTTTATTTCTCTAAGTGATCTCTGTAATTTCCCTGCTTTATCTCCGTTTTAAAGCTTTATTCAGATCTTTGTGTCTGGGATTAATTTGGTTTGGCACACTCCAATGTCTCTGTCTCCCAGGAGCAGCTGATTATTTACAATGAATTTCTTTTTCTCCTTCTCTCCATGCCTTGTAGTTAAAATAATTTCTCTGCACAGCTACAAATAATATATGAAGAGAAAAGATATGTGTTTTAAATATTTTAGGAATTAAATAGCTGAGTTACCAAGAATTTATGGAAATGTGGATGTTAACTGGTGAAGTTATCATGTTGGTTATCCAATAGGATTAGACACCAGAGCACTTCTGGTTTTGAGCAGAGGCCCTGCAATGATGAAGGTAAAGACGCAATCCAGATTGCTATAAGGAAAATTTTGGAGCAGGGACTTAGAATGGAACAAGAAATGTTTACAAGAATACATTAATTATTTACTAAATTAATTGCAGGGATTTAAAATGCATGATAAATCTGTAAGTTAGTTTCCCTTTCTCATGCACGCGTGTGTGCGTACATAGAGAAGACAGATATTTTGGCATTTAAAAATCTCATTAGAAAATTAATTGTCTTTTCTACTATTGGCTAATAAAATGGATTTTCAGTCCAGTCACTTCCCTGAACGAGACATAAAAATTGAGGGTGTCTTCATATCTTCTAACTTTGAGTAAAGAGCATGAAATACAGGGAAATGGGTACAAAAGACCAGTTTGCCTGATACAGTCTTTGTGCAGAAAGCATTTTGTGAGGCTTTCTATTTTTTGGCACTTTTCACTGGGATGAGACCATATGTCTGGAATATACAACTGCTCTTGCTATTTTCAGTGGTAAGATTCAGTAGAGCTGCTCTCTGATGAGATGCTGCCCTTTATGTAACCATTGTATAGTTTCATTAAGTTAGACTATAAAAGGAAGAATTTGGGACCAGGGGACATGGATGTGGTTCTTTATCTCTGTAAGTGCATGAGCAGGTTACTGCAAGCAAGGTAAGCTAGGGTCTACATTTATAGCAGATAAACTGTTCTACACTAACTGTTTTTGTGTCCTCTTAACCATGGTAGTTTAGAGCACTTGCTTTGAAGAGTAAGAGATCTTGCATTTACTGGGGAGTTGGGGTATGCACATAGGCAGTTACTATGGGACAGCCGACATGCTGTAAATTAACACGTGGTTACCTCATGGGAACTTGTTTGTGTGTTTGTACCTTTTTTGCATAGATTGGTGATTCTCTGCCATGGTGCCACAGCACCCTGGGGTGCCTTGAGATCTTTTTGGGGTGCCATGGGATGCCATGAAGTTTAGCACTGCTTGGTGTGCAAACATGATTCACAAGATTCCAGTGATTTCAAATAGGAATCCATCATGTTGAAGGGTATTTGTACCCAAAAGCTTGCAAAGAAGAATTTTTCCAACTATTTGAGGTGATCTAATAAGAGAGAGTGTTTTACCCAAAGAACCTTGCGTGTCCATCATGTTGAAGATTTCTAACCCGTTGTGATCTTTCTGACTTGTTTGCGATTAAAAAATTGCCGCATCATTTTTCCATAGTAAACAAATGAGTGAAAACTAAGAGCTAGCTTTTTCCCATGGGGTGCCTCAAGTCTGAAAAGATGGAGACCCACTGGTATAGACAGTTCATTAAGCAAAATATACTGGCAGCCCATTCCTGGCATCTGACAAAGTAGACCGCTGCTCACAAAAGCTTATACCTCTTTCAACTAAGTCTTTAAGGTGCCACCCTACCCTGCCATCTGCCTAATCAGTTATTTGTAATAAGATGGTTCCCAGAGAAGTATACTGAACACAGCCAAACCTGTTGCAATGATTTCATTGGCTTTCAACAGACTTCTCCTGTAATTGGCAGAAGGGATAAGTTTGGAAAATGTGCGAACTCCGAGCTGCCAGTCAAGCTGACAAAAAATCTAACATGGTTTGATGAGTGCAGTCAGAGGAAACAAGAAGCTGATGGCATGGTTAAAGATGACTGGTGGAGTGAGGCTAGGATACATGCTATCCCCACATTGCTTCAGTTTAATACTGGACACAGCAATAGCTTTCACTCTTGAAAGAATCAATGGGAGGAAGACCATTCATATCCTTAGAGTTGCAGATGATACTTGCTTACACTCTGGTCAGTGTTACCAAGGTATCTTTGAGGAGTGACTAACACGGTGGCCTAAAATGCCGCACTGAGAAGATCAAATAATGAAAAATGGAAGAGGAGAGGAAAAGCTACCCATCAAGGTGGAGGCAAAGAACTAGAACAAGTGAAAAACATAGTGAGTGTTGATGGATGAGTATCAAAGAATGGGAATTGTGAAGATGACACGAGAAGAATCAGAGTAATCATTCTGGCATGTGGAAACCCTGCAAGATCACAAAGGCTGAGAACATTTGGATGAAAATGGGAATTGTGAGACAGCTGTCATGCTGATGCTTCTTTGTGGGTTCGAAGGCTGAAGAAAACCATCAAACGAGAAATATTGATTTCAGAAATAAGTTGGCTGAGAGCAATACTGAGCGTTTCAAGCCTGCAGCAAATAAATAATAATAAAAAGCGACGAGGGAAACAGCTGGAACAAGAAATGATGACGATATGGTGGATTCAAGAAAGATCAGTGCAGTGATGTGTGCGTGTCAAAAAATGGCCCCTATACATTATGACACGCACCAGAGTGAAAGGACTGAAAAACTGAGGAAAATGAGATGCACTGGATAGACATAGGATAGAACAACGTAGAGGAGAAAGGACTGAATATGACAGAAGCTGTGAAGAAAGCAGTGGGAAGACTTCCTTCAGCCTGTTTCTTGCTGCTGAAACGAACTGGTAGGTGGGACTAAAGGAGGAGGACATGCCTTGCTTTGCAAACTCTCTAAGTATTGAAGACTCATTGGTAGGAGTCCATGTGTTAAGACGGGTAAAACTTGATTTTTGTAAATGCTCTAGTGAAAGTCGTGCTCCAACAGCACACTTTAGGTGGCTTTCTTGCCCTTATGTACTTGTGTGCCAAAACCAAATTTATGAAGAATCCTGCCCTTCCTCATCCACGCGTTCCTGGTTTAGGTCAGTGTGATGGTTTTTGTTTCTTATGTCAGTGGATCTCGGGTTAATGTTACTGTATTTTGATCCATCATCCTTATTTTCCCCATGTACAGGTTTTCCTTGCTTTATGCTGTACATGTATCCCTGGCAAACAGCGGGTAAGTCGAATTTGCATAATGAGAAACCACTTCACAATGTAACAAATAGGGATACATTCCATGACATTGGCTATACTGACTCCCAGACCCATTTCTACCACTTTTACAAGACAATTTTGGTACTCGCCAACAGCAGGCAGTGCACACAAGCACAGGACACTATTGTAATGGGGATGGTAACTACAGAAACATGTGTTGCAGGCAGCGAGCGAGGAGCACAGATCCATACAGAAGACTATATTTTGGTGCGTGTCGCTCCCATAATGCACCACACAAAGCAGCTGACTGTGGGCTCCCACCACACCGATTGCATAAGAGTGAATTTAGCTTGCATATAACAAATTTTTAGTATGAAAAGGGTCTTCGCTTAAAAATGAATTTGCACATACAGAATCCACATAAAGCGAGGGAAACCTGTATTTCAGTTAGGCTCTGTTCTTTTCCATTTTTATCATTGCCCTGTATCCCTAGATACCCTCATTGTGTTGCTGTAGCGCAACCTACACCGAGCAGCATGGGCGACTGGTGCTGCCTTAGTCGGGGGGGCCCATGCCCCCCACCACGACTAGTTCCGCTGACCATGGGGGGAGTCCCCCACAGCTGATCTTGCTGCCCAGGGAAAGCCCCGTGGCCAGTCCCCTAACCACTGATCACTGCGGCCACTCACTGCAGCCGCTTCCGGGAGTGGCTGTGGCAGCTTCTGTGAGCGGCTGCGGCAATTGGCCAGCACCTATAGGTGGGGTACCGGTGCTCCCACCTGCCCCCCTGCCCATCGCCTAAGCAATGAGTGTGGCCAGTCAGGGAGTGCAAGGGCACTCTCAGGGGGTGCACCCCCTATGTGTCGCTGCTGCCCAGCGGTGGAGAGAGGGCATGTATCCTAACATTTGGATTCTTTCTTGCTCTTTGCTTCGTGTCACGCATGTTGGCTATGGAGAAAGCAGCCTGCTCTTTGTGGCTGCTTGTTGGAAAATAGAGGAAGACGAGGTTTGTAGGAAGCAAGATTAGTACCTACCTTCCTCATATCCTTGGAATCTGTGGCCTCACAATAAAAGGCATGAGGGTATTGCAGCTTAAGAGTAAAATTAGTAAGGGGTAAAAGATCAAGATACAATAATTACTCAAAGCAGGTATGCAGCACTGGTGAGCCTGGGTACTGGGATAAACATGGGCAAGATGCAGCCAGCAAATACCTCATTTAGCTTGTGAGGCTGGGGAAGTCTCAACCATGCTGCAACATCTTCCATATTCTACTGTCTTCCATTTGTGGAGGAAGGATTTGGTAGCTAGCTGAACTGCATTTATATAAAGCGGGCTGCAGTTATGATTATTTGTAGTCGATTCTGGCCATGTACCACAGCAGTGCTCAAGCTTCAGCATGCAGGCCAGATTAGTCTTGCAAAACAGTGTCATCTGGCTCATGGGTCTGGAAATTTGGTCACAGGGAGCAGTTACAGTGTTAGTTGCCACTTCCCTGCTGCCAAATTTCTGGACCTGCGGGGAGCCCCATCGGCTGGATAATGTGGCCCTGTGTGCTGGTGTGTCGTGCAGGCCTACTGGGGTCAGGCTGGCACAGTAGATTGCACGTGTAATCTAGACTGCATTAGGCTGACCCTGGGCAGGACCAACCCTGTGCCACTCATCTGGCCTGCACGGATGGAAGGGTGGGTACCGCTGGTATATCAAATTCAGATAATACCCAGCATTTTAGAGGAGGGGGAGGGATAATCCTCTCCCCCCCTTGTGCTTAAAATCAATAAAGTCATGGTCTGCTGCTTTAATTCTCTCTCTGTTCCCTTTTGTATTTTGATAAATCCTATGAGATACGATCTGCACATGAGCAGAAGGATAGGTAAATACTTTCCCCTTGGCTGAATGATTGACGTTTGTAAGGGATGGGAAGTGTTTTATTCAAATCATAAGAGAAAATAATTTAAAGATTTCAGGCCAGGTTTCTGAAGCATTATATATATAGTATGCAAGAAGCATCCTTTTGCTGTTCAGGCCCCTGTTTTTCATGGCTTTCAAATAGCTTTCACTGATTTGAAATGTGCATCAATGTAATCAGTCTCTGCTCTGCTGAAATAAAACAATGAACTACGCTAAGAGCATCCAGTTTTTAAAAATGTCTTTGGTTTTTGTTTCAGTTGCTAATCATTTAAATAAAAGTGGGTTTGGAAAGCTATTCCCTTCAGTTGTGCAAAGGTGCATCATGCAGAATTTAGAGTTGGAGCAATGAAGTGGCCTGGTATCCATTTTATATTAATGCAAATCTAAGCAGATTTCTGCTCCTCTTGACAGCCATCACACAGACATAGAACTCACATTTTACTGGCATCCTTTACAGGATGGAGGGTTACCATCTTTGGACTGCTTTGTCCCTCGGGAGAACACAAAGGAAA
>NW_017729021.1:77647-81626 GCF_001723915.1 Gavialis gangeticus
CACAGACATAGCACTCACATTTTACTGGCATCCTTTACAGGATGGAGGGTTACCATCTTTGGACTGCTTTGTCCCTCGGGAGAACACAAAGGAAAAATGTGTAATAGTGATGCATGAAGAAAGCATTTCCTGGGCTCTGAGCGCTGCTTTTGACCTCTAGTATCAGCAGTTCTGTATGGAAATACCAAACATCACTCTTCTTTCTGTTATGACTCCTTATCTGATGATAAATGCTTGGAATGCGGCCGAAGACCGGACTGGTACGTGTGTGCACATAGCTATCTCTTGTGCACGTTCCCTCCCGCCTTTCTCTCCTTTGGAAAAAAAAAAAAAAATCTACTTGGTTTGTTTTTCCACATGACTGGGAAACAATTGCTTCTTCCACATGGAGCCCTTCTCCCATTCCTGGGAAAATAGCAGGGAATAGTAAGCATTTGCATAATCGTCTTTAGTGCTATTGTGGGCGGGCTTTGCATGCCGGCACTGAGTCGCAGACTGGCCACCTGTCCAGAACAAATGAACTTAGGCTTTGTGTAACATTATCTGTTTTTCCACAGTGTTATTTTTGTGTAATGAATAACTCGATTAAAATATTATAAAACCCATCATTCATTAAATGTTTGTGTTGGGTTTAAAATCCCCTTTTCAGGTCAGAAAAAGGGGAGGGGGAGTGGGGAAGGAATTTCCTCTATCTGCACTAGCACAACTATATTTTCAGGCTCCCTCTGACATAGTTTTATAACTGCCATTGTGAAATTATCCTCATGAATATTAATTAGGGGTGTGGGAATAAACCCCCCAAATCTCAAAATGATTTGCATTCACCCCTGTATAAATTATAAATTAAGTGTTGTCTAATGTTTTCTAATGGTCCGTTTCACCTATGTAAAACAATTAATTAAACAATTGAGTTCTCGGCAAAGGAGGGGGAGGAGGGTAACAAAAGGGTTTACCCCAAGAATTAATTCCGCATTCTGCACATGCATGGCGAATATGCAGAATTTTGTTATTACTGGCATATATATTCCATTTGATTCAAGAAGCAGTGAGAAAAAAAGTTATTTTCAACTTTAAGGGGGGGAGGGGAAGAAACGTGCAGTATTTCCTTGCCGATGCAAAACTCCAGAGCTCTTGGTTCAGAGATGATACCTTTTATCAGACCAGCTAAGAAATCGCAAGAAAAATTATCTTTTTCTGCTGTATTTTCTCTATTTCACTGCTGATATTTTATGTAGTTGGTATCCTAGTTATACTATATTGACTGAACCAACTGCATAGTTGCCTAGTTATTACGTTTATGGTTCTATATTGACTTTTTATAATGAAAGACTACAAATTTTACTTCTTAGAGAACTGTTTTGAGCCAGCAACTTTCTCTGAATTTTGTTTTTCTTTCTGTAACAGAAATGGGCAGGGAAGCCTTGCTGCTGAAGCTTCTCTAACTGTAACTATTCCTTCAGTATTGACAACTTTTCCCCAGCTGTTCTTGATGATAAATGCATCTGATGATCCGTCCTGTTACATTTTTCTATTAAAAAAAACAGAAGCATTTGACTTCAGTTATCACGAGTCAAGAACTCAAAGGGCTTCTCTCTTCTAACTTGCTCAACCCTTCTCAGTAGCAGCTGTGGATAACGGATCTGCTTTCAGGCAGTATAATGTCATGGTGTGAAATCAAGAAGCAATTGGTCTATAGGCTTTTCTTGAACTCTCAATTACAAACGTGTAATCCTCTTCTGTTGTTTTCTGGAAGGAAAAGCTTAGAAACCTGGATGTTCATGTTTGATTACCTTACTTTGGTGGAGGCAAGAGGGAAGAGGAAATGCATCCTTCGTCAAATGATTGCTATGGTATTTCAGTGGTTCAGACCTGATTCGCATTTCACGTTTTGTATTGCGTTTCACCAGAACAGCATCCAGTTACTGCTGTGTGCTAAACAGCCCCTCATGGGCATGGGATTGAGTTGCTACCTTGTTGTCCTTACCTTTAGTGATCATCCTGTGACTATCTGGTATGCATATTGTTTAAAAATAGAAATGACCATTATATTTCTAGATCTACAAATGATTTAGCATCTACTGCTAATATCAGTTGTAGTTCAACTGATTATTTTTTTTCTTATGAAAATTGGCACTGGCTGATTTATTCCTCAAATATTTGTTGATCATGACTACTGGTAAAAATTAGTTTTGTTTTCGAAAGCACATGTTCACATTTTCCAAACAGGAGATGAAGGAAACTTCTTGAGCGCCTTTGCTACAGTGGAAAGTAACTAGGAAGGAATATAACAAATATTATTAAGCAAGAACACAACTAGCAGATGGGGTTTGGTGTTCTCCAAAAAATCCAGATAGTCAAACAAGTCTGGTAGAAAACCAAGAATGAATTTATAACTACAGCTAAGGAAGGCAAACTCCAGACCTTAATAACACATCCTTGAAAAATGGTACAGTGATCTTTTGGTTTAAGGTCCATATTTATTCCTCCTTTTCCTTCATTATGGGAACCTTTATTGAGCATACCTGGCAAGATGCATTGTTTTTGCTTTATTTCATCTGTGTGTGGTCCCCTACTTCATGAAGCAGTAAATTATTGCATGTACTTTTGTCCTGAGCATGTTCTTTTTTGAAAAAGCAGGGGATTCTGAACTAAAACACTGTAAATGCTAATGAATAAGCAACTATTGATTTTTATATTTTTTCCCTTTTAAGTCTGTACTTTTAGATTGCTTTCTGTCTTCTCCAAAATAATTGGAAATTGATTTTAACATCTGCCGCTGTTACGTTCTGACTAAAACTGAAGTTCCACTTTTTATGTAAGATTTTTGATTTTTTGAAATATGGTTCTAAGGTGTTGGAGCAGTTCATTTGATCATGTACACCTTAAGAGTGGGTTTTGATTCTTCCCTCCATTATATATTGATGGGGTTTCCCAACTTGATGTGGCATGCTTGGTGATGTGGCTTCTATATTCAAGATGTTATGTGGGTGTGGGAACCTTGGTCTTTCTTTTATTATTAGGAGCCTGACCTCTGGTATCTCATTTTAACATTAGAGGGGACTCATGTGAATAATGGCCTGTGTGGCAAGGGCGGCCAGCTGGAATTACATCGTAGGCCACAGGGGTAGGGGACGCTAGAATCTTTGGATGCCATCATGGAGCAATTAGACAAGCCAGTTGGTAATTTATAGCCTGCTATCCTAAGATTTGGTACAAGCTTTTTGATTGAAAAGGTATTTTGTTTAATAATCTTGCAAATCTTTCTAGGAAGTTCATGTTTAGGTTACTTTCCAGGTGAAGGGCAGTTGAACGTAGAGGCCCAGCTGAAGCAAAAATGTATGAATGGCAAGCATAGGTTGCCACCTAAATACAGGAATTTTATTCTCATCTTTCAGATACTGTTAGTTTAAATGGAGTGGCAAAACATGAGCCACCCACACCGAATCAAAAATATACAAGAAATTCTTAATCCCTCTCCTAGTTGAATTTGTTTGCACTCCTTTCTTAATTTTATATTTTGAATAATGTCTGCAGAGCATGAAAAAAGAAACTAACATTTCATTAAAATGTAAAATTGCACCTAGAGCTGGAAAGAGTGATTGATGTTTTACAGCCCACGACCTTTGTCCCTAGAAACAGTTTCGGTAGTATGAGTGATTGTGCAAATTATGGTACTATATTGTAGCAGGATACTTACTTATCAAAAATATCAAATTGCTTAACAAAATGATCGTCTCTTATCCCCTTGTGAGATGCATAAAATTACCCCCATGGAGAAAGTAAGGCAGCCAGAGATTGCAACTTGCCCAAAGATACGCTGACTTCAGATCGATGTACTGTACAAACATGTAAGTTCCCTATGCAATGAACATGGTGAATTAGCCACCCAAAAATGTGACTCTCAGTTGCCAACATTCTGAGTTTGCGGGACACCTAAGCTGGCCAGTAGGAAATGCCAAACATGACATGGTTAAAGAGA
>NW_017729021.1:86626-89885 GCF_001723915.1 Gavialis gangeticus
TTGGTGGCACAAGGGAATGGAGTCGAAAATGCTTCATGCAGAATATCTGTCTGTAATCACTAGACACTGCCTTACATTAGCATAAACTAGCTATTTGGCTCCAGCTGTGCCTGATTTTTTTTTTTTTTTTTTTTTTAGACCTGGGAAGGGGCCTTGTACTCAAAAGCTTTGCTAAATCTCTCCTAACCGTGCTGTTGGTCCTGTAAAAGATATTGCCCACAAAAATCCTCACCTCTCGCATTTTCTTTTTCTGTCTTAATGGTCTACATTTTATAATATAAAGAGGTTGCAAAAGCCTGAAATAACTTGCATGAAATGGTACCAGGGTCACTATCAGAAGACGACATTATAAAATAGGATGTTTCAGTTTTGTGCAACTTTCCTTTTGCCATTAGTAATTTGTTAGGTGAAAGGGTAGATATATATATATTTGATACTCTTAAATCTTTTGTCTAATTTTCAGCGGTCTCCGAATGCCATATATAGACGGCTCTCTTGGGAAAGTAGCAGCATATTGCTTTCATTTTCCATTAACTTGGCTGTTCTCAACCAAGGCATCCCATTGAAAAAAACGAATGGAAATATATTTATATATTATAATTACATTATAAATGAATGTGTTTAATTGATTTGATAATTATCAGTATATTCACCCCGCTGCCACAGCTGCTGTGGCCAAGTGGGTCTGCGTTGAGCCCTGTTGGGAAGCACCTGTGGTAGTAGCGTGTGATCTTGCCCTTCCCAGTCCAGCCCTGCATGGTGTCTCCTGGAACAGGTACGTGGGGCAGGTGGGACTGTTGGAGGCACATTGGAGCTGAACTAAGAAATAGCTGCAGTGGGCAGGCACGTGGCCTGCATTACGTCGTGTAGGCCGGCACACTGTTTCTGCTGCAACTTTCTGGTTCAGTTCTTGCACACAGGCATGCAGGGTACTTCCACATCATGGCAGGGGCAGCCTGGAGATAAATGCTGCTGCAAAGTACCCCATGTGCCTCCATGTTCAGGAGCCTCGTCAGAGCAGGACTGAGAAGAGCTGCAGCAGAAAGCGTGCTCTGCCTGCATAGTGTAAGAACGGCAGGTGCCCCTTTCTGCTGCAGCTGCTTCTCAGTTTGGCTCCAACCTGTCTTCTATAAAGGAGGAGGAAACTTAACCTCGCAGGGAAAATTTCACCCTGCAGCAACAGTGGCAGTACTGGCATTGCACTGCTCCAGCGGGTTCTCGCAGAACCCCAGTTGAGAACCACTTTTTCCTTTCCCATCAAAAGACTCATAAAAAAAAAATCTCTCACAGTTTATACACAGGGTCAGCCTGTGAGACAGTCTTGTGTATTTTTGGTACATTTCTGCATGCAATAAAAGTCATACATATTTTCAGTGAACTTTTTTATTTCAGTATTTTTAGTTCATTTAACCCTTTGGGTCCTTTCCAGAGTTGTTTGATTCTTCTCTTGGATTACGTAAGGGCAATAGAAGTTGAATTTTATCTGTAGTTATTGACTTGTGCTTAGTGGGTGGGGAAGGGGGAAGCTTTTTCTCCTAAAATTGAAACTGAAAATAATGGATTAACTTATACTGGGACCAATACTATAAGTCATGTCTAGGTAGAAATGACTGAACCTAATCTGTTTAGCCACCAGAATAAAGTACTTGGACTGACCATTTGGTTATGCTGGCCGGTACCCTGAGCCACACAGTGCGAAGACAGATTTGTGATGGAGAAGGATCCATGTGAGGTTCCCTAAGCTCTTCTGTGCAGGAATATTTGAAGGCTATAAACATGCAGTAATTGGCAAGATGCGTTTCTTGGTGATGCAGATGCTTTTTCTTTAACATGTACATTTTTATTCAAATACATTACCTTCTGGAAAATGGAATTACCAGGGCGCACACAACGTTAGCTGCAAAAGCCAAACATGACTGGACATTGTACATTGAATCGAGAGTGGTTCAACATGCTGTTTGCTCATGAAATTGCCTTTCGTGTTATCGTTGCTTGATCTTAAATCAGTTTTCAGCTTCTGGCATGCTGAGATCACTGCTATAGAGTTGACCAAGATAGTCTTGCTTCTTTGTACTCCCAGGTTAGTCTGTATCTATTTGTTATCTTTTTGTGTTAGCCCCTGCCAGCAGAAGTTTGAAATGTATCTTTTTTTATTATAGGCTTACATGAAGCCTAGCACTGTGAAGCTTTTGGTCCATGACTGGGACTTACGGGCACTAGGAGAATGCAAGTCATGAACTATAACTGGGAGAATGGCACATGAGCAAACTTCAGCTTATTTTTCTGGTTTTTTAGTCAAATTGAACAATCCTGTTTTTCAGTACAGTGACTGAACTGGTGTCTGCCGCACACGATGACGTGAAAGACGGCACTTTCCAATAACTCTGTTTAACTCTGTTCAACTCTGTTTTCTAAACCAGTCATAGCATTACTGGAATTTCACTTCAGGCCTTTCCAGTCGGTTGGTCCCGTTAAAGTTAGGCCTAGAAAGGGACACTACGTAATTGGAGAGAAGCTGATATGGAGTAATTTGGACATTTTAACTGTACGTACTCTGGATTTCATAAATCAATTGTATCATTTCTGCTTGGAAATATCCTGTGATGGGAGTAGATCGGGAGGACATTGGTAGCCAGAGCTATACTGCCGGTGTAGGGTCTTTTTTCTAGGTGCAGAAGTCTTTTTCGGGCAAAAGTGACAAAAAAAAAAAAAAAATGGTACAAAAGCAAGAATTCCTTTAGGCCCTTTTTTTTTTACCCTATGTTTAGCTGTGTTTCAGTTATATTGAAGTTAATGCTTAAACCTATGCTTCATCTGGACCTGAAAATATTTGTGCATCTAGCAATTGCACCTTCACCCCCAAATTTCACTTGCTCATCTGGTGGAATTTGATGGAAGGGATCTCAAGCGCTGTCTCTCTCCTTCTTGGCCAGCTGCAAGATGACTCTTAACTGATGGTGAAAAGAGAAATGAAAGCATGTACGGTTGGCCAATGAATTGGCTCTGGTCCTGGGGCAGGATGGAGGAGAAACAATTGCTCTTAAGATGGCCATTGCTCAGTTGTTTCTATGGAATACACTGTCTCAGACAGCAAGAAAAGAGTGACTGGTGTGAAAGATGAACTTGCTTCCAAGTAGCTGGATTCAGCTCTGTGCCAAAACTTTAACTTAAAAAAAAAGCATCATGTTCTTTAACAAGCAGTGGCTTTTCGAATACATACCACTTTGAATGCTTGCTGATTTTTTTTTTTTTTTTTTTT
>NW_017729021.1:90019-117470 GCF_001723915.1 Gavialis gangeticus
ATGCTCTAGTTGATAAATTTAAAAGGGAAGAATTAAAGTTATCAAGAAGGAACTAATTGTGAAACTTGGCAAATAGTGTCTTTGTCGGATGTAAATATTTTATGTTGGGATGTTTTGGCACCAGCTAAACTGATGTTTCTTCTTTTTAACCTGATTTTTAAAGTGAATTGGGGAATTTCACGTTGCTGCATGAGAGTGGTGTTATTTTTTTTTTGAAACCCAAATTAGCAAGGGAAGCCTTTTAGAAGATTTAACTGAAACAAGAAAAACCCCAAATGTTGAAAGTTTTCATAGCCTACTTTGATTTAATTGCTTCTCATTCTTACTAAGCCAAGCCAGTTGCAGTACAGAGACCTCTGAAGGACTTCCATGGGGTTTTATTTTTGAGCAGTATGAGAAAAAGTTGACCAAAACTACTCTGAAAAACTATTAAGGTTGTAGCACAAACAGAGAAGGGCGAGGGAATGCACAGTGCAGGGAAAATACACTTGATCTGAGCCTTCAAGAGGCCAAGAAGCGATATATATCTTCCAGGATCTGGCCATCATGGTCTCAACTTTTAAACTGTAGGTGCCCTGTTGTGCTGGTATGTTAAAGAACAACATTTTTCCCCTAATTGGGCATTTCCTGGCTTTTACTCAGTTTGTCACAAATATGGATATTTTAATGTAGTTGCATACGTGACATTACGTATGCCTCCTGTGATTGGATTGGTAAGTTTATTGCAAATGAGGCTGAATAAAATTTGCCGTGTGAGCACTTGAACACAACCTTTCGCCCTCTTCAAGCCATTTGTAGAAGTATAATTTCTGTACAGAGGTTAGCTTCATATCTGTTTCTGAGACGTGCCTACTGTAACAGCATTTCAAAAAGGAACAAGAAAGAATTTTTTTATGTGAATAAAGTCTGAGCTGTGCTTTGATTCTCTTGGCAGCTCACATGAGTTAGCTGACTTTGCAACTTTAGAGGAAAAATATTTTCAAACAGATATTTTTTCTCAGAGAGTGTTTTGGCACCTAGCAGTTTTGTATCCTGTGGTGTAGAGCTCATTACCATTGGTACTTGAATGCAAACACGATCTCCAACACATCTGCAGTAATTGCAAGTGCCTGTTGTTCAGCAATGTCAGAGACACAAAGAGATTGCTTTTTTTTGCTTTATTAAAAGAAAACTTGGGGTTTTCTTTTACTTCAGACATTAGAGAAGGAACTGCAACTTGCTCAACCCTTAAACTCTTATATTGTTCAAACTCTTCCGTTGTTCAGATATTTAAGTTTATAGTGTATGCAACTAAACTTGTCCACTGAATCGGTCTGACCTGGAAAATCTTAAAGAAGTGAAAAATCTGGTAAATGTTTCTGGGAGATGTTAACAAGAGAAGGATTTTTTGATAGACGTTTAAGATATTTTTTCAAAGGGTCTGTATTATTTTAAATAAGCTGCAGGGGTTGTATAGTTACCGATCCTTCAAGAGAAATGTTTATGCACTGAAAATACAAAATGAGGTGTCTGGTTTTCAACATACACCCTGCTTTCTGAGCAAATGTAGCATCTGCTTTGAGGAGGGGGTATCCCTCATTTGGTAAGGTTTCTGGGTAAGAAAATTACGCAGTCTTCATTCAGAAAGCTTCTCAGTTGCTTTTAAAAACAGGAAATAAACTTCAGAGTTAATGGATTCATTGACCTGCCTCTTAAATGCTGGGATCAGTAATGTCAATGTTCCTTCACAGACTTCCCCCCAGTGATTTAAAACAGAGGTGTCGGAGGTATGGCCCATGAGCCATGTTGTCTGGTTCACAGGGCTGCTAGGGAGGCTGGGATTTTGGGGTTGGGGCCTGCTACCAAAATCCTGGTAATTGAGTCCTGTTGGTGACACGTGTTAGTGGTACCAGGGCAAACAAAGACTGTGTGGGTGCCTGCTGTAGCTGCAGCCGCTCACCCAGCCAGGTATAGATCCAGCTTGCAAGGGGCCCTCTTTGCGATTTATTTTCCAAAATATTGCTTTTGAAAGTAATATTTCCAAAATGGAGCAGTCCCTCCTAACTAGAGACATATTGCTGTGAAGTGAGTGGTAGAGACAGGGCTTTTGAAGTTGTGGAAAGGAGGCACTACTTCCATCTGATTTCACTCATGCTTGGAATATCTCTGCCAACTTTGGTCCAGATGGATTTAGTGCTGTTTTGGGGGTGTTTTATTTGGTTGTTTTCCGGTATTTTTGAGCTCAAATCAAAGGGGTCTATGCTGGGGACTTTGAGTGTGCTGACAGATGTTGGTTTAAAGGTGTGATGGGATCTCATTCCCAATCCCAACGATTGCACCTCCTGCCACGCTGCATGTACATGGCATTATGTGCAATTTTAGGACTGGGGTCAGATCTCAGTCGCACCTTACTTGTTTATGCAGGGGGAGCTTGGGATCATGATCCCAAGCTCCCCATGCACTGGCAAGTTGAAAACCAAATGCCCAACAGCTGACTTCTTGGCTGGTAGGGAGCGCACTTGGCTGGTTACAGCCCCAGGAGTGTTCCTAGTCCTGCCACACGTTCAGGATAAGGCGAGATGGAAACCAGCCATACAAATATTACACATAGAATATGAAGCCTAAACCATTTACCATAGAATATGTAATATTTGTGTGTCTGGTTTCACTCTTTGTGGGACCATTAATTCATGTGGCCAGGCTACTATTTAAAACACAGTTAACAGACAATTCACATCTTAAATATAACATCTGCCAGGGGCCTCAGATCTACTTTTAAGCCATTCAGAATTGTGATGGTCTTCACTGGCTGTCTCCTACAATGTTGCTGCTTGTGTTGCATGGGGAGGTAGAGAAGAAACTTAAGCTCAGTCCCGGGAGGTGGCATCTTATCTATTTTTTCAGGAAAACCTTCACAAAAGGGATTCCAAGTACCTAGAATATAGGGAATCCTTCTCCTTTCTACAGCAGAACACCTGAGTTCTTCCTGATCAGCAGGGATCCTGATTTTCTCTGATTTAAAAAAAAAATCCCCAATTTTCAGATTAAAAAAAGTAACTCCCAATCCATATTTTTCCATGATTAAAATGAAAGGCCACTAATATACCTCCTAATTCTGGAAAAACATGGATTGGGAGTTACTTTTTTTAATCTGAAAATTAGGGATTTTTTTTTTCCAGAGAAAACCAGGATCCCTGCTGATGAACTTCAGGGTGATCATTAGAAAGGAACTCCCTGATCCTCCTTCACAATGCCAAAATTCATTATTGAAGACAAGATAAAAAAAGAATGAGCTTTGTTTGTTCACAGGACTCAAACCTCATAGGAGAAACAGACCATTGCTGACTATGACTTTGGTATAAAACACGAAAATGTGGCAGCTAGCTTCTTTCAGCTTTGTAAAATGAGCTGGTCAATGAAATTGGCCTGTGTCTGTCTTGTCCCTTCTATCACAGTGATAGGAAAAACACGTGGAAGGAAGTATGCACACCTGTACGCATGTACAGATGCATGTTGCAGTCTTCCTGATGTTACCAAGTACTCCTGGCTCAGATTTCTGGCCAAGCAGAGTAGGAGTAATCCACATAAAGTTATGCAAATAATTATTGTGCTGTGTCTGACATGTTTTCTTGGTAACCTTGTTCTAAGGCGTATATATTCCTGTCATAAACACAGAAAATGAAACTACCAATCTAGTAATTTAACAGCTAGTTGAATCAAGCTGTGCCAGAGTACAACTATTTTCTTTCCAGAAGTATGCAGAAACTTGGCTTGAGAACAAATGGAAAGCCTTTACCCTCTACAGGCATTGCATTAGGCAGTATACACACATTCAGATAACCTGGGACAATTCTCTCAGGTTTGTTCTCCCTGTAGATAAACTTACCTAGAGCTGCATGTATAGACATTTGAATGCCGAGGCCCTGAAGAGTGGAGAGCTTACGCTGTGCAGCTGAGGGAGAGGGGACCCTATGCACACATTTCGGCATGTTTCACGGGTTTCCTTGGTCTGCCTGGCAATAGATCACAGCAATGCATAGGGCAGCCCTGATTGGCTGACCCAGACTGCACATGGTGAGTCCCATGAACACACACCGTCTCCCTGGGGGAGAAGCTGGAGCACCATGTTCTCTTTTGAGCAAATTTATGGCATGTACTATACAAACATTTGTTCTCCTAGGAGAAACTTTCCTGGGAGCGATTTAACCCTGGTTGTTTCCAGGTTATTATTCTCTGAGTAGCCATTTTTACACTGGGAGAAAAAGCCTGAACATCTGTACACTTGTGGCTTCTCCTCTGAGAGCAGTGACTATCCCAGGAGAAAATGAATGTCTGTATGAGGCCTTAGTCTAAAGAGAATAAACCCCTCTGAATGGTGTGGCGCAAGACAGAGGAGAAGTTGTTGCTGAGCAAAACTTGGAAACAACTGTAATTTTAACTATTACATTTAATAGGTTTGGCCCTGTGCCTCGCATCAGGTAGTTGAAGTTTATTATGTAAAGTACTCAAGTGTTCACATTAACATTTGTATTGTATAATAAACATTTTAGTTTTGGCCTTAGCAGGATATCCTCTTCTACAGAGCTTTAAATGGGCAGTATCCCAAAAAGACCAAAACAGCAGTTTGGTATGGAGATGTTTTATTTGTACTTTTTATTGCTGAAAAGATGTTTTCTGCTAAGGTTGCTGCTTGTGTAGAGCAAATTCCACATTAATGACCATACAGCCTTTTGGCATACTTTGTGATATGTTGGTTTAATACAGTGCTGTGACAGAATTATTGCCAACATACACAGGAGAGCTCTGATGTAATCTAGGCAGACGAACCATTGTCTTTTTTTTTTACTACATGTTTTTTTGAGGTAATATAAGCAAATGTGCTTTATTCAAGCACTTGAACTGGCAAGTGCAGCTGGAGAAGCAACTGCCTATAAATGGGAAGAATTGAAAGGAAAATGTGCTGTTTAGGATGAGTGTTTTAATGTTTTACCAGCTGTGAAAATATAGCAAGTTTGGGGGTTGATTTACCTGCTAAAATGTAATTCCTACAAGTTACTGATTAAAAAAAAACAAAAAAAAAAACAAGACTCCTAAATGTGAGCATTGGCCAGTTTATAGGCATTTCTCTGTGCTAGACAACAAAGGCAAAACTTGCCTGCCAGTTATTGAGAATGGAAAGAAAGACACGTACTATATATGGAATTCTGTGGGAACTGCTTAATTAAAGGTTCACATAATGATGTGAAATACCAACCTGTTCAATTGTGAAGAGGCCAAAAGGTGAATAACAGCAGCAAGCAACCTCCAGAAGTAACTAGCAGCTGCACTTTACAGGATAAAACAAGAGAAGGGGTATTTTTTTTTTTTTTTGAATGCAGAGAGAAGTAGAACATGATGTGCCTTGGTTATAATTTATGAAGAATAAGAAACTTAGATGGCTTGTGGCCATTATTTCCACTATCATAAAATACTACAGAATATTTTCAGGAGTACTTTTTAGACAAGGAAAATCAGTGTCGAAAACTACCATTCTGATAACTTTGAAAGAACAGGCTCCCAGAAATATTTTATGCGTTTTCTCATGTTTTGAGGCTTTTCATACCTGGAACTGTTTCACATTTTCACTAAAAAAGTATTTTCAAAAGAGTTGTGCTTTCAGTCCTTAATTTGTCCTGGGTAGAATGCTCCTATAATGAATAGCACTCATCCTCAAATTCCACAGAAGTCATTTCAAGTCATTTAATATTTTTAAGTTTGTGATTATATATGTATTTTTACATTTTATTTCTGAAAATATTTAATGAAGCACAAAGTCAAAGAAAACCGCACTCAGGGGTCCAGAATTTCAGACTCCCAGCCCCTTCGAGTTTGGCTGCTCATCTCTAGAGCAGTGGTCTCCAAACCTTTTTGATCGCGCACCCCTATCAGTAAAAAATTTTTGAGCACGCACCCCAATATATGTATTAACTGGGCACACGTAAACTGCAATAGAAGTTCTAATATTTTCTTACTGCACCCTAATGGGTTGTCTTGTGCACACCTCACTTTGAATACTTTAGAGCAGTGGTCTCCAAAGTCAGTAGGACTTAAGCCTGCTGGAAAGATGCTGCAAGAGACTTAGGAGCCTATCATGCCAGGCAGTGGCATGCTTAGACATGATGTGCCTGCTACCTGCCAAGCCAGAAGCAGTGTAGCCATGTGTTTGTGGTGCTGTGAGCGGCGCTGATGAAAAAGATCTTAATGAATACTTTCAGTTCCCATCTTATTAACTCAACACCACGTGTTGTTGCTCTCCAGTAATGCTGTTCTATAGCCATTGTACTAAATGAGAAATGATTTGTTTGATAGATGCTGTTGGCTCTATGCTGATGACTCTTAAACTGCATTTTCATACAAGAAAAATATGTTTACTTTTACTAGTAAATGTCTCAAGCTAGTTGTTTCCCTGGCTTTCCATTAGGTACGCTTTAGTATTAGTTGCAGTTCTCGGAGTTTCTCATAGTTCCCTGGTTTTTAAAACTGGCACATTTTTAGTCCATTTTGGCAGTAGCTTATTTTCTTTTGGATACTATCACTGTCCTTATCTCTTACTTTTGGGCCTCTTTAGCAGTGTTAATTTTTCTTCTTTTGGGGGGAAAAAAGATCTGATTTCTTTATCTACCTGGAAATTAACAAACTACTGCTGTTTAAACTTCAGATCAACATTTTCTTAGGCTTGCTGGCTTGCTTGTAATTGCTTTTCTTTAATTCATTTATGGGAGCCTTGCTGGCAACTGCTGTAATGAGAATTTGTTTTCATTTTGCTGCCTGTTACTTCTGCAGGCCTTGACAGCCAGCTTTAATCCTCTTAAGCTTTGTTTTTATACTTCTTTTCTCTTGTTTTGTTTCATCAACCTTAAATTCAGCCACATGCAATTTTCAGTTGTGTGTTTGGTTAAATATAGCATTTAGCTTTGGAGCCTTCCTTTACTGCCCCTTCATTTTGGTAATTAAGGGAGCACAGTCCATTTTTATGCTGTTTTATTTACATTCGTTAACATACAACTTTTCCAGCAGTTACTTTAGAATCCCCGGTGTTGCAGTTTTGATGAGTGTTGATATTGTTGATTTGTGTTTTCCTAAGTATGTAATCTTTCCTTCCTTCTGAATAAATGGTCTAGAATATAAAATCAGCATCATATTTCAGATGTTTTCCAGGCATGCATTTACCCTAGGTTTCGCTTCTTGTCTGCTTCCACATCTCTCTGCAACCTATTGTATGTGTATATCTATGTACAGGACTATATCACCGTTCCATAACTGTTTTGGGGTTTTTTTAGATTATATCTCTTGGGATATTAGTATTGCTGTTGTCTTTTCTTAGCCATGTCTGCCCAAGAATGAATTCACAAATGTACTCTGTATGAGAATCTGTGGTCTTATCCCTTGATTTGCCCATTAATTTTTTTATCCTGATCCACTGCATTTAAGAAGACTAAGATGCATGCCAGATTGCCTCCAGTTAAACATATGGCTATAGACTGCCAGAGATTTGTAATATTAACGAATGTGGAATGTAATTTTTGCAGACACATACGTCTGGAATAAGAATAATATTTAATGCGATGCCTTGTAGGATACATTTTGAAAGTTGAGAAATAAAGCATTTCGTGTTTTCCACTTGAGAGTTTTGATGTAGAGCTTTCATTTCTAGCCCTCATTGACATCGCGTCATGCTTAGCAATGTATGGCTCATCAGACTGCTCAGTATGATGGATATTTTTTGTCCTTTTAGGACAGCCACAAAATGCAAATGTGCCATAGAATCAATAACATAATAGTTACAAGTCATTTGTTAAAAATAAGGAGTCGAGGTTTTAAGATGCAGTCAGGCTCCCACCTCCCGAGCATTTTTAAATGGAGTCAGGCCACCACTTCATCCTGTAAAATCACAAAATTGGCCTATAATTATGAAATCATTGTAAAAAACCCCACACATTGTGGGTTCTCCCACTCACTTTCACATGTTAAGAAGACTTTTCATGCTTTTCTCTGCGGCTGAGAGCTTGAAATTTGTTTTCTTTTAATAAAAGCTTTGGTTGTCATCCAGTTAGCTTATTCCAGAAGCTAGGGGCAGTGACTTGCAATGAAATCATGAGAATTGGCAAACACAGTCATGGAGACCAGTAAGCTCAGTGAAGAGCTGGGTTTCATCATTAAAAGAGCTCCTGTTTTTTATTTGGTATGACAAAAAAAATTGCAGACAAAGGAATTGTTGGGGAGGGGGGGAGCAAGGATTATGATCATGAAGGTTTCAATTTAATAAGAAGTTGACAGCTGTGCTAATATAAGATCATGTTTTCTGGAAGTGCTCAAAGCCTTCGTGCATCGTGTCTGGTTACTTACTACGGTGGACCTGATTTACAAGACCAATTTGGTTAAGTTTTCCATCTGGCACATTTCCCCCATCAGACAGAAAAATTAACTGATATATGACTTCTTCCAGTTCGGTCAGTGCGTCTTTCTGAATGCAAGATCTTGTGGGCAGGGACTGTCTTGATGTTTGTCTTATGTGGGGTGGAGTAAGCCATCCTTGTTTGAACACTTAATTCACTGAACAAAAAGCATTGCCAGAGGTGAAGTTGCCGCTACGTTTAATTGGTTGCTGAAGATGCGACTCACAGGAAGGTTAAAAATAACAAAATCAAAAGCCCTCGAGCATTGCAAAGAGCAGGAAGTGACAATGTAGGTTTTCACAACAACGCCCCCAGAAGAACAGCAAAGTTTGTGTGACTGTGGGGGGTGATGAGAGTTGAAGGAGCAGCTGCCTCTTTCCTCCTGCTACCATAACTGCTATCTCTGGCCTTTGCTTGCCTCTAAATACTTGAGCAGCTTCCTTCTCTCTGAAAGGTATAGATGGGGCTTTGATCCAGGAGAGGGGAATCAAGACATCATGGGATCCTAGAGTCACTCTACAGTCGCTGAAGCACAGAGCTTTGCATGGGGGCAGTGAGAGGCTTTCCCTTTCCTTTTCCCCACAGCAGTGCCAGCTTACCCTGCATAGTACCCCCTTAGCACAATAAAAGTTTCTTGGAGACTACCTCCAACTTTTTTTCTCCATATCACAAAATACAGGTTGCCCAATGACTCAAACTCTCCAGTCTTCTGCACCTGGAAAGCATTGTGGCATGCAGTGGGTCATTTCACTACCATTCTGTGGGCTGTGAATCAAAAGAAAGGGTAAGGACCATTGCGGTAGCTTTCAGCAAGGGAGCCTAGTGATCTCCATGTTCTTTCTTTTCTGCATTCTGTTTTTTTGTTTTCCTCTTGCAGAAAATGGTAAGAAGTTGAAGTTTTGGATTCTGTAAATCATGCAAGTTTCACACCCTTCCTCTTTTCACGTTTTTCCCATGAAAAACAGTTGTTTCCCTAATCAGGCATAGGCTGTGGCCTGGTCTGTAGCCATGGCTTGGTCCTCAACATTACATAGCTCTTTCAAGAGCAGATAGACTAGCAGGTGTTTTCCCAAATTTGGGTATTTGCATCATTAGATTAGATAAGATTTCTTCATGTTATCCTTTGTCCTCCTGACTTATTCACAGACATTTCAAACATCTCCACATTGGCCAGTCTCTTCCCACACCTGCCAGTAGATGTTCATGAACATCAGCGTTCATTTTCAATCCCTTGTTGATTATTTTGCTCCATGCTGCAGTGCGCTGATGTAGCGGGTGTCTGTTACGTTTGTTCTCTTCTTTGCAGCCACTGTCTACATGTCTGGTGGGGCAAACCTAGCAAGCATGTGCAGACTTTTTGCGTTAGTTGATTTAAGGCAGGGATGGGCAAAATACAGTTGGTGGGCTTTAACCGGCCTGCCAGTTGATTCGGTCTGGCCTGAAGGTGGCAACATCGGTGGTGGGTCCAGCTCCAGCTGGCACCACAGGGGATGCTGGGCAGAAGCAGCCTTGCCCACCCACCCAGCTCTACATAGCGGGCCCTGGGCAAGCTGCACTTGGGCCCTGGTGGGCCAGCGACATCCCACCTGCTTGCAGCTCCGAGTTGGCAGGAGGCGCCCCGGGTGTAAGGAGCATGTGGTGGCACTCTGCACCTGTGTCTGGAGGCGGCAGACCTTCCCCTGCACCTTCCAGCATGCAAAGCCATGGCTCCAGCCCCACTGCCTGCTTTGCCCCAGGCAGTGCCACAAGCCAGCCCAGCCACCTGCTGCCTCCCAGCTGCAGCCAGCAGAGCTCCCATCCCGTCCACCTAGGTGAGTCTGCCCCAGTGCCCTGGGACTGGGGCTGCTTCTAGGGAAAGGTGGACCTTTGGGCTGCATGACCCTGTCAGGGAGCTAGAGCAGGCTGGAGGGGTCTGCTGGGCTCTCCCAGGCTTTGTGAGTGTAAGTGTGGATGGGAAGGGGTGGAGGGACAGGCGGGTTTGGGGTGCAGGCAGCTCTTTTGGGGTGTCGGGGTACAGGCTGAGGCAAGAGTTCCTTTGTTATTTGGGGCATGGCTGGGCACTGGCAGGGCTCTGCTGGGGTTGACTGAGTCCTCACCTGGCCGGATGTCTTGCCTCTATATACACTACTCAAAAAGACCTGAATCAGGACAAAAATTATTTTTTGAAATAAAATTAAAATATTTTGTAGTAGATGTTTGATTTTCAGAATTTGTGGGGTTTTTTATGTATAATTGGTTAAATTCATATCTTCACCATTCCTTTTATGCGCGCGGCCTGCAACAGCTTACTAAAACTCGTTAAGTAGCCCTCCAGCTGAAATAATTGCCAAGCCCTAGTAAGACATCCAGGAATGCATTGGCATCTTTCAGCCAGTGCGATGTGTAATTTTTTTGTGCCCACCTTTCCTACAGTGGGCATAAATATTCAGCTGCCAGGTATCAGAATGTGAATGCAACAGATTGCAGTGCTGTTTGGCTGGTCTTCCACCTAGAATTTATGAGCTGTCTTATTTATCAGCTTTTGTATTTCCTGTCCTCCTCATCCCAACTGTTTAATGTATTTCAAACAAGCTTACGGTCCTTCAATAGCTTGGAGATGTGTTCTGCTTGATGATGATATTGTTACTCAACCTTTTGCTTGACAATAATAGGGGGTTTTTTGTTAAATGTTTTCTCATTTTATTGATTTTTTTTTTTCCTTAAGATGGGTTTTTTGAGAATGCTATCATTGATGTAGAGCCTGCTTCATACAAGCTGCATTCAGGTGTTTTTATATCATCCAGGAGTTTGGGCACCAAGCTAATGATATTCCCCTCTATCCAGCACTGCTGAGGCCACATCTGGAGTCCTGTGTCTAGTTTTGGGCACCGCACTGCAGAAAGGATGTAGACAAATTGAAGAGAGTCAGGTGGAGGGCGGCAAAAGTGGTTCAGGGATTGGGGGACATGACTGATGAGGTGGGGGCTGAGGGAACTGCTTTAGTCTTGAGAAAAGACTGATGGGGGGGATTGAATAGCAGCCTTCCACTCCCTGCAGGGGGGTTGCAAAGAGGATGGAGCTGGACTGTTCTTAGTGGTGACAGGTGACAGAATGAGGAGCAATGGGCTCAAGTTGCAGCAAGAGAAATTTAGGTTAGATATTTGGAAAAACTTTCTCACTAGGAGGATAGTAAAACATGAACAGGTTACCCAGAGAGGTGGTGGAATGTCCATCCTCGGACGTTTTGAAGACCCGGCTAGACAAAGCCTTGGCTGGGATGATATAGCTGGGGACAGTCCTACTTTGAGCAGGGGGTTGGACTAGATCAGCACTTCTCAACCTGTGGGTCGCAACCCAAAAGTGGGCCACAAGAAGATTTTAGAGGGTCACGAGCCACGGGTTGAGAAACACTGATCCTGGGAAAGTGCTGAGATTGCAGCAGGGCAGAGTGGCGGGGAGAAGGGGGTGATAGAGAGCTGCAAGGGCTGGGTGCTCACAGGGGCAGGGCATTCGGGAGCCTCTGCTTGGGGCAGGTGGGGGGGTGGAAGGGGCTGTGACCAGGCTGCCTGGCACGGCTCAGCAGCTGCAGCCCAGGGCAGGGGCTGCTACAGACCTCTCCTCCTTTTCCCTCCAGTCCTTTCCAGGGCTGGACTTGCTTTGCTGCCTGCTGCATGAGCCAAAGCCACTGCAGCCACCCAAGTGGGACGGGGGCAGCTGGGGACTGCAGGTTGGGAGTGAGGGGCACCAGCAGGGCTGGGGGCCCTGGCGACTGTGAGTCATGTACCAGCAGGGCCAGGGGGGTGTGGATTGGGACAGGCCATGAACCTTTGCAAATGGGTCCCAGTAGGAAAAAGGTTGAGAACCACCTGTCTAGATGACCTTCTGAGGTCCCTTCCAACCCTCATTTTCTATGATTCAATGGTCTGAAGATAATCTGAAAAGTTAGAGCTTCCAGGAATTCAAATAGGTTTACCATTTGGGCTTAGGTGAATCAGTGGAGTGGCAGGCAGTAATTAAGTAATTATATCGTTAAAAGGCTCACCTCATTTTAGAGGAGATTTTTCAAAAGAGGCTCATTTGTTTAGATAATGTTCTTGCCCACATAAATCTCAGCCCGTTACGAGATGGTAATGGTAAACTTGTAATTAACGAGACAGGAAAAACCCGAAGTATTAAAAATTTTTGCTGTGTATTTGAAAAGAAGCAGGATGCTTGCCTTATGTGAGGATGATGGCACACTTGCCAATCCACTCTCAGTTGAGGGTGATATTCAGCAGCATCTATTAGTGATGCACATTTTTAAATTGCCAGGTCTGGATAACTCACACCTAGGATTCTTAAAGAGTTGGACAAGGAGATCATTGGTCCACTGATGTTCATTTTTAATTAAAATGCCGGTGAAGTAGAAGATTGGGAAAGTGCTTAGTGTGCCAGTATTCAAAACTAAAAATGAGATGACCTGCATAACTTTAGGCTGATTTGCATAAAATCTGTCCTGGAAAGTAATAAAAATACTGCCACAGTTTCAGTTAATAAAGATCTAAAGGATATGAGTAAATAATATGGTAAATGGGTTTTGTCATACAAACCTGACTTTAATTTTTTAATTAAATTACTAATTTGGCTGATAAAAGTGACTGCGTAGATGGGGGGGCAATTATTTTGGGTGGAAGGCCGCTTACTGAGTTTTAGCAAGCCATTGAGGGCTGCATGACAGGCAGCCATGGCAGATAAATATTAATTTTCTACATTTTTTAGGGGCCCCACAAGCTGGATAGATGGCCTTGCAGGCCACATTTTTCCCATCCCTGGTGTAGATGTATTCTTCTTGGTCTTTGTACACTTTGGTCACTTGATTTGGTACTGCATGAAATTATCCTTTAAAAAGCAAAGCAGCATGGTACAGCATCAGTGGAGAACGTAATTGGGTTAAGACCTGGTTAACTGACCGCAACAAGTTAACAGACAGCTGTCATCAACTAGAAGTTTTCTAGAGGGTTTCTGTAGGGTTATGAACAAGGTCTAACGTAATTCAATGATTTTTATCTATGATCTGGAAATAAACATAAAATGACTGCTGCTAAATTATCGGATGATATAGAAGTTGGTATGTAAAAATGTGAAAGGGGCAGTTATACAGCCTAATTGAAATATATTCTTGGGAAGGCAGGGCCCATTCAAACAGCATATTTTAATGCAAACAGATGCACTTAACTATCTAGGCATCAAGAATGAAAGCCGTACCCAAGGAACGGTGGACTGTATTTTGGAAAGCAGTGATTCTAGAAACAGTTTAGGTGTCTCAGTGTTAAAGAAACTGAAGATGCGCTTCCAGTGAAATGCTGGGGTGAAAAGGGTGAATGTGATTCTTGGATGAATAAATAGAGAAGTAGCGATTAAGAAAAGGGATTTTACCCCTATAAATGGCATTAGTGAAACTGATCCTGTAATTCTGTGTAGCATTCTAACGTCTTCCTTCTGAATTGGATACCGCGAAATTAAAGAGAAGAGAACATGGACAAGAGCCACAAGAATTAGTTGAAGGTTGGCAATAAGAGACTAATAGAGCTCCATCTGTTTAGTTGATTAAAAAAAGAAAAGAAAAGATTGAGAGAGAATCGGAGTCTGGTGTACAGGTATGTCCATGTGGAGAAAATGTTGGATACTAAAAGCTCTTTAAAATACCAGAGGAAAGCAAAATGCAAACCACTTGGAGAAAATTAAAGCCAAACAAATTCAATTTAGAAATAAGTTACAATTTTTTTTAAATATGAGCTGATTTAACCAATGAAAAAAATTTCAAAGGGAAGGGATGGGTTTTCCATCTCTTGTTATCTGAATCACAAGGATGGGGTTTTTTTTGGAAGATGGGCTTTAGTTTGAACATAGTTTTTTGGGCTCTCGGGTAGTGGGGTGAAATTCTATAGTCTTTGTTATGCAGAAGCTGAGAGATGATCAAATGGTCCCTTTTGGCCTTAAAATCTGCGAGTGGATCTAGGAATCTATAGATGTAAAAATGGTAGTGAAAACTTACTCCTATTTTAATGTCTGCTAATGCCATTGTGTTTTATAAACATGTAACATGAACCACTAAGCTTGATCTGCAAATAATAGTCTCAATCAAAAAAATGGTTACCTCTATAATACACACAGCGAGTGAGCAAATTGTGGCTAAATAAAACATTTTTTTAAGATACAAATTGGATCATTAAAACGGATGACCTGTTCTGTCACAGCTTCAAGAACAATGACATCAAATAAAAATCCCCATAAATTAATTCCTACGAAAGCGCGGTCACTTGAAATCAGAGACATATGGTTATTATTGTCTTAATCAGAGTCGTCTTGATGTCTGCCTTCAGATTTGAGTCGCAAACAATCGAGCTCAGGGAGAGGAAGGATGTGGCATTTCTTTTACAAAAAACAGTGGGGATGGTTGAAAGCACCAGCCACTTATATGGGAGATCAGGTGTATCTTGTTTTTCATAATACAAATTGTGTTCACTTAAGCTCTTTAAAGGAGGTAGCTATTGAGACAGTCACCAAACCGTGAGCAAAAGGTCACAACAGTCTTGTCAGTCTCCTGAATTGAGCATACGAAAGCAGTCCTGGATTAATGGCAGCGTACAAATTGCAGCCTGCTTCAGATCCTGAAAAAGGAAAGAAAAATTACTGACTCCCAGCATGAGTCAAAAAGAGATTTGTTCTGTAGTTGAAACATAGTTCATCTCCTATGGATCCAGTAACTCTAAACAGCAGTTGTGCAAATGCATTTTTATTACCCTTTTTTTACTTTGCATGGTTTTGGTGGATTGTGATTTGTCCAAATGGAAGATATTTTATTGGGTTAGCTCCATGGAATGCTCTGACAAGTTAACAAACCTTTTGATATAGCACTAGCAACCAATTACATCCATCAAGGGAGGAGGACTCAAGACAGCGCAGTCATGACTAAACAAATCTTTTAGCCATGCTACAGTACATTCTTAAAAGTCCATGACGGAGAGTCTGTCCTCAGCTCTAGAGCTCTTTGCTCAAACAGGAGCGCTAAGGTAATTTTAAGCCACCCTTAATTACCTCTCGAGTCTGGGCTGCTCCAATTGGGCCTCAGCATCATTTAGACAACTGGACGGCAGCCGGGGTTACAGCAGTCTGCAAACATTTCTACTGAGCTCTCCCATCCCTAGAGTCACTCAGGCACATTCCCTGTCCCTGGGATGGCGAGGGGATGTACTTGTACTTCTGTTAAAATGTGGCACCTGACTGTTTTAAGGCTTATAGTAAGTAATGCAATCCTAAAGTAGAAGAGCCAAACCATTCTTTAGGGTAGGGGTTCCCAACCCTTGGGCCACAGCCCAGTACCAGGCTGCGAAAGGTTGGCTGCTGGTCCACAGGAGGGTTGGCTGCCAGACTGGAAGTCCAGAAGTGACCGGCATACTTTGGACCAGCAGCCAACCTGTTTTTATAGAGGGTCCGCGGCTGCTTGCAGTCTGCAGCTTGCCAGTCCGCAGCATAACAAGGTTGGGAACCCTTGCTTTACAGGTACGGGTTGTAGCAGTATTGGTCTAAGGACATAGGCAGACCAGATTTTTTGGATAAATCCGATATCTTTTATTAGACCAACTCAAATAGTTGGAAAAAATCCTTCTTTGCAAGCTTTTTGATGCAAATACCCTTTGTCAGGCTGAGGAACCATCTGCAGTTGGTGTGCGCTCTTCCTGGATGGAATGAGTAGTCCATCCAGGAATTGGTTGCAGTTGGTGTGGCTCTTCTACTTTAGGAATTACTTACCATAAACCTTAAAAAATGAATATTAATTCTATCCAGGAAGGGCACACACCAACTGCAGGTGCCTCCTCAGTCTGACAAAGGGTATTTGTACCTGAAAGCTTGCAAAGAAGAATGCATCTTTGGTTTTGTTGGAGGTTTGGGTTGTCTTCAGATAGATGCACAGTCTTACTGAACAAGAAGTGACCCTGATATTCTCTTTCTTCTTCAGTGACCAGGGTTCGGAGACTGATATTATGATGAGTCAACCCTCACAACTTCAGTCATGACCTAAGTCTATACTTGGTCCTAGAAATCTCTCTGAAATATATCCAATTGGAGCACTAAAGGCCTATAAATAATCAGCCTCCCTGCACTACTTTTCCTGGGATTTAATAACTGTAAAAACGTAGGCATATAAATGTGAATTTCACAAGTTAGAAAATACTTTTTATGTCCTAATATAGAAACAATGTCTGAAGGGGTGTGTGTGTGTGTGTGTACATGCCCACACACCTTCAGTTGTTATTGTGTGTGTGTGTGTGTGTGTGTGTGTGTGCGTGCGTGCGCGCGTACACACACACACACACACACACACACACACAAAAGAAGGTGGCTTACAATAATAGATTTAAACAGAGACCAATCATGTATATATGTGTGTATATGTATGTGACTTGATAATGGATTGCTTTCATCCTCAGTATTTTGAAGGAAATGAAATTTTGGCAATGTTCTTTCAGTTTGGAATGGAAAATGCTATAATTATGTCAAGGACTAGAAGGATTTTTTCAGACTGCGCAATATGTGCAGAAGAGTAAACAGGTTGAAAGACGGTTGTATCATGGAATGTAACAGCTTGCAGCAGCTCGTTTTTCAGAGATTTTAATAAAATTTCAGGTGTTTTGAAGACCTTGGTGAGTAGCTGCATATTTCTGTGCTGCTGATTTTAAAACAGTTTGAAAAATAAAAGTCTATAAAATTAGGCTTACCTGTTTTATGCATGTCTTCATTACTTTGTTTAATTTTCTCAGGATCACTGTTACAGATCAGAAAAACACTGAGATAAATAAGACAGAAGTCATTCTGACTCATAATCGCCTGATGTTTGATCAGAGGCTAAGTGAGTTAGTCAAGAGGAAATGCTTTAGCCTTGCACCTAGTAGGATTATGGATTCTGATCTTTTCCTGATTATCTCACTTGTAACGGGAAACATAAGCTTTGACCCTTGCCATCAAATTGCCACACGTCTTGTACCCGGCGAAAGTTTGAAACCTGAAGATAAGGTTCTTCACATTTGGACTGAGCTATCTGTGCCGGGGGCTTGCCGTGCTAAAATGACATTCCTGCATTGTAATGTCAGTCACTTGTTTTTCATGTGTACTCAAGCGCAGTTGAAACTTGAAATTTGGAAGGGTGAAAAGAAATCGGTAAAACCAATCGGGCACAGTTGTTTCTCTTTACATTTGGGCAAGTAACCTCTGAAGATGGTGTTCACATTGCTTAATGTCCCAGGTATAAAAACTTTCTCGGAAGACTTATTCTTGGCAAAACAGATTTCCCCAGTAGGCTGAGGCTGACCGGCCCGGCTGGGCTCAGAAATCTGCAATTTAAATTCTAGTCAGAGAAGCGCTAGCCTCATTACACACAGGCCTTTGGCATTATCTGGTTCAAGATAATTTTTCTTACCAGTGAGGAAATTTTTCATTTGTTTTTCTTCCCCACCTCCCTCCGCCCCCCATCAAACTTTTTTCCTGGCTTTAAGAAAAGGGAACACATAAGTGCCAGACTGCATGAGAGACAGAATAATGAGGGAATATGTTTCCAGGGAGGTAGCAGCCTGAAAGCCATTCTCATTTTCTTCTCATTTACTTTATGGTTCAAAAAGGGCTCAAGTCTTCTCTTTTATAGAGTCTGAGCAGCGGTGTCCTGTTTTCCCCTCTCCCCTTGCATGTTTTATATGATTGCACGGTAGTAGCAAGGTGCTACAAAATAGATGTTTCTGCTTTGCTTTTTTCCTTTGTATTTATTTATTTTTTCTAAACCTCTGCCTGTCCTTCTCCTTTCATCAACTGCAGAGGAGAGAATGGGGCAGTTGGAAGTGGGAGCAAAGCAAGGATTAAGGCATTCGGTGGATGACAGAGTCCATATTGTAATCATCCCAAAGGCAGCGAGGACTGTTGCAGCGTACAAATGGTTGTTTAACTTTGCATAATACAGACAAGATAATACCGTAATTATGTAAAAGTGCAATCAAATTATTTGTCTGTTTGACCTGCCAGCTTTAGTGATTTTAAGTAAAGCCTGTTAAACAGTGACTGTCCCCATAATGTGTAACTGGTTTCTGCATGCCACTATGCATACTTCTATCCCCAAGGATTTTGTGAAAGGGTTTGCCAGAATATTAATTGAGATACAATCCTATCATAATTGACTACTTTTCATAAAATGTGACGGGCTGTCTTTACTTCTTTTGGCTGCAGGCATGGGGCCTGGCTGCCTGTTCTTTTCAACCTGCCAATTATTTATAGGCTGTTTAAAGCAAAAAAATAAAAATAAAAAATTACCTTATTTGGTGTAACACCAGGGTCTTGTTTTATATAAATGCATTGAAAGAAAAAAAGTCCTGCCCTGAAGATTTTCCTTGCAGTTTAATATTATAGTTGCATCTTGTCATATCCTCCTCTCCTCTATCCTTATTAAAACTCTGAATTAAGTTTATTCTGATGAATTGGTTTATTAGATAGCGGTTCCTTAAGCAGAAGACCACTTAAGTAATCACAATACACAGTGGTGTATACACTATACACACTTCTTGCTTGAATACAGCATTGCAACTTTGGCAATTAACTGTGCTAGTTTCTGGTGTTAATGTGGTTTACCCCGAGTTACCATGGGTAAAACTGGAAAAATATTGACTTTTTTCTTCCTCTGAAAAAAATCAGTGAAATTGGTAAAATAGGTTTAGATTCATTGTCCCAACTTATAACGAAAATGAATATGGTTAACAAAGCTGCCTTCAGTCCCCTCTACACATTACAGGTGTAGTACACTACAGGAGTAGTGCAATTAACTGGTTAATTGTGCAGGTACCTTGAGACAAGCAACACGTACGGAATAGGCATTGGGGGAGTCCCTGTTCCCCCGAGCACTACCAGGAGTGACCAGGAATAACGGTCACAAGCTGGCAGAGGGTAGATTCAGACTAGACATCAGGAGGTGCTACTTCACGGTCAGGGTGGCTAGGATCTGGAACCAACTTCCAAGTGAAGTGGTGCTGGCTCCTACCCTGGGGGGTCTTTAAGAGGAGGCTAGACAAACACCTTGCCGGGGTCGTTTGACCCCAGTACTCTTTCCTGCCATGGCAGGGGGTTGGACTTGATGATCTGCTCAGGTCCCTTCCGACCCTACTAACTATGAAACTATAGCTAGTACATGGTAAAAAGTTCTAACCAGCTATAAAGTTAGACCTCAGAAATGTGCATTAACTTTACAGCTGGTTACTACTGACCTTTAATCTGCATGTGTAGTAGGAACTTCTCTGAAGCTGGGAACCCCTTGGGCTGACGGGGTGCACCGTGCTTAGCATAAAACCCCTGAGCCCTTGGGATTGCGGCTGCCATGATCCCCAAGGCTCAGGGGTACATGAAACCCCTGGGCCCACACAGGGCTCTGGGTCCTGGCTATGTCTGACCATGTGGTGCAGCCAGAACCCAGAGCCCCGTCAGGGGTGGGGGCTTTTGGTCCCAACTGCATGTGGCCCCATCAGCTGGGAGCCCCCTCAGCAAAGGGGGCTCTCAGCTGTGGATGACTCCTTGTCAAAGCAGGGGGAGCCCAGGATCTGGCTCCCCCTGCACCAGCGATAAGGCATAATTGGATGTAATGCTCAGTCCCACAATCACACTTCCTGCCCTGCATGTGTGGCCTGGCAGGAGACGTGATTGTGTGGATCGCACACTAGATCCAGTCGTGCCTTTACTTGCACGTGAAGAGGGGCCGTAGGAAATTTTGTAAGCAAGCAATTCTGTCTTAATCCCCAGAGTCTCTGAGTGGATGATATTGAATTAAAATATCATCATAAGAAAAGAAGTTAAGGAGAGTCCCATGATATTCTCTTGGTATCAGCTCAAACAGATCAAATATTTTGGTGGTTTGGATGTATTTAGACAAATTTCACATTGAATGTACCTTTCTGAAATACGCACAAGTTTACGTTTTGGCTATTTTTTGCATGTGGCCATTTCTCTGCACCCTTCGCTTGGGCTTATCATAGAATTAGAGCCATATTTACTTAATAATTCTGGCATTGGGGAGGTTGCAGTTAATCAGCATAACAGGAATTACTGTAGTGTAAATCTCAGAATTTACTTTTTAAAGGGCAGACAACACTGGAATGAAATACTGTGTGTCATAGCTCGTACCGTTTTGAGTGCACTGTTGCATTAAAGCTCCGTCTAGTGCATATGTCCCCGGGTAACTGACATTTTTCATTTAAAGACTGTTTTAAGGCAGTTTTACTCAACCTCTAGTCTGCAGGCTGGCTGTAGCCCATGGGGCTCCCCAGGAGTCCAGAAATTTGGCAGCAGGGTTGTGGTGGCGGTTTTAATTGCTCCCAGAGCTACAGCAGTTAATGCTGCCACCGCTCTGCCACTGCCAAATTTCCAGACCACTGAGGAGCCCTGTACTTGGGATGATGTAGTTTTACAGGCCAGATCATGCTAACATGTGGTCACACTACAGTCAGATCCAGTACACCTGGTTGGTGCACATCTCACATCCACGTGCTGAACCCACACTGGATCCAGTCTTTGGAAATGATCTAGCCTGTGCCGCTCATCCAGCCCACAGAGTTGCAGAGATTGCATGCCCCTGTTATAAGCAAATATCTAACCAGTGGCCGTGTCTGAAAGCAGGCTGCTAAGCAATATTTTTACTAAATTAAGTCATTGACTGGAGAAGCAACCATGTGTTTCTAGGGTTGCTTTTAAATGAGAGCTCTTAATTGAAAGCTTTGAGAACCGCAGCTTTCTTTCAAACTTCCTTTGGTGTTCAGTGAAGTGAATGGAATTAGAAATAGTCCTGCTTCTCCCAGAGGAAAGCTCAGGTATAGAAACAGCATATCCCCACAGGAGCAGTGTTTGCCCCTGTTTAGAGTGGTGCCATAAATTCACATATTTTGCATGTAAGGCTATTCAGGTTTCTCCAGAAAGCCAACTAAACGGACTGGCCTGCATATTTCTTGGAGGTAAAAATGTCTTTCTAATCCTTTTTTCACAACCTGTACTTGGAAAAGTTTATTGCCCTGCCAAAATGGTTGTATTTGTGCTAAGGAAAAAAAAGGTCTGGTGGTAAAAGCACCTGTTTACCAACACAGATTCAAAATAAAGCATTTTCCAATGTGGATTTGGCCACTTCTTTAGAAGGTGTATTTTCATCCTGTTTTAGCTAACTTGGTGTTAATAAGCCTTTTTTAATGTACAGATATGGCCACTCTGATGCAACACAAACTCTTCCAAGCAGCAGTCAGGAACAAGTGATCAGAAAGAAAACTTTATCTTCAAGAAGTATGCAAGCTGGTTGTTTGGTCAGTTTAACCATCCAGAACCAATTTAATCCATCTTTGGTACTTTTAATATGTCTGTCACCATTAACATGACTGGCCAAGTAAGAAACAGAGATGATATCTAACATGTAAAAGTGATGCAACAGGCAGTTTTTAGTTTTTAAATGTATAGGAAATTGTACTGTGGCATCTGCATTGCAAACTGCTAAACTTTGATTGATTGTTACCTATTCCAGTTTGGGGACTGAGGTTTCAATTACTAAAACACCCTCCTGGGGAATGAGAGACAGCAAAAGACCTTGTTTTGGAAGTATGATGTCCTGGCATGTTTTCTCACTGGCAGGTGTTGTCTTTTTTTTTTCTTGTTTAAATTCTTTTGGATTCTCAAATGAATTTCTGTCTGAAGAACTTTCCCACAAAGAAGCAAGTTCTGAGTATAACAGTAGATTCAATCTAATTAAAGTAAATGAATCCTAGAGACTTCACTGTTGATATGGGTACTACCATTTTGAAAGATGAGCACTGTCATTTGTGTTCCAGTACCAGAAACCCCTCTCCTTATCTGCTGATTCTTACCTTCCATATCAGAAGCTCTACCACCACCACCAGCCAAAAAGATATGGTAAAAGGAAACATTTCACACTTAAACGGCTGTGACATCTGCTGCATGCATGTCGTCCTTGTCTGCCACGACTCAACTATAGCATGTTGCCCAGTGACCTAGATTCTGTCCATACTCTTTCTACCATTCATCGCCTCTCTCCCATCGTGAGGATTGTTTGGTCCATTTTCTTGCAGCAAGAGATGGAATTAGCTGTGGCTCGTTGTGTTCTGGGACTTACTGAACTGGTATAGTATTCAGTGCTGCCTTTTACTTTTCTTTCAATTCAGTCCCTTTTCAGGTGCACCTTTCATGAAACACTCACTATAGCAGAGAAAACAATCATTTTTAATACATGTTGGCATTGTAGCCCAGGGAAGTTCTGCACTGAAGATGAGAAGCAGAGATGCAGTATCTCAGAGCAGAGAGAAAGGTCTTCTTATTTGTGATGCTGAAAACAAAGGGTGAAAATTGTCCCATTAGTAAGTACTTTCAGAAATTGAATAGATAATGTGGATGGACTCTGGCTGCTGCTCAAGGGTTGCATGCCTCAAGAGTCCTTACCCTCTTACATGGTAAAGGCCTGGGGATCATCGTGTATGCTATCATCACTTACATTTATGATGCCTGGTCCACGTAATTTTTTCCCATTCTTTGTTTCTTTTTGGTCAGTACCTAAAAATCTGATGAATGTCCACCTTTTATTGGTATTAGGGAAAATGTTCTTCAAGCATTTTCATTTTGCCTACACATTTTGTAACAAAAGGCCAGCCTTAATCTCTTGGTAGAACATTGAAGTAAGTCTACTTAATTCTTCAGATAAGGAAACATGGAAAGTCAAATAGTGGTGACGACTCTGGCGTCTCAGTCCAAGGTAGATTAAATGCCTACTTCATACACGTACAGGGAGGGCGGAAATCCTGGGTCTTGGTCCCTATATAAATAAAATTGGAAGCTGAGATCAGAAATCTCTCCTTCCCAAGGCCAGTGCCCTTTTTTATTAGGCTGTAGAGTTTGGCTCCTCTTTTTTGCTGTCTTTCTTGTTTCATGATTCTTGCATTCCGCTTTGCTTGAGGATCCATCCTTAACAGGTGGGATAGAGGCTACCCTTAGCCTGTGCCTAACAGTAAGGGCAGTCTCCTGGCATGCAGGAGCTATAGGGTGTCCTCCTCAGGCCAGGCTAGGCTACAACCCAGATTTCTGGTTTTTTGCATAAGTTCTCCAAACACTTCATTTTTCCAATGGAGATAGTCACGTGTGTTTCATAGTTTCATAGTTGGTTGGGTCGGAAGGGACCTGAGCAGATCATCAAGTCTGACCCCCTGCCTTGGCAGGAAAGAGTATTGGGGTCAAACGACCCCAGCAAGGTGTTCATCTAGCCTCCTCTTAAAGACCCCCAGGGTAGGAGCCAGCACCACTTCTCTTGGAAGTCGGTTCCAGATCCTAGCTGCCCTGACCGTGAAGTAGTGCCTCCTGATGTCTAGCCTAAATCTACCCTCTGCCAGTTTGTGACTGTGTTGAGTGCATTGCTGTCAGTCAGCGTTGGGTATTCTTACAAGATTTGGTCTATCAGGTGACTTAGTTTGTGAATGTGAAACAGATTTAGAAGGACAAAGGCCTAGATGCTCAGTTCACTCAAGATGGCAGTGCACCTGGGCATGTGCAGTAGCTGAAATGTAGGCACTGAAGTTTGTTTTCACCAGAGAACTTGGGGTGCCTGTACACAAGCCAAGAACCTGCTCCAATGTGCTGTAATTCCAGCGCATCAGAGCAGACTCGATTAACCAAGTCTGCTGGAGCGTGGTAATAAACATGCTCCAACCAGCCTTTGAGTCTTGTGTATCAGCATCACCATGCTTCAAAATGGCAGCAGAGGTGCTTTAACTAAAGCTTATTCAATGAGTGTTAGATAAAGCGCCCCCGCCACCATTTTGAAGTGCGTGGGGATGCTGATACATGAGATGCTCCGGGTGCTTTAATTAGAGCAGCTCTTGGAGCCGCTCTAATTAAAATGCCTAACATCTCCCCATTCCGTTTAGACATCTAGATATTCTTGGTGCTTCAGTGAGTTAGGCAGGTTTTTGTGAATTACTCCCTAAATAGCTAATGTGTAGTAGACAAAGATTTTTTGTGACTGACCTTTATTGGCCTGACCACATGTTTGGGGTAGACTTAAACAACTTGTCTAAGTCTACCCCACCCATGGGGTTGGCCCAGGAAAAAATATTGCCTACAAAAATCCTCGCCTGTTGTATATTTCCTGGATTATCATGGCTACAACATCACTCTAGCACTGCTGGCAGTCAGCTTTCTGAAGGACAGTCATTTTTCATTTTCTGAATGGCTTTCTTGTTCTTGATATACTAGTTTCAGAATGTTTTCTTATAAGCATGGACAGTTGTAATTACTGTATTTTCATAACATTTGCTTTGACATTTTTCTCATTGCACTATACTTGAACCTGGAACTGTCTTTGCTCAATATGTGTACGTTTGGCACCTACCACAGTAGTGTCTCAATCCTCATTCTCCGTTTCTCAGGTCTTTGCTAATAGAAATGTTCCAGATGATGTCTTTGAGGCATAAGATTATGAGTGTAATTTAATGATCTCAATTTACTTAGGGCTTGATAAGAGCTTGTTGAAACTTAATAGATCTCTTTTATTGATGTTAATGGACTTTGAATCAGGCCCTGACCCTGCAAACTCTTCTTAGTAGAATATCTCATTATTTTGTGGAGCTTCATCTTCCTCTCTTAAAACTATATAGGAAACAATAAATCCTTCTGGAAACCACCTGACAAATAATTTTTAAATTGGAGAACTCTGAATAAACATCTGTTGTTGTGCATCTTGATTACCGTTCTTCAATTTAAATATTAACGTCTCAACTCCTCCAATTAAGAGACAGATGCAGAGTGACCTACGAGCAAGCACTGAGCACGCTCCTAGGCTGCACGCGAAGTCGAACTGGGCCAAAGGTTAAGCAATCAGTAGATTTCCCAGCTTGAGCTGAACAGCGGTATTCTTTGTTTTGATGATCTTTTGAGAGGCAAAACAGCAAGTGTCATTGAGAAAAGAACAAGGAGGATCTTACACCACATAGTGAATGTGTCTTTTGCAATAGGAATGCAAACCTACTGTACTTCTCTAACGGAAAATAGTAGAGTTGCTTGCAGCACTTGATTTTTTTATATATGAAATGCATATAGAGTTATATTTATTTGAACTGATAAGTGCTTTTCCTAAGTGATGTAAGGAGTGCTTACGCCCTTAAAAATGACTCTCGGAGTTGGGGGAGAGCTCTACATTCAGACTGGGTTCATTCCTTTCCACATTGCTTTCGCTCAGTTTAGAAATCACTAAACCCCGCCCTGGTCTCTGGTAATGGAATTGGACTGCACCATTAGCAAAGATGGATCTGCAAGCGGAATTGTCCTTGATTATAACTTTGCATCTCCACTGCAGCTATTTCTTGCCCTTTTAACTTGTGTACAGGTTACTTGCAATAGTTGAGTTTTCTTTTAATGGTGCTGTTCATTTTAACTTTCTTAATGCTTATTAATTTGAACATTATCATGCTATGTGAGGTGCTGCTGGAAGTTTTGCCCCTTTAAAATGTAGGTTTACTATAAACACCATGGGCATAGCCTAGCAGAGTTGACATGTACATTGTTTGCCACTGTAGTTGCCAGTGGCCTTCAACTTGTGAATGTATCGTGGCACGTTCCTGTAACAGCTGAGGCATGGCATGCTTGTAGGAAGAACCATCTCAGTAGCTGCCTGCCTCTATTCTGATCCCCTGCAATGTTTGCAAACCAGTCTGCAACACTAAAAATGCAACTATGCTAGCTGGTTTTCAGTACTGAACAAAGTAAAAACCCAGAAAATGCATAACTGCTTGAAAGTAATCTCAATTTTTCACTCGATATTTTGATAAGCCAAAGGCCTAATTCTGTGAGGAGCTGAGCACCCCCCCTCCATTCCTTTGAACTGTAGTGAAAGATAAGGGCATTCAGCAGCTCACAGAGCTGAACCCTAATTAAAGCACTGTGTTTACAACAGAGTTTTAAATTGAACGTCTTTTTCATTCCATGTTGTAATATTAAGGTACCGTTTGTTGCTTTCTATAAATTATTGTAATAATTACAACAGAGAACTTCTGAACTTAGTTTGTTACTTGCTGTTACTTTGTCTAGCATATTCTTCAAATTAGAATACTCTCACTACTTCTCCTTTGTCCACAAAGAAATTGGGAATGTACATTAGTACATAGAAGTAACTCGTTTATCCCAAATGTCAGTGTCTAAATTTGTAAAGGTAGGGTCTGAATCCTTATTTAAGCGTCTGCATAAGTTTCCAGGGTTGTCCATTGCTTCTGAAAAACCATCATCTTCTGTCAGTTACATGGTTATGTTAGGTGCTCAGCAGCTCTGAAAATTGATCTGTAGCGTAAGATAGCAAAAGGTGGATTCAGATGCCTTGCTTTAGACATTTAGGCCAGATACACAGACATTACCCTTTTACCAGCATAAGTGATTGGAAACTGGTCTATACCTGTAACAGGACAGAAGTTCGGCACACAAAACCAGTCTATACCCCTAACGAGACAGAAGTTTGGAACACACAGACTGGTTTAAAAATGGTGAAATCCAGGCTAAGATTTGCCCCCCACCCCACCAAAGCATAAACTCTGCTCCTAATGGAAAGCCACGTAACTTAGGTCGATTGCACCTTGGGCTTTTTGAACATCTGTACGGGGCCCCCAGGGTTCCAGTCCTCTCGGCATTCACTTGAAGAGCATCATCTATGCAAGTAGTTTTGATGATTTCAAAGAGACTACCCAGGAAGTCTGCATGCAGCCAAATTATTTGTAGAATTAGGGGGTTTACATGTAAAGATTTTATCCGTAACTTACATTGTGGATTAAAGGAAAGCAAAACAGTAGTAGTAACATGTAACCAAATGAAGTAAATCAGCACATACTAACATAAGGCAAAAAATGTAAGAAGTCTTGTACTGAGTGCATTCGTTTATGAATTCTGTAGAGTCCAGGGTAGCTTCTTTTGTCTTTGATATTACAGTGAAACAAACTCCTTTTTTATATTATATCTTTGTGTTTATTTTT
>NW_017729021.1:122470-125175 GCF_001723915.1 Gavialis gangeticus
TGAAGTAAATCAGTACATACTAACATAAGGCAAAAAATGTAAGAAGTCTTGTACTGAGTGCATTCGTTTATGAATTCTGTAGAGTCCAGGGTAGCTTCTTTTGTCTTTGATATTACAGTGAAACAAACTCCTTTTTTATATTATATCTTTGTGTTTATTTTTAACATCATCTTCCTCTTTCTTTTAATAGGGAATTCAGAAGTTGGCTAGTCAATACTTAAAGAAGGATTGGCTTGGAATAAAACCTGATGAGCGAAGTGATTATAGGTAATTTAATGATTTGGGGTTTTAAATAGCTCTCCTTTCATTACCAATCTGTGTAATTATTCTGTCTCACAATGAAGAACCTTCTCTTCTGCAATTGAAATGTAATTGTATTTTGCCTCACCATTTCCAGATGACACGAAGCTTTGTTTATCTGAAGTCCTGAAATAGTTTTAAATTGACAAATGTAGTACTTTTATAGTCTAAAGGGAATGAGGAGCAAATATAAACCAACTTCCAAAACAGCTGCCCAGACATTTAATGGCTTTGTGATGGGTGGTGGGGGAGTATATTTTTATTGTACAGGTTTAATTTGAAGGGTAAGGAAGTGGTAGGAAACTAAAGTGATGTTTGAGGTTAGTATATGTCATACCTAAGAGCAAGGTCCAACAAGAGAAAATGTGTTTATGAAATGAGTTGTATTAGTAAGCAAGATGAATTATAACATCAAAGCAGCCATGATTCAGTTGCTCAGAGGCCATTCCCACTTGAATAGAACCTCCTGAATATTTGATATTTTTTTAATATGTTTTTATATGGGCTTTATAATAATCCTAAGTGTTCCTATCCTCAGAAGGCCAAATAGACTCGTTTGGAACACCCAAAATTGCAAATCTTGTTTTAAATAAGAACAAATTTGTATTTATTGGATTATCTTTAGATTTTCAGCTTCTTCTGGTCAACTCCAGTGTGGGCAAGACAAGCACAAGTTCAATATTTAAACATAAATGCATACTGAAGATAGTGCAAATACCCCTTGCACATCTGCTTGCTCCCCAAGTCCCCATGTTGCCTTCTTTCTCCTTTTGTGCATCTGCTCTCTGCCACTCCTCCACATTTCCCAGGTCTTTCCCCTACTTGCCTGTCTGTAGTGGTCACACACCTTGATTTCTCCTTGCTGGGCTTTGCCACGCTCTGCATTGCCAGACGGTAAGGGTGGGGACCAACCTCATATTAACTCGCCCATCTTGGATTGTGATGGTGGTGGAGGCTAGTCGTGCTAAGTTCACCGAGTGGCTACACAGCTGTCCTATTCCAAGGCCCTGGCTCCAGGACTGGTAGTGCAGATGCACTGGTACTGTGGGTGGTTGCTACAGCTGCCACCTCCAGCACAAATGGCACAGTGGCCTCTAGCAGCTGTTGGATGAAACTGCGGGCTGCTTCAGCACGATTGCTGAGTCCTGTGACTGTTTACATGATTGCAAAGTTGCTCATGATCATGTTAGGTGTTGGCAACGCTGCATATGCCTGCAGAAATTACTTTATTTTTCAAATTAATAATGTCCTTTACCTCTTAGCTGATAGTTTCTCAGGGATTCCTTCATGTATTGTAGTAGATCCAATTAAATGCATTTTGAACAAGTTAAGAGTCGTAAAACAGACAATAGAGGATAAGTCTTGAGTTTTTATAGAATTCCCATTTTAAATTTTTATAGACCTGGAATTACTTGGCAGATCAGCAGAAAGGATTCTGTTTCTTCAGTTGTATAAAAATCTGATTTTTTTTCTTGTGGAGCTTAAGGCTGAAACAGATTGCTTGCTGTATGCTGAGCTATTGTGACCATATATATATATATCAATCAGAATGTTTTTTGCTGCCCTAGTTTTTCGAAACCACAATGAAGTGTTAAACCCGAGATTTTTTCATAGACTTTCAGCATATAGGTGGATTTTTTGGTTACTGCTACTCCTGTAAAGCAGTGCCAACATTGCTGTGTAAATGATTAGTAGTAGTAAAAGTAAAAATATTCTGTTCTCCCTTTACTCCTTCCTGTAACCTTTGGGTGTCTTGATTTTTAGGAGCATGTACTCCGTTTGGAAATCATTTCTAGAAGGCACAATGCAGGTGGCCCAATCCCGGCTCAATATCTGTGAAAACTATAAAAACTTAATTTCCGAACCTGCCAGGACAGTAAGATGCTTCAAGGAACAGCAACTGAAAAAGGTATCATCACTGTTTTTCCCTTTGTACTCTTCATTTAGAGTAATGGTCTTTTCATCTCCAGCAACACTTCACCTTCCTGCGGTCTTTCCTGCCCAAGCACAGGGGAGCTGGACCTGATGATCTCGAGGGATCCCTTCCATCCCCTAACAGCTATGAATCTATGAACACTTTTGCATGATTTGTACGTAGTGCGGTAGAAATAACTTTACAGGTTCTACCTAGCCTTCCAGCTTTTCTCATGCATTCTTTGTGCACTGTATGCTACTAGTTTGTTTTGAACCAGTTATTGATGTCACTGGGCTGAATTTTCCAGAATGAAATTCTGGTTTTAATTGCATTAAATTCCAAAAGGAGTCACACACTAAAGAACGTAAAACACAATTTGCAAACCTAATTTCATGCTTTTGAGTTGGGCAGAATCGGTTCTGTGATTGCATGAATATACTAGAAGTAACCTGTTTTGGAAAAGGTGTTGATTTTTTCCAGATTGGAGCTT
>NW_017729021.1:130175-137003 GCF_001723915.1 Gavialis gangeticus
AAGAGTCACACACTAAAGAACGTAAAACACAATTTGCAAACCTAATTTCATGCTTTTGAGTTGGGCAGAATCGGTTCTGTGATTGCATGAATATACTAGAAGTAACCTGTTTTGGAAAAGGTGTTGATTTTTTCCAGATTGGAGCTTGTGGTAAATAGGCTTTGTTTTTTAGACCATCACGCATTTTAAATCTGAAGGAATGCCATGTGTAGTCTCTAAATATGTGGAAGGGGAGAGATGGCTCATCTATATCCTGAAAAGTATCTCCCACAGCTGTCTAGAAGTCCAGCACCAGAGAAGGTCTTGCATTAATTGTTACTGCAAAGCTGTTACAACTGAGGGAGAAATTAAATTTAAAACAAATTTTTTTAGTTTATTACACTTTAAGTAATTTGTCTTAGAATGGGCATTGAAAATGGTTTAATGTTGGTCATACATGAAATAAAACTATTGGACTCTGCTTTTTAAGAACTACAGTAAAACATTTGAATACACAGTTGTTCATATAAGGCTGAATTTTTTTTGTGTTCGAGTGGGTTTTGTATTATGAAAGGGAGCTTTTTACAGATTTCAGTGGAGTTGGGGGATGATACTGTAGTTTGAGTAACATTTTAAAGAGAGTACACAACTCAAATCCCCGTGTTGCACTGAGCAAATTGGGAGGGTTTTTTTAAAGGCCATTTTTGTCTGTAATAATACACAGCTCGACTAAAGCAAAGCTTTTCTGAGGGCAGGGGTAGAGTATAAGGTGATGGTGAGGAAGTGGTGTTTGAACACACATTGCAGCTGAGCAAAATACCGCTGCTAGCTCAAAACGTTTGGTCTGCTGGTTAACAAAGCATTGTCGCTTCAGAGGAAAAAGAACGGTAAGCTCTTTGCTTTGTTCTGTAGCAAACAATTAGATAGCCATTGTCAGGTTTAATTTAGCAATATAAGACTGAAAGGGTAATTGAGTCCATTCACCGGCAGCAATTTTGTCTCAAAAGGCACTCATTATGGCCACATGTCCTGACCACAGCCACAAAGCACCCATTAAAAAACCCCCCTACAGTATGCTGTAGGAAGCGAGCAAGAGAAACAAGGTATCACCACTTGTAGAAGTGAAATAAAATGCATCCAGATGCCCTTAGGAAGTGCATCATGCTATGCATTCCAGACCAGTGGTGCTCAACTTGTTAGGGTCAGCTTTTTTATCCCAGTTAAAACCACTGCTCTGCCACCTCAGTGATTTGCCTCGGTGAGTCTCAACTGGGGTGTTGCTTCCCCCAGGTACAAGTGCCCCGTGCTCCTTGTTCACAGCCAGACCAGGGAGGTAGCTGGGACTGCCCCCCAGACTGCCACTCCTCCCCATTCTCTTCTTCCCACAGCTGTGGCATAGATACAGCTTCCAGCCAGTGGTTTGCTGTGCTAAGGTTGTGTGGCTTCCAGCTGTGCCTGTGCTGCAGCCATGGGGTGGGAGGTAGACAAAGCTTGTAGTTGCCCAGGCACAAGCTAAAAGCTGTGCCCACACCGCAGCCAGGGAGCACAGGTGGGGAGAAGTGGTGGTGGCATGGGTGCAGCTCTCAGCTGTCCAGCCCTGATGCAAACACAGGTAAAGCCCCCCATTGCCCACATCAGACTGGATCCGGGTTGTTCCAACACATGGCTTGTGAAGGTTGCCGGCCATTTGGCCTAAATTGAATTTCTGTTTGAAATGGCAACTTTTTCTAAGCTTATTACTGATGAGGTGGCATTTAAGATGAGGTGCTCCCAACCCTCTATAGCTGTGACCTTGCAGCCCCAACTTCTGCTTTTCTTTTTTAGACTTGTTCATGATAAGTTGGAGCAGTTCTTGGCAATTTTAAATGCAAGTTGCTTTGCAAAATATAATAATCAGAAAGTGGACTGTAGAACAGGGGCTGGCAACTTTTTTGGGCAGAGTGCCAAAAACACCTGCAACTTCCACTTGTAAGATGTTGGTATGCCAGGGGCTGGTGGCAGGGAAGCCACCAGCCCCTGGCAGCCCAATCCTTGTTGTTGCCATGTAGCCCCAGCCCCTTCCCTGCCATCCACCCAGAAGCACACATGGCAAGCAAAATACCTTCAAGTGCCACACTCTGGCACCCGTGCCAGGGGGTTGCCTTCCCCTGCTGTAGAAAACTGAAAGGGCATATGGGTGTAAAAGGCTCTGCTGTGGTGAGACTGGAGCAGGGACGTGTGTTTCCAGCTTGAAGCAAAATTTTGCATATTTGAAATGACACTGTAACTAGAACTTTTCGTCTAACAGGATATAGTTAGTTTGGTTGATTTCATGAAAACCCTTGGCATGATGGTCTCGGATGCTGACTGCGTGCCTGTCGAGACATCCGAGAGAGAACACCAATAATACAATCTTTACATTCCCTTACGCATCTTCCAGGCTGCTTCAAAGAACTTCTCCAGGATTCCTGAAAAATAAAGTTAAAAAATGTATTAAAATCGGGAAAAAAATAAAAAGTAAAAACTTTCTAGCCCTAATCCTTCCCACCAACCCCCCCACCCAAAAACAGTTTTAGGGAGCTTCCACCTGTGTGGTTTTACTAAGGAAAAAAAAGTGGACAGAGGTTAAAACTGTCAATTTTAACTTATTTTGATTTAAGCAGTTACAGTCAAGGTGCTCATGTAAGGCTCTAGGGACCAAAACACTTCGTAGTATTGCAGTGAACCCCAGGAACATTAAAGTAACTATTAGGAACTCTGCCAACCTAGTCCTTTCTATTGCTTTGTATCTTTTCACTGGTTCAGTATTCTCACACTGAGCATTTCCCAAAGTCCTTATCAGACTTATGCTACTACTGTATTTTCTCACATGCCAGTGCCCCCAAATAAGATAGGCCCCTTGATTTTGAAAAGGCAGATTGAAGATTTTTTCCCAAAGTTGTGCCTGCATAAAGCAGGGGCTAAACCTAATCTTCACCTTGCTTATCCTCCCTTTCCTGCTTGACGAAACACTGAAACCCGATCTGTTGCTGAAGAGTGGTCCACGTGGGTGAGACTATGATTTTTAAAAGAGCTGAAAAGAGTCTCCAGGGCTATGGAATAGGAGGAGAGAGAGAGACCAGGAGTAGCTGTCAGGCTGAAGAATTTCTCAAAGAGATTAGCTTGATTAGTGGAATATCAAGGGTATTATAAAGGAATTAACCCCTGTGGTGCGAAGACCAATGAACCATTAAGTCAACTAATTCCTTTAGCTGCCAGAATATAAATGCCACTGCTGGTGCCTGGTAGACAAACGTGTCAATTTTGGAGGGCTGATTTTGGGGGAAAATTTGTGTGGTATGTGTGTAAATACAGTATGCCCTATACTTTGTTGGTCTAGAAATGTGTGGCAGGATTTTCATATGAATTGAGAGAAGATTTTATAATTCTTTTAGTTAAGAGGAAGTCTCAGATTGTTTAGTGAGAGACTGGACTTCTTTTCCTGAAGAGAGAAATTAAAAATCTGTTTTCATGCTGTCAAAATGCTGGCAGTTTTTTGAAGAAAGCATTGTATATAACTTGGGATTTGTGTGACTGCTGACACTTTCTATTGCATCAATAAACTTTTTTCCCCCTGTACCTGCATGTACTGTAGATCTGAGCCTGAAAGTAAATTAACTTTCAAAGCACTGCGAGGGAAAGCTGTCATGATTAGAGGGACAGAGAGGGAAACAGAAAAATGACACTAGAATAAAGTGCCTTTTAACCTTTAAGTCCTGTATCCAAATACAACTTTTAACAAAACATTTGGAAGAGTGTATAGGTCACTTTGGAATATATGTTTTTAAATGGTTAATGGAAACTGTTTTGTCCCCACTTATGCGAAATGAAACTGTAATGTTACTTCACTGTACTATAACACTTAAAAGGGTGTTACAAGTCCAATTATGAAGGAAAGTACATACTTACAAAATGGAGTGTTGTGAAAACGGAAATGTAGAAATACTTCAAATGCAAAAAATGAAAAATGCATTTTAAGCTTGTTTAAATATAGTATTAAGGCATTAATTCAGATCTTTATTTTTTTAAGTATTCAAAGAATGACGTGTGTATAATCAGCTGTAATATGTGGTGCTCTTATTTTCTTGTGGGATTGTGTATATCGGGACTGAAATAATTGAAAAGACCTTAATTGACATCTGGGAACGTGAACTTGAATCTATGTATATTGTATTATTTCTGTGCAAAAATTTCCTAGCCCAGATTTGAACAGTTACAGATTTCATAAAACTGATTCACTAAGCACAGTATAATTCTGGCCAGTGATAATTCATATTCATTCTCATGAATGGGGAAGGGATTTTTTTTTTATTTGGTTTAATAATTTTTTTCCTGCTCTTTCTCCAGACTGTGTTCTGGCCAATTAATATGTACATTATGAAGCTGATTATATCCTGTTCATGAAAACAGATGTAGTTATTCTCACGTCTGTATTAACAGATGTGAATTAATGTTAGAGAATGTAGCCTTTGTGCTTGGCACTAATTTCTGATGCAAAAGCTTTTTACATGCAACTTAAAGGAGAAAAAACATTTTAAGTAGTAGTTAGCAACTCTTTCATGGATTCAGAGAGAGTTTTTAATTTTATGGGGGGAAAAAGAAATTTCTGAATTTTGCAGATGTTTACTACTATGTTTTTTGCTAACTTTTAGAAGAAAGTTGCTCTACTGTGTTTTCTATCAGGTAGACAGGAAATTGCATCCACTGTGTATTCTGCACTGGCTCTTATGGCTAAACACTTTTATATTACTGTGTGTAAATGAAATGAAAGTCAGTTGCTTTTTAAGCAAGGATGCATGGTGAGGGTGTTAAATGTCTTTCAATGACCATTTTAAAGTTCAGATTGTATGCAACAGTTGCTTAAACTTAGTTTAGCTCCATCTTTTGGGTGCTCATCCCTAATCAGTATAGGAAATGGGTGTGCTTGCTGTGATGTCCAAAACTGCAAAAATGCAAGTTCCATTCTTATTTTCTTGCAAGTCCCCCCCAGTCTGTAAGTCATCTTCTATATCCCCTCTACCCAGGTGCCAAAGTGTGTTTGGATTATTGTAACTAAATGTCCCATGAAGCGTTTTCACATCTTACATGTCTAATCTTTACATGTTGAGTTTAGTTAATTTAAAAGTTAAAGAGCCATTGAGATTAACAAAAAATAAAAAGTAGGAGGACGTTAGTTCTTTGTTCTGGTTAGGTTAAGAAAGAGTGGACCATTGGTTGACCTGGAGATATTTTGAGAGCATGTAGCTATATGCAAGATTTAATAAACAGTGATAATAATTATATTATTAATTGGATGTAAAAAAAAAATAATGCTCCTTTTTCACATTCTATTTGCAGTGTGTGGACCAGTTGACAAAGATTCAAGCTGAATTACACGAGACAGTAAAAGATTTAGCTAAGGGCAAAAAGAAGTATTTTGAGACTGAACAGATGGCTCAAGCAGTGCGGGAAAAAGCTGATATCGAGGCCAAGTATGTTTTTTTTTTAATAACATATCTCTAAATCATTATATGGCTCTAAAACAACTTTGTACCAAAATTAATGATTGCACTTGATTTATTAATTTTTTTCAGGAGTGGGATCAATTCTGAAATAAGCTCTATTTCAAGTTTGTTTCTCTTTTGTGTCATCTATTTTCTTTATCAGTTCAAGAATATATCTTCCTTGATATTTGAGTATTTTTTGTGTTTAATTGGAAATGGAGAACTGTTAAATATTTTTCCATGTTATTTAAGGTTTTGTATCATGGCTAATCATTACGATGAAAGTACTTTTTCAAACGTATTGGTTTGAAACGGGAAGCGTTAGTAAAATATATACCTACCTAAAGAATGAGAAAAGCACACAATTATTAGGATGTACTCTTACAGCTAGTCTCATAAATCATGAGAGTTGTAAATTACTTTTGTCATATACTAATTTCCAGTATAGCTTATCTATTCTAAGTAAACTTATCCTTTAAATATACCCTGTCTGATGGATTTGTACTTTCTGGCCCCTCCTTACAAATGGAGCACTGGGCCAAACCTCCTTAGCTCAAAACTCTGAGGATTATCAGTGTGGAGCCCTACTTATGGTGTGTATATGTACCACCTATATACACATGTGGTGTGTATATATATCACGTTTTTGCTGGATCATTCCAGAACATGATCATCATCACTGTGTGAGACTTCCCATTTGGGGCTCCGCCTTATGGGTAGAAGAAAGAAGTGATATCACTACCACCCCCTACTTGTCTGGTATCTGTCAAGCGGAGGGCAGAACATCTTATTTTGATTCGGAATGCATCTTTTTTTTGGTTTAGTTCTGTGCTCGAGTATTATTAATCACTCAGTTATTTGTATGATGGTTGTGCATGGAAGATGGGGCTGAGTTTCATAGTTTCCAGGGTCGAAAGGGTCCTGAGCAGATCATCTAGTCTGACCCCCTGCTGTGGCAGGAAGAGCACTGGGGTCAAATGACCCCAGCAAGGTGGTCATCCAACCTCCTCTTAAAAACCCCCAGGGTGGGAGCCTGCACCACCTCACTTGGAAGCCGGTTCCAGACCCCAGCCGCCCTGACTGTGAAGTAGCGCCTCCTGATGTCCAACTTAAACCTTCCCTCCGCCAGCTTGTGACCATTGTTCCTGGTCACTCCTTGCAGCACTCGGGGGAACAGGGACTCCCCCAGCGCCTGCTGATCCCCCCTGACCAGTTTATAACAGGCCACAAGATCCCCCCTCAGCCTTCTCTTTTGAAGGCTGAACAGGTTCAGGTCCCGCAACCTTTCCTCATAGGACCTACCCTGCTGTCCCTTGATCATACGAGTGGCCCTCCTCTGGACCCTCTC
>NW_017729021.1:137783-140638 GCF_001723915.1 Gavialis gangeticus
AGACATTCCCGGATGTTTTTAGTGAGCCATGGAGGCTTATATGCTCTCCTGCCCCCTTTGACCCTCCTGGGGATTACCTTCCTCTGGGCTTGGAGGATCGTCTCCTTAAGGAGCGACCACTCCCCTTGGACACCCGGCTCCCCTCCCCTCCAAGTCTTCAGCGCTTCTCCAACTATCCTTCTTAGCTCGTTGAAGTTCGCCCTCCTAAAATCTAGGGCTACCACCTGACTGCTTGCCTTTGCCAGGCCTGTCCAACTGGCAGTCTAGGCGCTGCATGTAACCCACTAAGGGTTAATGTTCAGGACCTGGACTTCCACCCAGCTGCCCACACTTTTCTGTCCAGCTACTGTTGGCCTCCTTCCCGTCAACTTTCACTTCTTGCTTCTACCTCAAAGGTGGGGTGACAGCCCACAGCACTGGAGGAGCCTGTGGCTTGGTGCACCCGAGGGATGGCGGGGAGCTGTCCACATGCATAGAGTAGGGTAGGGATTAGGGATGTGAAGGGTTAAATTATGAATTGTTTAACAGATAAGTGCATTGATAACCGGTTAGCTTAGTGGTTATCCTTTAATTCGTGGCCAGCACAGTCTAGCAGGGAAGGGGGGAAGGGAAGCCATGCCATGGCCCAGGAGGAATTGGAAGGCAGCAGGGCAGGCAGGAGGAAGGGACGGGTAGGAGAGAGGGATGAAGGAGACTAGTGCCCATAGCTTAGGAAGAAAACAGGAGCAGCCTAATGACTTGTCAATTAAGCAATTAGCTGCTCATTCACAGGTGCTCCCTTGCTGCAGAGCAGGATGTTTATCAGACACCAGATTTTGGTATCTGCAGTGCATGAAAGTGTTGTTCTGTGGGATGGATGTGTGGATGGCATATGTGTTTGATGTGTGCGACTTCGTGGCTCAAAGAACCCACGTGGTTCTAGCTGAAGTAACTAACATGACTACTTTGGCTTGGCTTTTTTCATAGGCTCATAGGAAAGCAGGGTTGGAAGGAACCTCAAGAAAACATCTGGTGTAGCTGCCTCCTCAAGGCAGGATCATCCCTAAGTAAAGCATCCCAGACATGTGTCTGTCCAATCTACTCTTAAAAATGGGATGGGGGTTCCACAACCTCTCCACGTACCCCATTTCAACGCTTGCCTACCCTCAGAGTCAGAAAATTCATTCTGGTCAACAATCTAAATATTCCTCTGCATTGCTCCTTGTCTCACCCCCAGTGGCTCTAGAGAATAGTCTAAAGGAGTGGTGCTCAGCCTCTAGCTCATGATGAGGCCATGTCATCCAGCCCATCCACAGGTCTCCCCATGGGTCTAGAAATTTGGCAGTGGGGAAGCGGTGGCAGTGTTAATTGCTGTATACCTGCTACAAAATTTCCGGACCTGGAGGGAGCCCCGCAACAGGGATGATTTGGCCCTGTGCACTGGATTGTGCCAGCATGTGGTGGAGCTGGCATGCTGAATCACAACTCTGCAGCTAATCAGAATTGGGTTGGTGCACAGCCAGATTTGGCACGGTCCTCCGATTGCATGCTCAATTGCACCCTGTGAATGGGATCAGGCCTGCAGGCCTGGGAAATTCAACCCCACTGGTGCAGAAAGCTCCAGATCAGAGTCTGTGCCGTGATCACATTTTTCTGACGTAAGGTACCTAAAATTCTCTTCTTCCAGATGTGTCAACTTCGGTGCAGTCAAATTTTTGAGGCTTGTAGCTTTTTGTGCTGCTTTGTCAGCTGTGGCTTCCCTACGTCTTGTTCTTTGGACTCTCACCCTTAATTGAGACAAAGAGCTTTTGTGTTTCCGTTTTAGGCGTGGGCCTGTCTTGTTTTTTCTCACTCTCCATTGTAACTTTATCATGTTTTTTTAAATTTTGAGACATAACCCCAAACTTGTTATCTAAGGAGAAGAAAAGCGCATATGTGTGATCTTGAAAAGGAGATATATCCTGTCATTGTGGTTATTCACAAAGTGTTGTAAAAGAACATTCATGCGCCCACTCTGTTTGGAGCATTTTCTCCAGGTCATGTGTGTTTAAGGGGTGTTTTTTCTTTTCCGTTTTCAAAAACACGTTGTTCTTTCCGCAACGTTTAGGAATTGGAAAGAGCTGCTCACATGAAACTGGCTTGAGGGAGAGGGGGTCTAGTTTCACCACTGCTTCAGAAGGTCAAAACTGTTGAGCGGGGGGAGTTTGGCCTCATTTCTCACTGGTATTGTAAAGATCAAAATGACTCTTTTTTTCTCTGCTGGTGTGCAGAAGCTGGCTTTTGCAGGCTGGTAAAATACAGCTTGTAATAGTTTTACACAAATAGTTGGTCCTGTGTATACAGTGGTATTTTTCCTTAGGGTATTAATAGAACATTTTATAATGGGTGTGAGTAGAGTATAAACACCATTAAATTGCTTGAGTTTTACTGATATGGCTTTGCAGCTTTTCAGGTGCTTCTTCTGGCTTTTTTGTTTTCTTCATAGTCACCAGAAATATCTGTAGTGACAGTTTTGGATTAAGGCTACAAACTGTTTAAATAGCTTTACACAACGAACAGCCTAAATATAGACTACAAATGTTAGATGCAGGAAAAAATGTAAAACGCTTTATTTGCCACCAGCTAGGAGATTGCAGTCTTCTGTATTCATACTAAATCTTGCAGAAACCACAGCTTGGACCAGTCTGCTTCACCAGTAAATTCAAAGAGACCTTGCTGACAAATATTCCCTTGGATAGTTTTTGTGACACGTTATTATATTAATCTCGTCGGTTCTGAGCACGGTGAGGGCATAGTTCAGGGGTGTCTGAGTGGATCCAAGGATTCTCCAATTTGCGGTCAGAGCTGGGGGAAATGAAAGTCATCCCCCTGTTAAG
>NW_017729021.1:145638-149914 GCF_001723915.1 Gavialis gangeticus
TAGTTCAGAGGTATCTGAGTGGATCCAAGGATTCTCCAATTTGCGGTCAGAGCTGGGGGAAATGAAAGTCATCCCCCTGTTAAGCTAACCTAGCTTTAAATGAGTCATTCAGCTCAGAGCCTGTGACATTTCTTGCAGAAGCCTCTTTTTCCCCATTAAATTCTTTTTGTGGGGGGATTCCAGCGACCGAGGTTGTGGGGAGAAGTGGCACACAAATGATGCTTCTGCAGAGCTGGAGAGGGATTTCAGGATCCAAGACCACCTGAGCAGACGTCAGACATCCATACGGGTTGTCTGGCCTATAGCAAATCACTCAGATTTATGTGAGATTGGAAGCCAGTTACCTACTCTTCCCACAGGGTCCAATATTCCCATGCACAGTGTTCCTATACCTGCCCTTTCCTTCTCTCCTGCCAGCTCCATCATGTGTTTTACTTGGAAGGGTGCTTTGTGGACAGGGTTGGCAGCTCCAACCCAGTATTTACTTGTCTGTCACTTAAAATAGGACACCTATCTTGCCATAGAGACAAAGATCTTATTTAAGGCAGTAGAGAATGTATTGGTGGAATCACTTTTGTATTATTCTCTTAAGAACATAAGAAGTGTCATGCTGGGTCAGACCACTGGTCCATCAAGCCCCATATTCTGTCTCCAGCAGTGGCAGAAATGGATGCTATTGAACTGGGTATCTCTATAGAGTGATCTGTCCCCTCTTCAGTACCCTTCCTGGCCTCCAGCATTATTGGTATAGAGATACCAGAGGAAACATCGCCATCTATTCTGTTCAATAGCCACTAACAGATCCATGAATCTATCCAGTCCCTTTTTGTACCTGGCTATGTTACCTGCCTCCACCACCTCCTTTTCTTGTTAACTGTAAACCTGTCACCTACTAATGTCCTAGTCCTAGAAATCTGTGCTTTATTGCCCAACAGTCAGCATTTACATGTTGGCTTTCTGTTGTAATTGTGTGTCACCAAGTTTATCATTTTTCTTTAGAATGAGCTTAGGCTAGGTCTATACTAGAAAAAGGTTTGCCAGTATGGCTCCATCAGCAAACGAGCTTAAATGGACAAAAACAAGTGCTTTTGCTGATATAAGCAGTTCCCTTAACAAAATAAGATATAGCAACAAAAGCATTTATATCAGTAGTAGTGCTTCTACATCAAGACTTTGGCTGACATAAAAATGTCATAAGCATCTCACCAGCGATATACAACAGTCAAAGTTTTGAGTGCTTGACCTGGCTTTAGTGGGGAAACAGTATTGTAACTTCAATATTAAATTAGGGTAGTTGTGTATTTAGTGCTAGAAGTAATATGGTTATATCATAGCATCATCATCAAAATACCTGAAGTCTGTGTTGAGGAAGTTTATAGATTACATTTTGGAGCGTATTCTTAAGAGTAAGACATCTTAATGAAGTTGTTTGAGCCTGAAATAATTTTGTCCATGGAAAGATGACACCGCTAAAGTTACATTTTTGTAATATTTTGTAAATACTGGGGACTAGTTATTTAAATTTTTTGTTATTCCTTTTCAAGTGCCAGGTTCTTGCATGGCATTTATGAGTGTCTGTTGTTCATGAAGGAAGGTGAAACATTAGATACGATTTACAAGGATTGTGTGATACTGATCGCACCGAAAATCTGTTTGGGGCTCTTCAAAATGCATCTTTTTGCCGAAATGTTTGATCTTAGTTGAAACTGTTATTTGTATTTTGTGTTCCACAAGGACTTTCTATTCCATACGATATCGTTAATCAATCATACATTGCAGAACTCAAGTTTTCATGATGTTAGCTAAGTTTCATTCTTTACTGTGACTAAATGTCATATTCATTATATACTTACCTGCATTCTGTCTTTAACAGCTAATATGGAAAAACCTTAATTTTCACCTCTTCATCCAAATGTCAAAATTAGGTTTGAGCCTGCTTTAAAACATTTCTCCAAGTGATCAGACTGCGCCCTTACCTGAGCTTAACTGCATTGCTCTCCTATTAGAAGACCAGTAGCTCCAATTTTCAGTACTGTCTGTCAGACAGAAGGCTTTCAAATCCATTCGGTATCAAGTAATAAAAGCATTTCTTGTGTTCCTGCTGCCACCAGGCCTTCCTGCCATATTTCATTCAGTCTATACAGAATGAATACAATATTTCAGAACAGGCAGCGAAGGTTCAAAATGATGTAAATGGACATTTTGTGCCCAAAAGCTTGCCCAGCATCTCTCTCAGCTAAGCAGTTGGTCTAAGAAACAAAATCACAAAAAAAAACCCGTCCCTCTCAATGTAAATGAGCTCATGCCTCTCTTGCAGTCACTGCCTAGATTTCCAGAAACTTACTTCTGTGTATAAAAATGCCATCTTGAGCTCCCCAAACAATTGTTATGTTATCTTACTACATTTTAATTGCTGTTTTTAAAAACTAAAATCCAAAAAGCCAGAGAGCCTATTTGTGTGCCATACCATTTAGAGACATCTAAGATATAAATCTGTTCTGTTGATTTTTATTACAGGTCTAAACTTAGTCTTTTTCAGTCAAGGATAAGCTTACAGAAGGCAAGCGTGAAGGTAAGTTTAAGAATAATTGAGCTATAATGTAAGATGATAATAAGCATTGTTACTTTCATGGGACATATAACAAATTTAGAGATGCTTTCTGTTTATCAGGCACATTATCTTTAGAATAACTGATCAGCTGGAGCAGAATGTAGAACAAGGTACAATTAATTTGGGCAGAAGCATTTGTCTAATGAAAGAGGTATAATTTAAATGTAAACTATGTATGAGCAGATATTACAAATACCCACTATAAAAAAAAAAAAAAAAAGTCAAGCCATTAAAAAAATCATTATTTTTAAATCTTTGTTCATGATATAAAATCATGCTTGATTTTTAATTACTTAACCGTCCTTTTTCCATTAAAAATCAACTGCCTCTTTATATTTCCTTTTCTGGATATAGTTAAAAGCACGACGGGCCGAGTGTAATTCAAAGGCTATACATGCAAGAAATGATTACCTTCTCACTTTAGCAGCTGCTAATGCACACCAAGATCGCTATTATCAGACAGACTTAATGAACATTATGAAGGTAAGGGAGCTAATTTAGTTTGATTTACTTAAATTTTTTCCTGATTGGCGGTTGGACTGGAGGGGGAGACAAGATACAAAGATATAAATCTTGTTTTCATGAGCCATGGCAGCACTAGTCTCTTTTTTATTCCAAAATACCATGTGCTTGGAAATGTGTGTGGCTCTGTACCAAATAGCAGACAATGACAGTAAGCAATTACCGTTTCAGTTCTTTGTATTCTGATGAGGTTTTTCCAGCTAAGGAATTTGTTGGTTAGAACAAAGGTTTTATAGTTACCAAGTTCAGTGAAACAAAATGATTTATAAGTGTTTAATTTGCAATAGCAACTTTTGTAGTATGGTTTAGACCTAGTCACTTGGTCAGAACATGAATTTTCAGTGTACATTGGGGCAAAGTGTTACTATAAATAAGCTGGTGTCAAACTCCTATGTATTTTAGCCAGCATAGCAAATCAGCATTGCATCACTCCTAAGAACTTAGCCAATGATGTCAATTTGATAGCTACGTCACAAGAAATGACATACGTGAAGAGGTTTTAATAGAATTATTTCTAGTCTTTTCAATAATATCCTGTATAGATAACTTAAATATGCAGTTTTCTTTTAATACAAAATGGATAATGCTGGAGGAATTGCTCAGTCGCTTGTTTTTAAACTCATTCATACTTTCTTGATACAGTCTCTGCTGTGTTTCATGCTGCCTGTATTATTGAAAGGCAGTGGGCATGTCTACACGTGGCTGTGCAGCGATGTTGGTACTGTGCCATGTTTTAGCACTTGCTTGAGGGAAGTACTAAAATATGGCACAGTAGCCACCGGTACTGCAGTGTATGGGCGGCTCACAGTTAGATTCACTGGCTATGTCGCTTTATCTGTGCAACAGCTAGGAAGCACGCTGCTACAGCAACGTAGCTGGCAATCACGTGTAGACCCACGTGATCACGTCACTATAGCACTGCTGTCCTGTGAGATAGCATGTCGCTGTAAGGCAATGTGTAGACATGCCAGGTAAGTACAATTCAGGTTTCTTTAGCTGCATGTATTGATACATTCTAGCATCTCAAAACTGATTGGTTATCAGCAGAACTTTTCCAGTTACTCAAATCATTATGCAGGCAAAAATTATGCTGTTTTTCAAATGTAATTTAAAATTACCTTCCTGAAGATGCATTGTGCTCTT
>NW_017729021.1:154914-158123 GCF_001723915.1 Gavialis gangeticus
ATAGCACTGCCGTCCTGTGAGATAGCATGTCGCTGTAAGGCAATGTGTAGACATGCCAGGTAAGTACAATTCAGGTTTCTTTAGCTGCATGTATTGATACATTCTAGCATCTCAAAACTGATTGGTTATCAGCAGAACTTTTCCAGTTACTCAAATCATTATGCAGGCAAAAATTATGCTGTTTTTCAAATGTAATTTAAAATTACCTTCCTGAAGATGCATTGTGCTCTTGTATATTAATACAATCTATGTGCAGACTATTGAAAACTTAATGCAAGGATGGTATAATGCAATTACATCTCTGCATCATGGATGTACATATATGGGGGGGCAAGGGGAAATGCATTAGTCTGAAAGGATATCCAAAACCAGGTCTGGGACAGACTCAGTTGGGTAATCCCATTGTAGTTCACCTAACACAAGTTAAGGCACCCTACACACAGTGCTTTAAACAAACTGCAAGTCACTTTATGAATTGCTGCACCCAGTATCTGAGGAACAGTTCATGCGTGACTAAATCAAAGGCAGTAGACTGAGTGATAAAAATTGCCTATATTATCCATTACCATAGCTGATATTGAAGACTGCAGGTAGAGACAGAATAAGTAGATCTGATTGTGCTTGATCAGAAGAGCTTGCTGCTCCTTGGATTTTAAAGTCTACAAGTATATAGGAAATCAAAACTTGGTACTGTCTTAAATTGCAAAGGCTAGTATGTAAGCTCTGTGTCTGAACAGGCAATCTCAGTATTTTTATTCAAATCAGCTTTATTCCTGAACTCTACCATTTATCGTATTTAAAATGTAAACTCCTTGAAGCAGGGACTTTGCCTTTTTATATCTATATCTATAGATAGATAGATATGCACACAACTAGAATGTTATTACCAGAGTGCAAGTTTTGCTTTGTATTACAAATTCAGTACAGGGTAATTTAAATATCGTCTTTATAATGCTAAAATAGCTTTCTTACTAGAGTAAAAAACCCCCCCACATTTAATGACTAAGGTGATTATCGTGGATTTAATGTGTTTATTTGTTAACCAGGGAAATAAACATGTTTCTAAACAAGTGGGAAGGGAATATATAAAATAAGAGCTCTCTCTTTGAAAATGGGTTTCTTTTGTAGCTAGGACAGTTCAGTGCAGCCCATACTCTCTGTTGCAATTGTGCCCTGGCTGTACATTTCAAAGAATTTACAGTGCAAGCTTAATATGTGGATTTCTGTAGGACGATTTGAATTCAGTCTGCTCAATAATGATGCAAAGGAGTGTAATTCAATATTCATAATGATCAGGAATTCGGAGGTTAGAGCTGTCCTTACCTCTGAATAATGTAATTTGATGTACTACAAAATGTTATTGTTTTACGCCCCTTGCCTCCACCCACAGCCCCTTCCCCTTCAGTCCTGCCGGAGGGGGCCCAGCTGCCCGGGCTATGGGGCTGGGAGCCCAGGTCCATGATCCTCTGTCCCCAACAGAAAGCTGTGGCTGCTGCAGCAGAGCAGAGCATGCAGCCAGCTCCCCACCCCGCTGCCTGCCTGCTGTGGGCTCAGGCAGAAGGGGGCAGCTCCCTGCCGCAATGCGTGCTCCCCGGGGGAACCTGTGCCTCCCAGATCTGTGTGCGGGGCAGGGGTGGTGCTGGTTCATGCTGCAGGCTTGAGCTGCTGCCCTCCCCCAGGGCCTCCACAGCCCAGCAGAGCAGGGCCATGCAGGACAGCTGCTGGCCTGCCAATGTTCACAGTGGCAAGTAGCTTTCCTACATGGCCGTGCTCTGCTGGGTTGCGGAGGCCCTGGGGGAAGGCAGCAAGGCAGGAGCTGAAGCCTGCAGTGGGTAGCCCACCCCGTGCACAGATCTGGGGGTGGGCAAGTTGCCCCTGCTCCCCTGGGAGTTTGTGCAGTGGCGGGGAGCCGTCCCCACCCCCCAGGGAAGCCTCCCATGGCCCCGGCCCACTCTCCACCGGGGGCCTGCGGTCATGCATTGTGGCTCCAGGCCCCAAACTCCACACACACTGCCTGGCAGGGCAGCAGCCCCAGCCCTGGCCCTGCCCAATTCCCTCCCCACTGCTTATGGGGCCTCAATTCCCCCCTGCCCCTTCACTTTCCTGCTGGAGCTGCTCTCCAGGCTGCCTGGGGCCACGTACTTATATAGCTATTTGTGCTTCAGACTAAGGGAAGCACCCCAAGTTCTTGAAGTGGGTCGAGTACCCTCAAGGACTATTCAGCCTGTGTTTCCCAGAAGGTGCAGGGCCAGAATCAGTCCAGACCCTGGATGGTGACACCCTTAACCCCAGGCCAGTGGGTGTGCTCCAGGAAGGGGGTTGGCCAGACGCGAGGCACCCCCAGGGAGGCACCTGGAGCCTGGAAGGTGGTCGGGCACAGTGAGGTGGGTGGCTCAGCTCAGGAGCACCCCCTACTGGCCTGCTACACACATCTGCTTACTATAAGGTGGATACATAACTAGTTTCATTATCATGCTCAATGGTTCCATGTCTGCTTGGGAGCAGATATTGCGTGGAGCTCCCTGGACAACTATTGTTTAGTATCTTCATTAATGATTTGGCAAACGAGATTAAGTGCATGCTTGGCAAACTTGCAGATAGCAACAAGTTAGGTGCAGTTGCAGACACTGGTGGGTAGGGCTAGGATCCAGAATGACCCTGATAAACTGGAAAAATGAGCTCAGATTAATCAAATTAAATTGAGTAAGGACAAATGAATAGTTCTGTACTCCGGAGAAGACTGTTCCATGTAGAAATAGACTGGGTAATGGCTGGCCAGGCTGCAGTGCTTCAGAGAAGGACCTAGGGGTCACAGCTAAATATTATTATTTTATTATAAGCTAAATATGAGCCATTAGTATACTCTTGTTGGGGGGAAAAAAAAGTCCAGTAGCATACTGGGCTGTATTAACAGGAATGTCACTTGCAATTCAAGGGAAGCAATTCTTCCACTCTGTTTGGTAGTGGTGAGCCCTCACCTGGAGTATTGTGTCCAGTTTTGGACCCCTCACTTCAGAGGAAAACATGGACAAAAGAAGAAGAGTTCAGTGGAGAGTGACAAATTTGATTTGATTAGAGGCCTGGGAAACATGTCTTAGGAGCAGGGATCTTGGTTTTCTCTGATTTAAAAAATCCCCCATTTTTGGTTTAAAAAAAAAAAAAAAAAAAGAAACCCCAAAACCACATTTTTCCCTGATTAAAATGAAACA
>NW_017729021.1:158159-159969 GCF_001723915.1 Gavialis gangeticus
AAAAAATCCCCCATTTTTGGTTTAAAAAAAAAAAAAAAAAAAAGTAACCCCAAAACCACATTTTTCCCTGATTAAAATGAAACAGTGAAATGGTGACTACAGTGAAACAGTGCATTGGTGTCTGGGTAGGTACAAGTTCGCTTTGTTCTAATACCTGCTGTTTGTGATGTCAGATTTGTCAGACTGAAATGTTTTTCAGAGATTCCTGTAATGCATTCAAGGGCTCCAGCAAGATATATTTCTTAACTTCAGCGTTCTCTCCCAAGTGTCCTTGAGCAAACCGGTTGTGTATCCAACATTTCTGAAAGTGGAATCATTGAATGTACATGTGAACCCACAAATGATGATGTCTTTAAGTATCCTGAAATAATATTTCAGAACAGGTTCCTTTTTCAGTACTCATTGCCTGTCCTCCCCCAAATGTACAGTATCCATGTGATCTTATTGTTTTGTTTTTGCTGCTTTCCCCAATAAACTTGATTCTGTGCAAGTATTGGCCCAAAGTGAATGCACGGTTCTTTGGGTAGATGTGATATCTTTTATTAGGCCAGCTAAGTAGTTGGAAAAAAGTTCTTTGCAAGGTTTCAGGCACAAACACGTTTCTTCAGGCAATGGGATTAGAAGGTTTGTGCCCGAAGGCTTGCAAAGAACTTTTTTTCTGACTATGTAGCTGGTCTAATAAAAGATATCACATCTACCCAAAGAACTTTGTCTACCTATGTCCTTAGACCAACACACCTACAACCAACGACCCAAAATGACGGGAACGTAAAAACTAAAAAAGACAGAAGTAGGGAAAGCTACATCACCCCAGCTATAATAGCTGCTGTTTGCAGTGACAGAGCAGTAAATGGAATCCTTGCCATTTCAAGTGCTACTTAATAGATCTGTGCACAGTAGGAACCAGCTATCTATTTCTTCCTACGTTCTGATTATTGATTATGGAGATGTGATATTTGTCCTATTGTCCTTTGTCAGCTGGATATTCATGTAAGTTTTATAGGTTTGGTCTTTTATATAATCATTTCAGTTTGCTGAGACCTCCTGTTTGCATGCATTTCCTTTAGGTCAGTTTACTTCATAAATAAAAGACAGTGTTCAAGGTTATTTCCTACAGCAGGCACAGTTGTTGCAAATATCTTTTTGTACCATTCGCCACTGGCTTCTCTTCTGTAGCTTCTCTCTTCCTCCCACCCTTGCTTTTGTTTCAGAAGGGAGGTATTTGCAGCTGAAGCAGTCCTTCATTTTCTCTCCCTGTTCTGTCCTTGAAAGTTTGCAGACAAGAGTTGCAGGATTTTGGGCAGTGAACCCTTTCCAACCCTTCACTCACACCCATCCTTTGTATATGCCCCGTGCTGGATTCCTGCTTCTGTCATTACCATAGCTCTGATGTTCCCAGGCTATTTCACCAAGAGGGAGGGGGTGAACTGAATGCTGAAGCATATAGGAGGAGTACCTTCATAAAAAGTCTTCGTTTCACTAGGAGAAAAAGGTGTAAGCTGCTAGAAATAAATTGTATTTTACCTCCTGGAGTGGCTTTGAAAATGTGCCGGTTTATGTAGTGCGGACACGGCTAGTGGAGAAGTAGAGGTCTTGGCTGCAGCTTATAGTATAGCTTTATACTACCTGCTTATAGTCCCATCTGTCTTAGGGTTCAACTTCATGAAGATAAAAGGTGTTTTTAGTGCATGGTAAAATCCTTCTGTAGACGGAGCTGTTTGTAGTATGTCATTGGTTAAATGATAGTGACCATAGTGAGGGACCAAGAGTTCACCCCCTGCCCCTTAGCCTGTGTTAAAACACAAATTGC
>NW_017729021.1:164969-165496 GCF_001723915.1 Gavialis gangeticus
CTTAGGGTTCAACTTCATGAAGATAAAAGGTGTTTTTAGTGCATGGTAAAATCCTTCTGTAGACGGAGCTGTTTGTAGTATGTCATTGGTTAAATGATAGTGACCATAGTGAGGGACCAAGAGTTCACCCCCTGCCCCTTAGCCTGTGTTAAAACACAAATTGCCGTCTTCTTTAGGGCCATTAACCTGGAAGTTGGCATACATCCTTTATTCCATTTGAAAAAGAAAATCAGACGTATAATTAGCTTGGAATCTAGGCAAGTACAGAAAAGTGTTCTGCTCTTGGACTTTTCTCTTGAATGTTGAAGGTGGGTAACTTCTGTGCTATTTGAGAATGGAGTCCAGTGAATCACTTCTGCATTGCATCCAAGACTGGCTTGTGAGAGATCTCCAGGATGATGATGGTCAGGTGCTGTCGGTACAACTATAGGAACCGGTTTATAGGTGACTAGATTCAAAGTTGACCATGCTGGTGATTTTTTTTCTTTTTTCTTTTCAGAGAGAATATTTTTGTATATATCCAACTA
>NW_017729021.1:165507-170082 GCF_001723915.1 Gavialis gangeticus
TTCCCATATAGGGTCAGCATTCATGTGTGGTATTGTGCTAGAAGTACGTAAGAGCCAAGAGGGGAAGCTGACCTTGCCTGTGCTGAATGAAGTGCGGAAAGCAGGCAACTAGCATGAATGATAAAAACTAAAATCACTAGTTTTCAACAATGGAAAGCCCCAGTTGTGTATTTTTGATAAGTCCCGAAGCAGGCCTAAAGTAGCTTATCCCTATGCCTTTTGTTCCTTGTTAGGAGGGGCTCTTTAGGGAAACTTTTCCTTGATAAATTAACTGTAAGCAATAAGGCACCCCAAGACAGCAGAGGCTTCACCCCAAATACTGTTCACCGTATCAACACACAGTAAGTGTCTGCCCACTTACAGAAGTATTTTCCTAGCCAAGTTTCCAATCTGCATTGCTTGTGGAAAGTAACATGGACAGTTTGCACTGAAAGCGCTGCCTCTTTTAATATGCTGATGATAAAAGAAAAAGATTTGAGCAGAAATCGTAATGATTAGATGTTTGTTGTTTCAAGTGTAAATGAAAAACCAGGTGGTCTGTTAGACACCCAGGCAAAGCCCCAGAATACACTCTCTCCCCTAGGCTATATTAGCTGCAAAAGCACAACACAGGCATAGAGGCTTTTCATAGATTTCACAGACATTCGGGCTGGAAGGGACCTTGGAAAATCATCCAGTCCAGCCCCCCCCCCGGGGCAGGAAGTCAGCTGGGGTCACAGGATTCCAGCAAGATAAACATCAAAATTTCTCTTGAAGGCGTTCAATGTAGGTGCTTGAACCACCTCTGATGGCAGGCTATTCCAGACCTTGGGGGCTCGGACAGTAAAGAAATTCTTCCTTATGCCCAGCCTGAAACGGTCTTGGAGGAGTTTATAAGCATTCGACCTCGTCATCCCTTGGGGTGCTTTTGAATGGGGCAGATAGCCCAAATAACAGGAGCATTTAGAAAGCCTTTAAAATGTTTAAATACCAAATATTATAAATCAGTGAATTTTTAGCTACAACTGTATTGTCTCTAACCATGAATTAAAGAATGGCATTTTTGTGTGCTTTATGTGGGGAAAGATTAATCTTCAGGCTTTATTAAAAAACAAAACAGCTGAGCTGTTTTTTTTTGTTTTTGTTTTTGTTTTTGTTTTTTTTGCAATAAAGCTTATAAGCATGGGGAAAATTCACCAGTTGCCCATTTTGATTCCATTGCTGGTTTTTCAAATACAGTGTCACCTTTTATGCTCTTTCCCTAGTCTGTTTCTTCTGAAAATTAGAACGGAGGTATAAAGGTGGTTCCTATTAAGAGTAGTATTGCTTTGGAATGTATCGGTATGGATTTGACTAAAAAGCCATCTATTAGATGTAACATTTACACTTGTTCCCTATATATGTTGCCCTAGAAGAGCTACAGGTTCCGAGTAGTTTATCCAAATCAACGCTTTACAAGCAAAAAGTGGCCTGAAAATATTTGTTGATAATTATACATTATTCATCTGGAAGGACGTAAAGCTTGTAGCTTATACATGTGTTGCAAAGACTGCATTTCTCTTCCTGTACCTAAGGAACTGTTTCATGTGTTCTCGCTTTAATCAGCTTGTTTCCAGCATAAGAATTTGTACTGTCTGTATGGGAGAAATAGTTGCCAAATTATCTATTTGACAGTGCGGTCACTTGATGCCTGACTTGTTTGGCAGGGACGCGACCAGTCTGTTGTACTAAGTGCTGATTACCACTGACTTCATTTGGAGTTGATACAGGAGATCTCTGTGCAATTGCTGTTGCGGTGACCTTGCAGTGTATGCAGCTAGTTCTTCCTTTCCTGACAAATGTGCTGGTTGGTTCTTGTTTTTGTGTTGAAACAGTTTTCTATAGTCAGTCAACTGTACAAGTAGTATGTAGTTGATTAAAATAAATACAATACATGTGCTGAATGGCCCCTTTTTATTTGCTACCTATGCTCTTTTATATCTTGAACTACAATAGTAGCTTTTCTACTTGGAATGTCAGTAAGTAAGACATCTTTAACATGGCAGTTTGATGTGTAATTTTACAAGTTTTAACACATTTTTAAGCAGGTTGTGATTTTTATATTTATTTGTTCAATTTGCATAATGTGTCTTTCAGATTCTCTAGGTGCGTGTCTAAGTTGACAGGGACAATTTGCAAAAAATAAATCAATACAAGCACAAAAAAGCTTAAGCACGCAGTAGGATTTGAATGCTAGTCAGTCTACCTTATTAATTATGCATACTTCTTTGTTACTGTAGTGCCCAGAGGCACAAAGAGACACAATGTTTATACTAGGCATTATATGGACAGTGCAAAAAAACATGCAGTAGTTCCAGCCTTGAAGAGATTTCTGCATCCACTTATTACCTTTTGTCTTTAATTCACTAACAAAAGGAAGGGGACCTCTTAAAGGAGAGGGAACATGGCGATAATAGCGACGTGGGCATTTGTATACACGGTTCTTAATCGCTGAATAGCTTCAGTTGCTGCACAAATGCTTTTTGAAAAAAAATGTGCACCAGAATTTAAGATTCATAGGATATTTTAAAATAAATTTCTGTCCATGTGTGTTATCATCAGTGTGAAGTTAATGCAAATTGATGACTTCCCAGTGCACCTGAGTCTGCAGAAAGCCATATATACTAGGTTGTTTGTCTTCGTGGGTTATCAGTAGGGAAGGCTGACTGATGAGCCTATTATTAGTATTATTATTATTATTTTTTAATTTTTATTTATTTATTTATTTTTAAGGAAAATGTTTCGTGTCCCAGGTCAAATTAGCCAGATCAGGTCCAAATCCATTTGAATCATTCAAGAACCGTGTGTAGCCCTGCTACCGGCAAGCATCCTCCACCTGTGCCTGGGGCTTCAGATACTTCCAAATCCGTTGGCAGGCATCCTGTGTGCAGGTTCAAGCCTGGAGGCTTGGGGTTCAGATGCCATTATGTGAGCCCAAGTCAGAACCTCAGACTTTGCCCATTGTCAACTTCTACAGTGCAGTTAGGGTTAAGGGTTTTTTTCTTCTTTTTTGGGGGAGAGAGTACAGATTTTAAAAAATATAAGCAATATAGGACAGGTTAAATTTAATATTAAAATAAATATCAGCTACCACACAGATCAAAATAGTTTGGGGAGGTCACGGTTACTGAGCGGGAAGAGACTGGGAAATACCAGCTCATTTAAATCTGATGTGCTCCCTTATGTGGATCCTTAGTTCCTGAACAACTTGAACAGCAGCAGCTTCAAAAATGCAAATCATATGCCTTAAGTGTGCTCTACAGTAGCTGTTAATACCAAAAATTAGCCCCAAAATGTGGTATGTTACTGCAAGTGATGCTGTTGCACCAGTGAAAGATGTTTTGGCATCAGATAATATAGGTGCTCTATAACTTGAAGATGTTTAATTGTGTTGACTTAGGGCCAACTAAAATGTAAAGGAGGGAAAATAGTTTGTTCTGTGAAAAGGGTAAGATGGAAATCATTTGGAGATACTTAAAGGTGCTAGAAGTTCTACATAGATCATTCTACCTGCTGATGATTGGAGAGGACTTTAATTTCATACAGGTGTTTTATGTTAGGTTAAAATATTTGCATGTTGTACATTTTACGTATTCATATGGTGAGTTTTAGCAGCCTCATGAAGCTGACAGAAAAGAAAATATTTTATTTTTTTCGTTTAAACTGCGTGACAAAACAATAAAAATGTTTTAGCTAGTATTCCTTTTAATTAAAATTAGAAATGAACCTTTAAATTAGAAATTAGACCTTTAAATTAGAATTAGAAATGAACCTTTAAATGATTTTATTTAAAATTGGAGGAAATGCTAATTTTCCTATATTATCATTTTACTTGGAAAATGACAGTCTGTTTTATGCTTTAACTGTATGCAAGTAATTTTGATAGAATAGAAATTGTATGATTCAATTTCTGTACTTCTTGGAAATCTTTTCAGCGTGGGAAGGAAAGAAAATGTTGGGCGTGAATGTTTATTGGGTTAATTCAAGTTCAGTCTAAACCACTGGTATTTTTAGTGTGCCGTATCTGATTCAGATAGTCTGCCATTGTGTTAGCTTCATACCTAATGAATCACCAATACATCTGAGAGCTGTGGGCAGTGGGGTCCCCCAGAGCTCGGTCCTCGGGCCCGCACTGTTCAACATCCTCATCAGTGACTTGGACGAGGGGGTAAAAAGCACCCTGTCTAAATTTGCTGATGACGCTAAGATGTGGGGGGATGTAGGTATGCCAGAAGGGAGGAATAGGCTGCAATCGGACCTAGACAGGTTACAGGGGTGGGCGGATGAGAACAGGATGGGATTCAACACTGACAAGTGCAAGGTGCTGCACCTCAGGAGGAAGAACCAGCACGGTACCTACAGGCTGGGGAACTCCCTTCTCATCAGTGCAGAGGCAGAAAAGGATCTTGGAGTCATCATTGATGCCAAGATGAACATGGGCCGGCAGTGTGCGGATGCAGTCAGGAAGGCCAACCGCACCTTTTCCTGCATCCACAGATGCATCTCAAGCAGATCCAAGGAGGTGATCCTCCCCCTCTCTGCAGCACTGGTCAGGCC
>NW_017729021.1:170149-188970 GCF_001723915.1 Gavialis gangeticus
CTGCTCTCCCGAGCACTGCCAGGAGTGACCAAGAATAACGGTCACAAGCTGGCAGAGGGGAGATTCAGACTAGACATCAGGAGGCGCGACTTTACGGCCAGGGTGGCTAGGATCTGGAACCAACTTCCTAGCAAAGTGATGCTGGCTCCTACCCTGGGGGTCTTTAAGACCAGGCTAGACAATCACCTTGCTGGGGTCGTTTGACCCCAGTACTCTTTCCTGCCATGGCAGGGGGTCGGACTTGATGATCTGCTCAGGTCCCTTCCGACCCTAGAAACTATGAAACTATGAATTTATATAAATTGGGTGACAAATTAACATTTTCCATCAATGGAATCTGCAGTGTTATGTAACACTGGATATGCCATTTGTGTAATTTAGAATTTAGCAGAGTCTGCAAAAATTATGGACAACATGGTGGGGTCCATCCGGTGCTGCGATTTGGTAGAAAGGTGTCTTTACATTGACAGCTTGGAGCAGTTAAAAAAAAAAAAATGGTGAAACACTTCAGAGCAAAAATCAAGACCTGTTTTTAAAATGCCTTTCTTCTTTTCAGGTCTTCTTCCAGATTTAAAATGTAATTGTTTAAGAACTGTATGGTATCATAAGGAATGTCTCCAAGTCAGGGGTGAGCAAAATGCAGGCTGCGGGCTGGATCCAGCCCATGCCCAGATTGTATCCAGCCCGGGTGCCCCTGTGGCACTCAACATGGGGCTAAGCCCCACCCATGCCTGCCTGGGGCAGCCCATGCCACGCTCCTGCCTACACCTGCCCATGCCCACCCGACAGCACTGCTCCGGCCCCAGCCAGCGTGCACAGCGTCCTGGTGGAGCTGCTCTCAGAGCAGCTGCAGCCACCCAGGTACTGCTCAGCTCCCCCCACCTCTAGCAACTCCTCCTCCTCCTGCCACTCTGGACAGCAAGCAGCGTCCTGGGCACCACATGCCCAGCCAGGCGGGATGGGGAAGTTGCAGCCCAGCAGCTCCTGCCTCAGTGCATGGAGCTCCAACTCCAGGCTGCCTTCCACTCACTCTGCACTCCCAGCGTGATGAGCAGCTAGGTTGCTGAGTGGGTGGAAGATGGCTTGGAGTTGGAGCCCTGTGTGCTGAGACAAGAGCCACCCTGCTGCAGTTTTTCCCCTACCTGGCTGGGCATCTACTGCCTGGCACATGTCCCCATGGCTTCCCCATTAAGCGAGTGCAGCAGGAGGAGAAGGAGCCACTGGAAGCAGAGGGAGCTAGTACCCAGGCAGCTGCAGCAGCAGCACCACCGGTATGCTGGTGCACTGGGCAGGATGATGCTGTCTGCCGGGCACAGCACAGGTATGGGCAGGAGCACAGTGTGGGCTGGAGTGGGCAGGACTTGGCCCCATGTCGAGTGCCATCAGGGAAGCCACAGGCCAAGAGTGGGGAGGCTGGCCAACTTCACCTGCACCCTGCCCGCCTACCTACCCTCCATCCTTTCCCACACTCCCAGCTGGCTCCCAGGACCTAGCGCACAGGCAGCTCCCCCACACGTGTGCATGCCCACCCGACATTCCTGCCCCTGTATGCCCCCCCACACTCACCCAGTATTCAAGAGTAAGGCTTTATTTTATTATGCAATCGCTTCTGCATACGCTACTCAAAAACACAAGTCAAGACAAAAATTATTTTTTGAAATAAAATTAAAATACGTTAACATGTACGTGGTCAGTGTTTAATATATGATTTGGTTTTATCTATAATTGGTTAAAATTATATACTTTGAAATATTGAATGTGCGCAACCGTCGACATCTCACCAAAACTCATTAAGTGGCCCTGCAGCCAAAATAATTGCCCACCCCTGCTTTAAGTGAATACAGCTGAAGTTTCTTTAATTTACAGATACACAAGTGTGGAAAACAAGTTTGTTTATTTCTAAGTATCTTTCTCAAGATTAATTTAGTTCTTTTTCAAAGCCCCTTTTGTAGCAAGTCTCACGTTGACTTTCTGCAACTCAAATGTGTAGCAGTGCCTACCCTGGTGTGTGAATGCTGCAAAAACAACATGAGCATCTGCTTTAGTGTGCAGTAATTTGAAAATAAGCAAGTAAAGTACTTGCATTTACAAAGGTGAGCTGGACTACAGCCCACAGAACCTAGATAAATGTAACCACATCTGCATCCTACTAGGTAATTTAGACTACTATAATACCTCCCATCACTCCTGTGATCTACAGGAGATTAAGTTGTATGCACATCTCTGGCAACCAGGAACAGAATGCCATTGTCATTGGCCTTAGCCACAAAATTACCCTCAATAGCTTTGTTTTGAAAATACAATTTTTATCTTAAGTTTTCAGGGTCTTCTCAGTTCAGTGGATCAATCAATGACCATGTCTGTGTTACCAGAGGATGGTGCTAGGGGTTACTACAGTGGCACGTTACACACCTGCTCTGCACATGGACCTCCCAAAGCAGGAATAATATAACTGGCTTATACCAGTGGTAGTGCGCAATGATAAACTGCGCCTCTCAGGAGAGTTGATTGGCATGCACCCAGCACTGCACTAAGCCAGCTACACCACTTCCATTTCAAGACGTATGGCGCTTGGGGTAAAGGCAGCAGCTCTCGCAGTGCTAGTCTCTAGTGCAGGGGTAGTGCAGATGTGCTCATTACAGTAGCATAACTGAGGAAGGGGCAACAGCCCCAGGTGCTGCCCTGTTGGGAGAGAGGGGCACAATAATAGATGCTGATCAGGGCATGGAGCTGCCCTTTTATGGCTCTGGCCCAGTGAGAAGTTCCTGATAAAAGCTGATAACAGCCAAACCTCGGTGGCATTGCACTACGCTCTTTGTCCGTATTGCAAGTTATGAAGGGAGCGTCTAGTTTCAGTACTTAGACCCTTGCCAGACATGAAGGAACAGGCACGATGGGATCTGATGCATGATCCACATAGTCATCCTTCCTGCCATGCCACATGTATGGTGTACCCTGGTGGCTGGGAGCCCCCTCAGCTGATAGGGCTCCCAGCCATGGGGGTGCACCTGGCCACTTGTTCAATTAATGGCATGATATAGGATGAAGCTATTGCACATTTTTGTGGTATAACTTTGTGGCTTATTCCTTGTTTTAATGTGTAGCTGGGTCACAACTTAAGGCATGAATAAGTGTAACATGTGGTAGGGGCCTTAGAGCCAGGGGCTGAAGGCACAGCTCCCGCTAGCATGTTACAGCATTTGCTCTGTTGTGCTGTTTTCCTCCTAGTCTTGGCTGATCATCAGATGAATGTTTTACCCAGAACATCACTGTGCTGCTGAGTCAGATGCAGCCACTGAGCTCATATTTGGAATGGCTTCGCTGCATCAGCCCTGGGTGTCCAGAGGTAGCATCACATGTCCTTTCCAAGTCCCAGATTCCCCAGAAGAGCATTTGCTTGGGACTCTTGGATATGTCTCTGAGTACCCCCTGTACCCTGCCCAGGTGTAGCTTCTAGACAGGGAGAGCCTTTGGCTGCTTGGACTCCAAGACCCATGCTTTTGGTAATCCAAAACCCCATCAAACAGCTAACTTCTGGCTTAGCTTCTGGGAAGGCACTACCTCTTCAAGAGAACAGAGTGCATCCAAAGCCACACGCAGTGAAGTAGGCAGCTCTCCTTAATACAAAAACCACCTTTATTGGTCCACAGTCCTGAAGTCCAAGCAGTCTGCCAATAGAGAGCAGCTCCTGGTTCTCTCTAGGGTTCTTCTCTCTCCCCTCCCCACTTCTTTCTGTCTCCTCTCCTCTTCTTTCCACTTGACTTTGGGTGTCCCCTTTTCCAAGACCATGTCTTTGCACTGTCCTTCCCCAGAGAGTCTCCCTGGCATCAGAAACTGCAGTCTCTCTTCAGGGGCTGGCGTGGAGTCCATTTGCTTTAGGTCCCTGTCTCTTGATGGCCCATTACCCACTAACAGAGCACTTAGGCAGAGCCCCACAGCTGTGCTTCTAAGCACAATAAACCCTTTCTTTCCCACTGGATAGTCTAGTCTGGGAAACTGAAGCATTCAGTATTATTATAAGGTGAACACATTTAAACCAGAAATATAATAAGAAAACCATTGACTGCCATGCCCACATGGAGCTGTACAATCAGCTTGCATCTTTTTATTTCACGTGGGTGTTTTTAGAGGTCTGGTGCAAAATTTGTGTCTTAGTTAAGGTTGATCCAGGAGCCATAACTGTCAGACTTCTGTACTAGTGGTGCTCAACCTTTTGGCCCCAGGGGGCTAATGTGTTTCGTGCACAGAGCTCTGTGCAATAATAAAGGGACTCCATTTGCTTTGTAACAACTCTCTTCTTTATTAGAAGAGATGTGTGTTCAGTGCTACCGATTTGCAGCCACATGGTGCGGTTTGTGATTAGAGCTATTGCAAAATTCTCTGCACATGAAGCTTCCTGGTGTCACCTTCCAAATCATCCCCACTGCGACTTGTGTTCCAGCCTCCAGGAACCGGCAGGTTGTTACAGAATGAGTGGCGTGGGGCTGGTCTGCCAGCTGAATTGGACCATGCGCCCCAGGATTGAGCCAACATACACTGATCTGGACTGTGCTGAGCCAGCCTGGCCCCTTTGCCACCTCCACTCAGTCTGTGCACTGGGATTGTGCCCCCCACAATGCCCCTGCTTGCCTGCCGGGCCAGAATCAGGGCCTATGACCCTGCACTGCCTCCACCTGGGATGCGGCACTGTGCCATGCTGCCTCTGCCTGGCTCCACCCATTAATATTAGGCTCTGGGTCCCCATACTGCCTCTGTCCATCCAAATGGGCGCTAGGACTCACCCCACCTCCACCAGGCTCTGTGCACCAGGATCAGGTCCTGCACCACCTCTGCCTGACTCCATGTGCTAGGATCAGGCCTTGTGTTACCTTCCTTGCGAGATCTAGTGCACAGGCCACAGTCTGTGGGGCTCCCCATGAACTGGATGATAGGGTGCTAGGGGCTGAATCTGGCCCACAGGCTGGGGGTTAAGCACCCCATAGCTATACATTACTCACCCTAACTTGACCCAGTTGCACCCAGCCTGGGCCTGGATTCTCAGCTGAACTTTTGGGCATGAGATTGACTGTCAAGTGTGAAACTTAGCTGTGCACTACAGACCTTAAGCACAGGAATTCAGGCAGCACTAATCCTCCAGCTCCCTGTTCCTGACTTGGCCCTTTCACATCTCCGCACTTCTCTTTACTGCATGTAGAGACAAATCTAGGAGATACAAGAATGATTCCCAAAGGGGCTGTGCTTCTCATATACACCGCTCAGCACAGGTAACTCTTTTTGTGGGCATTAAAATGAGGTATAGATGGGAAGGGCAGCTCATGTAGTTGGGGCTAGTTTACCCTAAATACCACTGTAGATGTACATAAATGTATCTCTTGGTCTCTTTAAACAGAAATAATATGAAAAATACAAGGATAAACCATCATAAAGTATTATTGCCTTCTGGTTGGTTGATAAACTGTGTGGGAACAGTTACCCTCATTTAATGGGTTTTTTATATATATATATATATATATATATATATGCACCTTTAAAGTTGTATTTGTCTGGCTAATGGCCAGGCATATACTAGGAGACTAAACATGATTAATAAATTGTCAGCCTGTTAGCCGGACTCTTTTGAGGGCTCTTTGAGTGCAGGAGCAAACAGAAAATTAAGCAGCACCTTAAAAAAAATCAAGATGAAGGTTAAAATTGTCAGGATTATTTTAATTTAAGTCTTACAGCTTCCTGTTACTTTCCTGACTATATTGCTGCCTTCCATCCTGTTTGTGTGCGCATTGCTCACCACCTCACACATCACCTCTGTTAAATCCCTGGCATTGCATGCAGGGAAGTGAGGAAATGTCAATCTGAAGGGACAACAGTTAGCTGACATTTTTAATCCTACTTTGATTATTTTAATAAGATTAAAAGAATAACATCAGTAACTTAAGACTTTTAAAAATACTATTTTTTATTTATAAAAGACATTGAAACGTCATCACATTATTTTATTCCAGCAGGAACCGTAGGATTTTTATGTTTGTTTTCTGCATCTCGGGAGCAGACTTATATGTACAGTTTCACATGAACTGCCCTCTTGGACAAACATTCAAAGTAAATATCCTTATAAAATGCTGTATTTACTTTTAATATATTTGCTCAAAATCTGCCCTTCTGATTTTTTTTAAAATCCTTTTATTCTTAAGTATAAAGTCTTTAAGTGCCTTGACAGTTGAAAACGGGACTAGCTATAGGTCTGTAAGGTTATGCTATGGCGATGTCAAACTTAGTTACGTCTAGTACAGTGAAGGATTTTTACAGCATCACGAGTCACTTTGGGTGCTGAATATGTATGGAAAAAATAAGTGCTGAAAACCAGCTGTGTTAAACAGCACAAAACTGTTTAAAGATAGTTGTGTAGCTTTTATTAAGAATTTAAAGAAATCCCTTTTGTATCCACTAATGAACATCAATAGATGGCATTTCTAATTAAAGAAAGCACCTTGATAGTTTAACTAACTAAAATATATATATAGAGAGAGAGAGAACTGTCTGTATCTGTGCTCTGTATATATCTTCGTCTATCAAGGTGCATATCTACCCTGCCATCTAACTGACTTCAGACTAACACAGCCAACTACCTCTTTCTCTTTCTAACTAAAGCCTTTTTGTCACTGATGCATAATGGTATGTTGCAGTAAATAGTATGGCATTAGGTGCTGGTGGTTTGAGCAATGGGGAAAGAGGTAGTGTTCATACATAATATGACTTGATATTTTTTGCCCTTGTGGTTTCAGCCTGGCTTTTTGTGCATCAGTCATTTTATCATGTGCCCCCTGTATTTTTTTTTATGTACTTTCCAGTCTGCTGGACATGAGGAAGTAGGATCGTTTAAATCGGCTGTTGTATGCTCATTAAGTTCCTGTGATGCTGTTGCATACTTAAATAAGAAACTAATTTTGCATAATTTCCCCTCAAGCAATGTATTTGCACTTAGATAATTACATACCACTCTTGATGCCATTCCTTATCTTGAAATGGCAACATTTATTAAAATGTAGGTTGCCCTAACAGAAGGACCGAGCCAGTTGGCCAGCAGGTGTGAATATGTAGCCACAAAATATTAGGAGAGTGACCCCAAAATGGCAATATTCTGACTGTTGTGGGTTTCGGTCATGAGCAGATATCATAATTAGATCACCCCAGTTACAGAGAACACGCAGCTTTCTATCAGCACTAATACTAATTTACCTCCATTGCTGTTAACAACTTGGGGAGTCCAAATGAAGGCGCATGTCACTGTTTAGAGCCTCTCTAATTAACTGGTTAAAGCAGTGGCAGAGCCTGGCAGTTTGTTTATCCTAGGCCTTCAACCTCTATCAGCATCAGTGGAGCTGAATTGAAGTTGGCAACTAAAAAAGAGACCTGAGACACCAGTTAGGTCTTTAATAGATTTTGGTCAACACTTTGAGTTGCGCCTGGAAATTACTTGGCTGCAGGTGCAGTGTGTGAGATAGTTGCTAGGCTTTGGTCAGTCCATGATGCTTAAAATAACCTGGCACATCCTGTGTTAGCTGCAGCTTTTAAGTGCCCCAAGGATATTACCACCGATAGGCAGGCAAGGGTCTTTGTGTAAATCCAATATCTTTTATTAAACCAACTCACATAGTTGGAAAAATTCTTCTTTGCAAGCTTCTTGGTACAAACGCATGCTTCCTCATCCTGAAGAAGGGTGTTTGTACCTAAAGCTTGCAAAGAAGAATTTTTCCAACAATTTGAGAATATCCTACCACCTTTAATGCATTCAAATCCCTTCCTTATAGGTCATCAAAATTAAGCCTCCAAGGGTCCGCAAGTGACTGCCTTGCCCAGGGCCCCAACAGCCCGCAGAGCGGTACATAGTTACAGTAATAAAGATGTACCTAAGAGCTTCAGTCTTGTGGATGAACAGAAGGGATAGGTGCTACAAATTTTATAAAGGAAGAAGAGATGAGATCTGGATATGGTTTGAATTTCTCTCTCCTAACAATGTTTTGAGGAGGACTGTTTAGAGTAGAAAATGGGATTTTTCAACTACATTGAAATGCATGGAGAGCAGTTCCCAAAGTGCTCTGCCAAGCCCACAGCTGCCCCGTGGACTTCAGCTGTAGCAAGTGCAGAGAAATATCAACTGCAGGAAACACCTGGCTTGCTCTGCTTAGGAGGCAGGTGGGGCCAGATCTGAAAGTTTTAATTGGAAACACCCAGCATTCCTGGCCCAGAGGTCCCGGAGACAGACGTCCTGAACAGATTACTCAGCTTCTTGTTTTGCTACCCTAATTTCTATCCAAATGGGAAGTCTGCTGCAGCAAACAAGTGAGAAGAAGAAATGACGTGTATATAGATGTTGTGGCTCTTTTCTCAAACTCTTTTGCCTACTGAAGGTTACTTTGGTACCTTTCTTGCAGCGGGGTATTTGAAATTGTAATGGATAGCCAGTTTCGGAGTTTACAGTTATTTATTGGGATGAAATTCTCCCCTCCTGAGGGTAGTAGCATTTCGCCCAAAAGGAATGATAACTATTGCTTTGTCTTCCCTGTTGTTGAAATTCTGATCTAGTCATTTAAACTTAAATGGTAGTTAGCTAAACTTAAGGGTCATAGTATGCAAGCAGCAATGGGAAATCATGCCTATAATCTTCAGGGTGTAGCAGCATAGACCTCAGTTTAGGAGGAAACAAATCTCACTGTGCTATAGTGATGGACTGTATACAGGATGACAGGATTAAAAACTGTATTTTTTGTCCACACTGGTACTAATGGCACAAGCCATCTCGGGCATCCCCACATTTTTATGCGTTTTTTTTCTTTATTCTTAATCTGCTTTCTACTTGAGATGATTAGGCAAGTTCCCATCAGAGGTAGTTCAGCTGTGTGTTCTCTTGGTTTGGATGGGTATATTTGTTAGGATACAGCAGTTTGGTTTCATACTCTCTTGTTTGGGTGCCATTATTCAGACATCTGTTTGGGGATGATTAGCTCTTGGGGAGCTTTTCTAGTGTTTGGCCTGGTCCAGTGATGCTCAACCATTTGGCTCCACAGGCCAGATGAGTAGCGTGGGGTCCAGCTCTGGGGCAGATCGGGCCCTTGGGCCTAGCACTGCCTCCTCCCTGCCCCATATGCTAGGATTCAGCCCTTAGGCCCTGACACTGCCCCCTCCCACCCGCTGCGCATTGGGATTGAGTCTCAGGGGTCCAGCACTACCTCCATCCCCCCAACCCTGTGCACATCAGGATTAGGTCCTGGGGGCCTGGCATCACCCCTCTCCTGGCCCCGCACACTGGGATTGTGCCACTCCTGCCCAGTCCTGCACACTAGGATCATTGCGGGGCCATGGTCTGCTCATGGTCCAGGGATTTGGCACAAGGGTAGCAGTGCACTGCTCTGCCACATCCAAACTTCCAGACCCATGGGGAGCCCCACAGGCAGAGGCTGAAGGTCTATACTGCCTAATCAGCCACCAAAACTCCTCTCCAGTGACAAAACCCTCTTTTGTGCTGGCAGAGTTAAGTAAGGCTTTTTCCTCTTTGTCGGCCTGTAGAAGGCTCCTGAAAACACTCCCGAGCCTTCTGCCAGCTGCCACGGTCAGGTCAGTAACTGGTGTTTCCCCCAAGGGTGCACTTTATGCTCTGGGGACGTGGTTGCAGAGTGGAGCTGTGTGAAGTGGCCCGAAACACCTTTGTGCTCACGTGCTGTCTGCAGGCTGCTGTTTGCCCCCCAAACTTCTGGCAGCAGAAGTAAAAAGTAGTGAAAACAAAGTCTGTATCTATATTCCAGGGCTGCTGCTGCATCAGCTCAGCAACAGAGCGACAGCAGCAAAGAAACACCACCCCTCCTCCAGTTTAGATGCATCTCTGTTAGCAGAAGGTGCTTTTTTTTGCTACCAGTTACACCAGCTTCCCTGAGCAGCATGATCTCTTCAGCTGGCAGAGAGCTACATCCAAACTAAGGATTTTGCTCGCATAGTGCCATCAGCTACAGGGTCTGATGCTTTCCCACCCGTAGCCAACATAAGCAGGCTGGCAGAACTATGAAATGTAGGCGAGGCCGTACCTTGCAATGCTTCTCTGCAGATCTGTTCCAGTAGTGAGAATATAGGAGCCACCAGTCTTTTGCTCCAATTCCAGCAGTTCAAATTTTGAAACCTTGCACATGGCATAAAGTATAGCTTTCTCTCTAGAAGTCAGTAGGTGAGAGGAAGGAGGGGTCCAGAGTCCGCTGTCTGAAGAAAGAAGCATTCCTTCATTGCAAAGTCTTATGAGACGACCTGAAAGTAGTGACACTATATCCAGAGAAAGGAATTATCAGCTAAGAAAGTCCCATTTCATACCAACAGATTGCTAACCACATAGCTGATTGGAAGGCTAACAGCGAAGAGACTCCTTTCAGGAAAAAGATTTGTCAATATTGTTTGGCCACCTACCTGCCAGTGCTCCCAGAGGAAACAAATGCTCGTCTGTTCAGATTTTCAGTCCTGCTAAACATATTTTATGGCTAAGATAAATCCTATTTTCAGAAAGAAAATAAATCTTCCCTGTCAGTGGATTCTGTTGATAATACATGTCAGATTGCTACGTGTTGCTGGGACACAATATAGTCAGATCAACTGAGAATATTATACAGTGTCTTACATGAATCTTCAAACTTGGGAATAATTGCTAAACTTCCATAGGATATGAATATTAATTAAAATGAATAGGTGGCTCTCTAGTGTACACGTTGGTACTTATTATCCATAGTTGAATGAATCTGTTTAGTGAAGATTTTGGGGGGAAAAATAGGATGCAAAGTTGACACTCTTGTATTTTGTATAGCTATTTCAGACCTTATTTTAAAAACACTGAGAAACATAAAGCAGCATGGGATGCAAACATTAAATTAACACATTGTGAAACTCTGTGAATAAGTTTTAGTGAGCCCCAGGAAAGCTTAAGATGCTGAAGCTCAAGGATTTTAATCTTGCAATGCTCAGAGGGCTGGGAACACAGCTGCCCCTGTTCTGTTCTGCTCAGCTCCACAGGTAAAAAAATATTAGATGGAAATCATTTAATTTGTTTGTGTTTCTCTTTTTTTCAAAAGACACAACCATGACAGCACTATCCTGAATGCTGTGATTCATAGATGTTCGACGTTGTCTTTGGAGTGCAGTATAAAAACAATTAGTAGAGCAATGGTTCTCAACCTTTTTAGACTTGAGGCACCCCACATTATATTCAAGGCACCCTTTGTTTGGCTTGAGGCAGTCCTTGGAAAATGCTGACTCTTAGTTTACACCAGTTTCTTGACTATGGAAAAGCAATAGAACGGTTTTTCTGTTGCAAAGAACTCAGAAAGCCCACAACAGGTCAGAATGTTTTGAACATTATGGATTCCTATTCGAAATCTCTGGGTTTATCCTGTGAATGAAGTTTCTGCACCTAATAGTGCTGGGGGCTGGGGTGGAATGGGTGCTAAGGTGCACGGTTGATAGCTAGGGCTGTGCAAAACAGCATTGTTCCACTTCGACTTCCGTTTCGACGGAACAGTGTTTCGTTTTGAGTTTTGTTTAATTTCGAAAGCACTGGTTTGATTCATTTTGTCTAAGCTGTTTTTCTGTTTCGATGCTGTTTCGCCCAAAGGTTATAATGGGGAATCATAAAATGTGGCAGGCAGGCAGATCGGGGGCTCGACGCACCCCTGAGAGGACTACAGGGGCTGTGCCAGAGTCCTCCAGGGGGGGTGCGGGCCCTCAATCTGCCTGCCAGATGACAGACCGGCACTGGGTGCAAGTGATAGCACCTGCCTCCTGTCATCCCACGTGCAGCTCAGGGGTCCACATCCCCAGGAGGACTCCAGCACAGCCCCACTGCCCTCCCAGGGGTGCAAGTGGGCTCCTGATCTGTGCGCAGGATTACAGGAGGCAGGTGCTGCCGTCTGGGGCCAGCGAGACCTTTTGTGTGTGCATGTGCCTGGCTGCAAGCACACATGTGTATGTCAAAAACTCTCTGTGAACTTTGGAGCAAATTTTCCATGTTACCATCTCTCTCAATCTCCAGATCAGTTGAGGTGTCATGTGCATGCCAATCTAAATTAAAGTATTTCCTGAGAAATGAAAGTTAATACAATCAGCTACATAAGCAGCTGATTTGGTTTGTGCTTGTTGGCAAGGGGGCAATGCTAAAAACAACATTGCTCCCGAAAAAAACCTCTAAAAGGTTTGTGAGAAGTAAAATATAGGACTGGGAGTCAAAATACCTAAATCCTATTCCCAACCTATCCATTGGCTGACTTGCTCTGAGAAACTAGGCTGGTCATTTTACCTTCATCCCTTTGTTTTCCCTTCATCTTTGTCTTACCTATTTAAGCACTGTAGTTGGGGACTGTTTCTTGCTACCACAACAGAATCCAAATCTTATTTTGGGCAGGCATTACTATAATACAGGTAAAATGTATACGCTTTTGAGTTCTCATACATGATGCATACTTCACGTGTGCTTAACTGTGGAGTAGACTAATTTGCTGCAGAGTAAAGCATCACCGTCTACATGTGCCATGGCATTATGGTGCAGTAAACTTATTAACGCCTTAGGGGTTACTGTTGGGGACAGTGCTATCTTACACCAGTGTAATGTACTGCAATTAAACACATGCAGATGCTGTGCCTGGGAGTAGTTTACTCTGGCTTAAACTGCTCCAGAGTTTATTCCTTCACATTAATTGCACATGTAGATGCACCCAGTGTGTATAACATGTTACTGTAATACATCTGATGAAAAGAAAATACAATATCCATTTAATATAGTTCAGCTCATGCAGTGAAGAAGTGTCATCAGGACAGGGTATGTCTAGTCATTCTCTGTCTGGTGACCCTTAAATATGGAGAAGGGATCATTTGTTCACATCAAACAAAAGAATTTTGTTAAACATATGGGGACGTATTTTCCTTATATTTTTTCCTTGCTTACAGTCAGTAATGAAAACAAACCGAAGCGTGTTCATTATCAGGAATCTATTCCAGCCTTTACTGCTCTGCTGTCTTATGTGCACAAATAGTAACTACTTGAGAAAAGTTTAGGGAAAGGGTTGAGAAAGTTTAGGGAGGGATTTGTGCCAAGAAAGTTAATAAAACCATGATCACTAAATCATTCTGAGTGATTTCATGAAGCATTTTGCTTCAGGTTATCGTGAAGGTTCATTGCCAATCTCTGAACTCCATTGGAAGAAAATATCTGTTTAACAGAGAACAAAACTCTTTTTTATTAGGATTTTTAATCAAAAATATATCAGGATAAATTGAAAATTTCGTACCATCTGTCCTTCCACTAATGCTCAGAAAGATTATGAATAAATATGAGTGGACTCTTAAATGTAATAAGATAGATTTGGCCCACTGGATTCTTAAGTGATATTGGAAAATACAATTTAATCTTTTATCCTGTAGTGGACTTTTTATACTTTGGCGTGCAGCTGTATTGTTTTTCCTCAATGTGCAAGATAACTATTACAGTAATTCCGTTTTGAAGTACTGAAACCACTTTCCTTTAAAGGATGTATTGCTGGTTTGTGTGGCTTGCAGATCTTGCTAAAATAGCATTAATTTGTTTTTTTTCTATTTTAATTTTAGTAAAATTAATTCAGTATAGTTTTACTAAAAGATTTTTTCTGCAAAAAGCCCCAGTGTTTGCATTCATACACCTCTGCCCACTTAACACGGTTAAATGTTTCATATTCAACGTAAGGAACATAAATGACAATTATCTTGAAAATCCCCTTTGTATTTGACTCAGACTGGAAAATATTAGATCTATAGGATTCTTTGGTATGATCTCAATCTTAAAAACTACTGTATGTAATTGAAAAGACTTGCAGTTGGACAGAATTAAAAAAAAAACTTTGCTGTTAAAATTCCTTACGCTGAAACGTAAACCAATTTAGGGGAATATTTGATTTAGTTTTGATCAACGTAAAGGATGTATTTGGAGAAATAGAGACTGAAAACCAGAAGCAGCCTCACTGTTAACTGCACCTAAAGTGAAAACAAGGAGGTGAGTCGGAAAAATACAAGTGCCGAGCAAAGAAGGTAGCACTGCGTGAAAATTGATGGAATAAAACAATTTCAGAACAAAGAAGCAAACAGGCGCTATGAAAAACATGTATGATTGTATTCCAATTCTTGCAGTTAACAAATGAAAACTGTGTAAGTATAAAGCTAAGAAATCAGTGCATATATTTAGGAAAAATGGATTTGGTAAACATGAAATACGAAAGTGTGTGTGGTGGTTGGACAGGGGTGCACACAAGTAAAGTGACTCCATGTATTGGGTTCAGCATACCTAAATGATGGCCTAAAGGAGTAGGATGAAGTCAGCAACTGCACACCTCCATCGCAAGGGAACTCTCTAATGAGCGTAGAAACTTAAGTGCATCGGAGACGGAGCTTCTTCAGGGGACCATGGAATGAATTCCCCCAAGAATGGGAAACCACTGTAGATCTGACCACCTTTCATTCTTAGTGCAAGGCACATTTCTTTGACATGCCTCACATAAAATAAAAACATACACCAGAATAACCTACCACAACATAATTCTCCATCGCACGTAAGATTTTTCGCCTGGGGAAAAGATGAGAACAAACTGTATGTGACAGATGTTACTCGCATCACTTAATGCACTATTGGAAGGTGTTCAGATACCATGATGATCAGTTCAGCATGAGAATCTATACAAAAATGGCAAGATTAGAAAATTGCATTAGAAGTTAAGATCAAGATCAATGTCTGAAGTACAAAAGCAGCAAAAGATTTCAAAAGAAAGTGGCTATGATCTAGCTGCTAGATATTGTGAGAGCAATTTTTACAGTGACTGACTATACAGAAACCTTTATCTTGAAACTGAAGAATAGAATATCTAAGCCAGAAAAATACCACTTTTTCAATACTGTGAAAGTACAAAATTGATTGTGATCATGCCAAGATAGTTTATCAAGGAATGATAATGTCATAAGACTGAAGAAAGCTGGTTCACTTTGAGGTTATTCCAGATTTATGAAGGAAATGGGGAAAATAGACCTAAGCACTCTCAGAAGACTATGCAGCCACGTCTACAGGAGACACTTTACTGTTCGGCAGACTAATTTGCAACAGTCACCATCTAAACATGCGCAGCAATTAGGGCACAGTAGACTAATTTACTGCACTGCTGGACAGTCCCATCAGATACAAGTGGTATCCAGCAGCACAGTAAATTACTGCACTTAAACATACGTGTAGATGGTGACATTGGGATTAGTTTAGTTTACTCCAGCTGAAATTGAGCTGGAGTATATTCAGTCGCAGTGATTGCAAATGTAGATGTGACCTGTAACGCCTCTTTGGGACCCACAGGTGTACTAATTGATGGAGTAGAGAGAAGCTAATATGATACTTACTCAGTAAAGGAACTTGAGAAATTATAAAACTAAAAATCCGGACTCATCACTCATGCCACTTTTATACCAGGGTGATTCATCTAACTTAAGTTGAACTGTGCCCAATTCCTATAGTGTTAATAACTCTATAATGGTATTGGCAACAAAAATTTTAAAAAGACTGCGAATACCTTTTTGGGCCTGTGGAGGGAAGTCTTCGAAGTCAAATAATAGTATCAGGAATAGTGGATGAAAGTTGGCTTGGGATATTGAAAGCAAAGAGGAAAATGATTGCAAATCTGTTTTGCAAACACTCTTCATTTTTTTTAATGTGGTGGAAGGCATTTGCTGTATAACAGAATATTTTCCTGCAAAATTGGAAAGAAGGGCAGTAAAGTTAATTAGAAATTCAGAGTAGAGACTATTCAGCAGTTCGGTTTCTATAAACTCATGGTTATGAGACTAGAAAGCAATATTAAAATGGAATATGGTCCCAAAGTATAAACATTAAAGGGAAAGTGGGATGCAGAATGAAGCAGGGAAAAGAGGCTAAAACAAAAACTTTTCTGTACTTTTATATAAGATGTGGCATTCGGGGAATACTGTATTACTAGTCACATTGTTACAGAAAGCGTTCTTGGACCTGGTTTATATAAACAGGCTTAGAAGAAAGGGCTTATTTATTTGTAGAAAAAGAGAGAGTTTGTGAGAGCATTGCACAGGGTCTTTAAAAGAGAAAGGTGGTTCAGCACCAGATTAAATCAATGTACACTGCAATGATGAAGCCATTTAAGGAAGATTTGTGTACCAAAGGAAATGGGGTCCTCTTTTGTATAAAGAAAAAGTAGTGCCTGGAATAGCTTGGTCTCAGGAATCTAACCAAAACATTTTAAAAAAATATTTGAACTAATATTTAAAGAAAAATATTGTGGAATACGACTATTAGCTAGAAAGGGTGGGCTTTCTTGACCTTCCTTCCTTTCTTCCTCAGTGTCCTTGCCTATTGTTCTTGCGTCACTGATCAGAATATTGCTGAAATCAGCAAATCCAGCTGGCTCAGTCCTGTTGAATTTATTATTTATGAGCATTTTAGAGGATATTTTTAATTTCAAGGCTCATTTTTCCTTCTTTCTCAATACTCAGTTTGTAAAATGTGAGAAGCTTACATTAAACACAGCCCAGGCTAACCAGAAGAACCAAGAACACCTAAAAAACATAAGCCTGAGATTAAACGTAAAATCAAAACAGGGTTTGCCTTGCAAAAGGAATTGATAGCAATAAAACTAGTTGTTGCCTTAAAAATACATGTACATCTTTATGAACGATTTTCACTATTGCTTCATGTATTTCTCATCATTTTATATGTTGTCGATCACAGATTTCTATGGTTCTTGCAATACAGTTTAGCTCTAGTTATCTGATTCTTCCAGATACATAAAACAGTCCCATTTCTTGAAGACATAACATTTGCAAATTCACTTGCTTGTTCAGAGCCAGAGCATTTCCCATGATATTTAGCTAATCAAGATTATACTGCATATCTAACAGGTTATAGGCAGGTTTTTGAGACATACATAAACCCTTTGTTCAGCCTGTTTAAATATGCTTGACTGCTTTCAAAAATGCTAGGAAAGGAAGTACTTGAGGCAGTGTTAACTAGAGGCATTTTTTAGGAGGAAAAAAGCTGACAATGTTCTTCAGTTCGTGGTGATTGACTTATGAAATATGTTACTTATCAAGCTCACCAGGGTGAGACCTAAGGATAAATGCCCTGGTGCAGTAGGTACAGATGACAGGACTGGGTGTCTGTCTTAGGCTCTGACACCAACCTATTCTGATTCTTTAGGAAAGTCACTTCTCTCTGTCCCTCTGTTTTTTTTTCTCTTGGCTATTTCTGTTTATGCCCTTTGGGCAGGGATTTTCTCCAAATGATTAATGCAGTGCTTAGTAATTTCCTTTGTAGCTTCTAGGAGCTACTGCAATACTAGTCATCGTAAAGTGGCACAATCTCTGTACCGCTGAACTACAATCTAGTGGAGATGCAGATAGATGAGACCAGCCGCAGGTAACATATGGTTTGCCAACAGGAACAGGCAGCAGTGCAAGAACCTAGCTGTGATAATGGTTGATACGGCCTCCCTGAAATAGAAAGAGCTGAGCATCTGTGATAGGAAAATGCTTGTTTTTTTCATTTTCTGCTTTTGCTTTGATTATTGAACAGGAAAGTCTGTTATGCCAACATGATGTAATACTGTTGAGGAGCAGATAAATGTGCATGTTATCACTCTGCGAACACAATGAATTTGGTTTAGTTTGTTGAAAGCTTTTCCTTACCCATTCATTTTTGGAATGTGTAGTCTAAGGCGGAGCAAGGTCAGGTCTAATTTTGTTACATTATCCCCACCCATGTAAGGAAATTCTTAGCCATCAACATCAGCTATATTGTTTCCTGAACTGTTACAGGAGCTTTATTTTCAAAATACTAAACACTTGCCAACATTTTTTAATGCTAAGTGTAGGAAAAAAATAATACAAATAAGCTGTTGAGTAGCATTAAGCTTGCTGACACTTGTAGCCAAATATAAGCGAATTATACATTAATACTGGCATTCAGTAGAAGAATCCTACCTATGGGAATTGTTGTCCTCTGTTCCTGTTTAAATAAAAATGAGATTTTTTTCATTTAAAAATAAAAAGCTATATTCGGTCTTCATTTTAGAGGGATCCAAATTGATTTAAAACAGGGTAGCGTAAGCACGTGCTATGAGATTTTACAGACTTCTACCTACCTCCCTGAAGACGTTACTCATTTGATGACCGTACTCCAGTCACGCGAACTGTCCGGCCACACCTGCGTAATCTCAAGCACATAATTTTATGATCATCATAATCCGCACTTCTAATGTCAGTTCATTTAACAAAAACACCACGTGCTTCAGCAGTCTGTGCTCAAGAGATGATAGTTTCATAGTTTCTAGGGTCGGAAGGGACCCGAGTTGATCGTCGAGTCTGACCCCCTGCCATGGCAGGAAAGAGTACTAGGGTCAAACGACCCCAGCAAGGTGTACATCTAACCTCCTCTTAAGACCCCCAGGGTGGGAGCCAGCACCACTTCACTTGGAAGTTGGGTCCAGATCCTAGCCGCCCTGTGAAGTCACGCCTCCTGATATCCAGCCTAAATCTACCCTCTGCCAGCTTGTGACCGTTATTCCTGGTCACTCCTGGCAGTGCTCGGGGGAACAGGGACTCCCCCAGTGCCTGCTGGTCCCCCCTGACTAGTTTGTAACAGGCCACTAGATCCCCCCCCTCAGCCTTCTCTTGTGGAGACTGAACAGGTTCAGGTCCCATTGCCTCTTCTCGTAGGGCCTGCCCTGCTGCCCCCTGACCATGCGAGTGGCCTCCTCTGGTCCCTCTCC
>NW_017729021.1:189168-190662 GCF_001723915.1 Gavialis gangeticus
GGTGCCCAGAACTGGATGCAATGCTCCAGCTGCGGCCTGGCCAGTGCCGCATAGACCTGACCAGTGCCGCATGATGGAGTAGAATATCACCAATGAGTTGGGTAATGATTAAAATGGACCGATGGTACCCGTCTGCACTGTTCCTGGTTCAAACAATTTCTATTTGACATTGAAAGATTAAAAAAAAAAAAATCAAGATGCTGGGGTTTGGGGTTGTGGGGGCGAGGTGGGGGTTGAGTTTTTCAGGAATACAAATGTTTTTAAGATTTCTGCTTTATGATGTTATAATACAAAAACAGGAGTTCTCAGATCCTATATAACTGAGACCAGTAAAGGCTAAAGTAAAAGCCGTCAACCTCTTTTATATTTTCAGTTATGTGAATTAACAGGAATTTTTGAACGCGTGCCGTTCTGTTTCAGCAGAATGATCTGCTAAAGACTGTAGGAGGAAGACTTCCAAATGCAATGCACTTACCATTTCTGAAGTTCATTTTTTCTTAAATCGTCAAGCACTTCAAGGTGTGCAGTAACACAGCGGTTTTTAAACTGTGTTCTGCAGAACCCTGGCTCATCGGGGTCCACAAAGAGATTGGGGGTGAAGGCAGACCAGGCCAGGAAGTGGTGCAGTGCCATTGCTGGGCCAGGTCACCTGCTTCTGCATAGGGTAGGGGCTGTGTGGCTGAAGTGATATGCAAGGGTTTTGTGACTTTAGGAAGTTGGAAAACCACTGCTGCAACAGAATATAAAATGAACAAAACCACTGCATCTGCTAACTAGAGAGAGAAGTTGCCAAAATGTTTTGTTAAATATTGGAATTAAAACTGAGAAACTCATGAAGCTGAGGGAATTCATACACTGTTTATTATTAGACTCTTCAAAATCAGATATTTCAAATTCTATATTCAAAATATTAAGAACATTTTATTCTTCAAGGCTATTTCAATGGCTGTTTATATTTAAATGGAGTCCTCCAGTTATCAGTGGCCTTAATCTCTCCGTTACGTCATGAGGCTTGGATTCCTGATAAGAAATCCAACGGTATTTCTTTCAGATAGTTTGTACCAGTTGGAAATTATTTCATATTAAGAACCGCTTGTTTACTTAGAAGACCTATTGCGCATTATATAACATGATGTTGTCTTTTTTTCTGATATGAAAAATTAATTGGTAAAAATTGCCTGATTTCTTTTTACATAGGTACTGTTTTACTGGCAAATTTTCAGTGCTGCTTTAATATGATAAAAAATACCTGTTAAAATTCAGGAATAGAGCAAATACTGTGGAAATGCAGCAAGGCTTGTTTTTTGCGCCCCCCTCCCCCCAACCCAGTTTACTTTTGAAGCTGTAGGTAGAAACTTTAAAAAAGATCTGGTTGGATCTGAATTGCACTGCTGTAGTCCCTGCTGTTCTAAAGAAATGGCTAAAGAGGCCTAGGATTTGTGTTAAGTTATTAAATGTCTGATTTTTGAAAACAGACTCTTATTTAGTGTGTAA
>NW_017729021.1:195662-206395 GCF_001723915.1 Gavialis gangeticus
GTGTTAAGTTATTAAATGTCTGATTTTTGAAAACAGACTCTTATTTAATGTGTAAGAACAAGGCTGGATATCTGGAACAAGCCTGGATATCTGGAATTTCTGACTTGGATTCTCCCTGTGTTTTGCAAGTCACTTAACACATGGTTCTGATTGGAAAAGTTCCTCTGTGTCATTGTTGGCAATCCCTTAATTCATCTACTATGGCTAATTGATGGGTCTGGAGTTGACTTAAGAGTCCAGTCTTGAACCACAGATCCATCCACAGAAGTTGCAGGTCCTTCCACAGGGGAAGAGTAGGCAGCAGGCTGGGATTCCTCTCCTTTTTTCCTTCCTCTGCTCTCCTCTGCTTTGAGGGCAAGACACTTTACTTCAAAGCAGGCTGCTGCTTGGTTGAGGTTGTGGCACCATTGGAGTCAGTTGGCAGCCAGCTCCTCCCAACTCTTGAGGTCAGCATCCATTGTCTTGAGGTATGCCGCCAATGTCTGTGTAGTGTTTCCTCTGGCCACTGTGAGATCTCAGGTCATTACTAAGCTAGAAGTGGGGCACTTGTTTTGAGAGTCAGGCATCCACACACACTGTCCAGTCCAACGAAGTTGGTACTTGAGGATCACCAACTCAATGCTGGCTTCAGCAAGGATATTGGTGTTTGTGCTGCAATCCTCTCATCTGATATGGAGGATTTTCCAAAGGTACTGCTGGTGATACCTCCTCAAGCTCTTTAGATGATGACAGAAGATCATCAATGTTTCACATCGATAGAGGAGAGTAGGGATGATGACTGCATTGTAGACTTGGATCTTGGTGACTTTCCAGAGATCACAACGAATAAAGACAAGTGATTTTCCAAAGGAGGCGTTTGTGCACTGGATCCTGTGCTGGATCTCCTCATCAGTGTTCACTGTCTAAGAAAAGTGGCTACCGAGATAGGGGAAGTGCTTGACTATATCCAGGGTCATTTCCTCAACAGTAATTTAGAGAGGGAGGCCACAGTCATGGCCTGGAGCAAGCTGACAGAGCTAATGTTAGTCTTCTTAATATCGAGAGAGAGGGCCAAACTTCGGTAAGCTTCTCCATAAAGATGCAATGCAGTCTGGAGGTTTTCTTCACTGTGTGCAAGGATGGTACAGTCGTTGACATATTGAAGATCAAGGGCGGTTGTTTTGAGTACTTTCGTCTTTAAGCAAAGTGACCCAAATTGATGAGCCCTTCATCTGTTCAGTATTCAGTGTCAGTCCTTAATGAGAACCAAGATGACTGGAAAAAAAAAAAAAAAAGGGAATATGGAAAACAGAGTTGGGGCAATGATGCATCCTTGCTTTAGCCCAATTTGGATGTCAAATGGCTCCATCTCCAATCCGCTAAATATAATGATCGCAGTCATCTGGTCATGGTGGAGCCTCAGGACCTTGATGCACTTTTCAGGACATCCAGAGCTGGCCAGTATTTTCCACGTGGTTTCACAATTGATGAAATCAAATTCTGTAGTAAGTTCGGTGAAGGCCATATACAGGTCCTGATGTTGTTCCCAACAATTTTCTTGGACTTGGTGAGCAACAAAGACCATGTCAATTGCCCCGCCCCACGGGATGTTCTGAAACCGCACTGATTTAACCTCTGCTTTAATTATATTTGTATTCTTATGTCAAACATAGCAGTTATTTATCATCAGGGATCCTAGTTTTCTCTGGGGAAAAAGTGGACAATTTCTTCTTTAAAAAAACACAAAATCCATGTTTTTCCACGATATACAAAAAGTGCAGCGGCATCCCACAGCGAGTAACACTACTTGTGCTCTTTTATTTTTGCTGCGGTTTTTGCCTCTTGGCCAATCAGTGGGCGGGGAGGGAGGTACACTGCTGATTACCTGAGACACAAAAATAAGAGCAGAAATGGTGCCACACTTTCGGGAGATTGTGGAAAAATGTGGTTTCTGCAGTTTTCCATAGTGAATGGAAAACTAGGATCCCTATTTATCATTTTACCTAGCAGCACTGACTATAATATCCACCTCTCCAGCTGGATATAGTTAACATTTTATAGACTAGACAAATGCAGTATTGCTCAAGGCAACTTGTAACCAACCAGCACTATAGTCAATAGAATGTAATGGATGAAAGTGTCATTTTTGACATACCATCATGGTTTTATACACATCATTAGCTTTTTAATATGGGTGAAAGCTGCACACTTGCCCAGTGGGTTTATTTTGCTGGCATATAGGGTTGCATTATGTTGCGCTCACTTTAATAATTTCAGCTCTGACAGCTCAATATTTTTAAAGGGTTTTAAAGCCAGCTTTAATTAATGGAAGCATAAAGGCAGCAATACAATTCCCAGGAGTATAAGTCCTGACTGCATTGTGCACTTCGCAGCAGTGTATGGCAGGGTCTACTCCAGCGCTCTGTGCTGCTTGTTAACCGTCTGCCTAAGTAAGGCTTGGGAGTTGCAGTTGGTATTAAAGCTGTGGATGAAATAGGGAAATCTTGAAGCTAATGTTACATCTCCTGTTTCTTCTAAAAGCAGTCCCAAAGGCATGGACCACAGCTGTAGAATAAAAATAAAAGGCATGAGAGAATTTATTTTTAATTTTAATGGAAAGCAAGTTTCAAAATAAGAAAGGTTGGGTGACAGAATGAAGACGCGCTTTGTCTAACATAGAAGGGCATACAAGTCTGAAATGAGTCTTAGAGAATGGTCTGTGAAGGACTTCATTTTAATTGCTTGAGGTCCTCCATTTTAACATATTTTCACATTTCTAGCTCCTGTAAAAACAGCAGATCCTTGTGAATGGAGCATTTATAACCAGGCTGTATAAATGGTCAGTAGAGCTGCATTCACAATAAGCATTTGGTCCGAAAAATGTAATTCACTCCATCATGAAAACCAAATGTTCCTTTTTAGTGTTTTCAACATTGCAGTGCTCATGCAGTCCTCCTTAGGAGAGAATAAAGCTGGTATGTGAGAATCTCTAACTTTGAAAGTGTCAGAGTGACCAGCTGCTGGACGTATGAGCATATGAGCATACAACATACAAAGATAGAGTATGAACATACCATGTTCAGATGTGATGGTGAAAAGTCTATGATTGCTTGCTTATTTAAAATAATCAAACTTGGGGAATACAGAAGCTGAGATTCCAGAAGCAACATTAGCTTGTTTGCCTTGCATATCCTGCACATCGCTGGCCCCAGCTTTCTCTGGCCTGTGGGCAACAGTACTGAGCACAGAACATGCTGCAGGAAACGTCATACATTACTCTCCCCATCAATCCAAAGAAACACAGATCTGTGAAAAGTGACCCCAAGCAGTGTCAGGGTGTCTTGTAGGCAACAAGTTGCTTGACGGTCATAGACTGGAAACCAATACTTTATTCAAATAATGATTTAATGAAGTGACACATGGACCAAAGGAAATAAGAACAGAAAAGAAGGCATATGTGCAAAGTGACCTAGTTTCTACTGGAAGGTTTTCTTTTGAATTTCTAGACATTTTGTCTGTTCAAGTGTGCATCCTTAATATCACATCAGCACATTTTTCTTTTTTTAGGGTAAAAAAAAATCTATTCTTATTAAGCCCCAGATAGAATTTCACACAGTGAACTGAGAAGAACTCCTATGTTGGATTTTTATTTTATTTACCTGAAATATTCTTGATTTGCATTTGGATGGCCTTTATCTTTTCAGGGAAAAGGGATTCTTGCCTCTTTCACCGTCTCTGAAATATAGAATGGTCCTTCCTCCCTCTGTCCCTTCCCTCCGCCTCCCTCTTACCCTCCCAAATCTTGTGAACAGCAGCAAACTTTATATTCATCCAGTTGGACGATAAGAAAGTGGGAGAGAGTAATGCTGTCTAGATTAAAGCAGTGGTTCTCAGCCTTTTTAGACTTGAGGCACCCCTTGTTAGACTCGAGGCTCCCTTCAGAAAATGTCAGCTTTTAGTTTTCTCTTATTTTTTACTATGGAAAAATAAGAGAGTATTTTTTTGTTTGTTTTTTGCAAAGAACTCAACAGGTCAGAATATTTTTAACAAACCCAGAATTTTCAAATAAGAATATGTATCATCTTGTGAGTTATGTTTGCACACCCAACAGTGCTAACATTGTGTGGCATCCTGTGGTACCCTTGAAAGGATCTCAGAGCACCCCAGCATGCTGCAACCCCATGTTTAGAATCACTGGATTAGTCTACTAAAATCTTAGCTGTTGCCCTAAGCTTAAAAATGTGATTTCCACCCACTGGGTGCATCTACACATTCAATTAATGAGACGCAATAAACTCCAGAGTTCTCAGAGCTGAAGTCAACTGTTCCCTGGTGCAGTGTCTACACATGCACCTGGGACAGCAGCACTTTGAGCCAGGTCTGAGCTGGCAGCAGGCTCAGGGACTCAGCCCCAGGCTCTAGGTGGTGGCATCGGGCAGCAGAGGCACTAGCTGGGGCACAAGGGTGCAACACTTGCAGAGCCATGTGGCTAGGTGGCAGGCAGGAGTCTGACCCCCACCTGGTCAGCTCAGTAAATGACTCCACCATAAGATATTACTGTCCCCAACAGTGCTATCTTACAATGGAGTTAATTAATTTACTGCGCCCTAATACTGGTGCACATGTAGACTGTCATACTTTCCTATGGAACTAATTGGTCAGCTCCTCAGTAAAGCACATGTGTAGATGCACCCACTTATAACTGTATTCACTCCAAAAACTAATCTTCATTGAGGATAAGCTCCAGGTCTGATATCTAGTTTCACTTATTTTTGGCCATAGCTGAGTGTTTAAATGACTTTTATTATTATTTTTACAAAAACAAACCTCTTTTTTCCATTACTAGCAAATGCCTAGAAGCATAGAAAGTTCAGCACAAATGATGACTGTTTTAGAGAGTAGTGTGAACATAGCTTATAACTGAAAAGGCTTTTAAAAATGGATTCAGCACCTCTTACAAGCATTGTATCACCCAGTTCTTTTATCACATCTTCCTCCCCTTAGATATTGTTATGGAATCAGAGGCTGTCTCTTAGGGCTTGCATAAAGTTGCACTGGTTTAAGCTGTAGCACTGGTTTCACTAAAACAATATAATTTTGTGCAGAAACGTACTGGTTAAAATCTGGTTTATCCCATTAAAACCAATGTAGGCCAAGTTTAAACATAGATAATTGTGTAGGAACATGCACAAAGTCGCATTGGTTTAACAACCAAACTTAACAAACCAGCATAATATTATGTGTAGACTAGGCCTCGCAATGTGATTTTACAGTAGCTGGCACAATAGGGCCCTTGAGCTCAACTTCAGGGTCTATTCATGGTTTAAAACATGAAATCAGTTTGCGTTCAGCATGTGGTATTTATGTGCATGGATAGGTTGTGTGCACATATGTAAAATAATGATTACCTAATAGTGTTCGCTATAGCCAGTCTTCTCTTTGTATTTCATATTACAGCTTTTATTTATTGAGTAGCCCAGTAATGGCACCTAGACCATTGTACGATAATTGAAAGTACATTCTACCCAGTAGGAGTTACATATCCTTTTGCTTGCAAGGTCACTTATTTCTCATAGATAGCGTATCCTTAAGCAAATTCATTTATCCAAACCTGACCTCCCCATTCTGCTATGGATACATTTCACAACTGAATGGAAAATATGCTATTGTTAAAATGCTTTGTGGTGCCATCTAGTGGAAACGAGGCAGTGAGTGACCTACCATGAGTAACAGAATAGGTTTACCGTTCACTAACTGCCCAGGCCATTCTGTCTGTAAGTGAATATGTGGCTCTTAGAAATAAAACAGATTTGTTCTCCATACTTTTGCAGTACTTACTTTTCTTTTATCATTCTTTTCCTCTTTATACAGGCTCTTGATGGGAATATATATGATCACCTTAAGGATTATTTAATGGCGTTCAGCAGGACTGAGCTAGAGACATGCCAAGCTGTACAGAATACATTCCAATTTTTATTGGAGACTTCTTCCAGCAGGGTAAGTTTTAACCAAATTATTTTTTATAATGGAAGAGACAAAATCATGCATTAAGTTGTGAGTCTCTTGGGTACCATATTCTTTCAAACTTAAGACATCCTTTAATTTAAGATGCACCCGTTTTCAGACTCTCAGCTTAAGAAAATAACCCTTCAAATAAAGACATATTTACAAGAATATAACCTCTGTGTGGTGCATATAAGCTCTTTTTACTTTTTTATTAAACATGCCATTTTTAGAAGAAATATTTGTTTTAAAAGGTGGATTCTATATTTGAAGGAAATAATTACCAACAAGTAAAAGGCATGCTGAAGGTGCATTGTGTTGGTTTATACCTGTACTGCATTCGCTTTAACAAATTGGGGCTTTTCCCTGTTCCTGCAAAAATACTGCATTCTCCTGAGTGCATTTGCATTCTACAAGATCTTTCAATACTGCAGCAGTAATTGGGAAGTGTTCATGCTCCACGTTTTGTAAGAAGCTGAACTTCAGTGTACTTGAAGGCCTTATACAATGTTATCTGTAGCAATATTAGCTATTATCAGCTGTTCAGATATTTTTTTTCAATAACTCATTGTTTTGGTTAAAAGTTATATCCTGTTCATGTTTGGAAATAAAAACAGGAATGTAGAAAGCACATCAGAGTTTTGTAATTACGTCCGTTGTCTCCAAGGATGATCTGTAAGGTCCCTTCCAGCCCCTATCGATATATGAATCTAAGTAACCAAAATCAGAAATAAGATTTCCAAAGTCCGTCTTCTGGCAGCTTTGTAGTTCATCTCCAGCAAACCCTGAATCTGTTAGATTCCATTACACCCCAAACCAGGTTAGTCCTGGCATATTTTGGATCGTTTGTAATATTCCTGCTATAAACCATGACCACTGCCACAGAAACGGCACATGCTTGCGATTTTGAATGTCAAGACCTGCAGAGAAACAAAGCTAAAGATTTTTTGGGACTCATCCTCTGTTCGTCTTAGTAGCTTAGGAGTCAGGACCCTACATTTTAATTAGGTACAGTATAACAGTCACATTTAACTACCTGCAATATAGCCAGTCTTGATGAATTTATTGGCAGTGTCAGAGGAGGAAGTAAAAAATATCTTTTTTCCCTTCCGTGAGAGAAGCTCACACCGTTAATTTGTATTAGCATACATCCTGCAACACCTCTCAACGAAATGACATTTTCTCTGATGTAGTTACTTTCCAGTGGTTACCAGTATATAGTACCCCTTTATCAAGCTTCTGCACGCTGATACCTCATTTTGCTCTGTTTATTAAATGCTTTGTATTCAGAATACTAGGTGCATTTCCAAGCTTTTTTAGGAGAATCAGCTATTTAAACAGCCATTTCCAGAGGTCATTTGCATAGAAAATACCTTTGTCATTTATTTTATTGAGTTTAGCTAGAAAGAGAGAGCATGCACCAGCAAGCTTATATTCAGCCAGTTGCCTGCAGGTATAATTTATTTTATGTAGTAGTAATGTTTTGCTGTATGTTTGGGGGAAAATCATTCTGTTTTCAGCTTCTGCAAGATACCACAACACCTGGAGAAGCAGCAAAAAAAAATAACCATAGCTGTCATGTCTGAACAGAGCTTTAACAGCTGTCATCTACTTCGTTTATTCTGGTGTTAACTCATTTTTTTTGTCTTCCTTTTTTCCATCACTAAAAGTCTGTGTGACATTTCTGCTTATTGGCTGGGTGCACCAGTATGAAACCATACAGCCACGTGATAAATGTGCTTGTTAACATTTATATAAACAGCTTATCCAAGACCAAAGGCATGGATTAAAGTTGTGCATATATAAAAACTCAGCAAGCTAGAATCACCAGAGAGAACTAGCTAAGCCACTAAAATACTTCTTTCCATTTCTCTGCCCTCAGCCCTGCAGCATTTCCTAAAGGTCAGGGTAGCAGGAATCAGTCAGACCAAAGGTGCGAGAGGTGAATTTAAGAAGTTAAGAGCACTTTACTAAAAGTTCATTTAAGTTGGGAGCATTTTCCTAAGAGCTACAGGTGTATTTTTAAAATTGCCAGTGGTGGAACATATGAAAGTGTGTCCGTTTGAACAGTTGTGTTCTTCAAAATAAAATTTGCATGTCAGGTTCTTCAGATAGCCAAGATCCAAACCATGTATTATGTACTGTGATCACTTCCTCTTTGCCTACCAGTTTTAAATGCCACGCTTTAAACATGCAATATTGCCTATGGGAAAACAACATCCTTTGTAGGTTTTTTTCATAGATGTTAGGGGCTGGAAAGGACCTTACAAGATCATCCGTTCGAGCCCCAAAGTAATGTTTTAGCTATTTTTCATCTGAACCCTCTGAGAATGTGGGCTTATAATTTAAAATAAATAAAAAAATTGAAAGGCCAGGCTATCATTATGATGGGGCTTTTTTAGAAAACATCCCCAAAATAGTTTTTTCTATTAAATGGAACTGGATATGAATGTGACATAATGTGTGGTGGTACAGAGGTTTTATTGGTGGTAACTTGGGTAATAATGTTCATAACTCCCTTCCAAGAAATATAATTATTTCAAACTCTGAAAGATGCAGCTAAACTTACGATTTACTTGTCTGTTTTTACTCAAGGACTTTCCCCTTGTATTTCAATTCAACTTAGAGGTTAATTTTGCTTGGGACATCTCAGTAACCCAAAAACAGCTAATGGGATTTTACTGAATTTCATTGATAGTTTTTTGTTGAGAAGATATACCAATTCAGCTTGCAGCATGCATTTGATATATAAGGTAGCATATGCTAACTATTTTGGATGTAGATGTACACGAGAAGAGAATATGTTTAATCATCATTTTTTGCATATAAAAAGTTTCTATTAGCGAGGCATCCAGTTAATTTCTGAATGGACAAATACAGGGTTACCTGGGCAGGTTGATGAGGAATTCTGAGATTTTTGAGTTGCATAAATTGGTCTCTTCCAAAAATAAAGAAATGCTAGACCTACTGTGCATCGTGTTCCAGAAGTGTTAATTTGCCAGCCATGTATACATTATTACTACTGTCCTGTATATAGTCTGTCAGTCATTCATAGCAAAATAATCCTTTTGAGAGGAAATTTTCCCAGCATTGCCTTTTCAAGGTGACTTTTCTTTGAAAAACTGAGCCACATTTGTGTTGTGCAGCTGTAGGAAGCAAGTTGCTTTCTGTGCTAAATTAACTGGAAAATGTTCTGTGTGTTAAAACTTCCAGTGCATCCTGTAACTGTCCCCAGTGAGGCTTGCTGACTGTTACATTTCAGAAATGGTTTGAAATAGTTGTGAATGTTTGAAAATGGCCCTTTGAGCATGCATCCCATTTCCAAACATCTCTCAAGAGCAGTGCATTGGCAGCCCCTGTGTCCCTCACTTTTCCTCAGTCCTTCGTATTCGCTTATAGGCAACTTTTTCAAACATACAATGATTAGGTGATATATATGCATCACAAAACGAGGCATGGGCAGTCAACCTAATGACTAGTATTAGGCTGAAGTCGGAGGTCAGGGAATAGCCAGGTCTGAACCAGGGGGCTGGAATCTGAGATGGATCCAAGTTGACAGATGGGGCAGAAGGCAGGGAGCAAGCCAGGTCAGGTACCTGGAGGTCTGAGTCCAGAACGAGGCAAATCAAATCATAAAGCAGAGACAATTGTCAGTTTGCACCAGGACATCAGGTCTGGGATCAGGAGTACTGCAACACGGAGACAGCAGTGCGGTCTGCAGGAGCCTTGTTGTTCAGATAACCTCCTCTCTGGCCTTACATGGTCTGGAGGGACCAATCTGCAGCCAGAAGCCCTGGCCACGCGTGGGAGGTCTTCTCGTGGTGGAACTCCTTCCCTACTGCTCCATCTTTGGCTACAAGCTGTGGCCTGAGATGGTGCTTGCCTCCCAAGTCTCCAAGTTGGGGTTTCAGGACCAGATCTTGACAGTTTGGTCCAGAGGCATACATATGTAGATGGCTTTCAGTCAAAAATACTTTACTTAGGGAAAGTCTGATCTGGCCCTTCCAGATACTAGCTGAAAGGTGAGGGTACAAGGTAATGTTCTGCTTCTTGGTTGCTTGCAACTGTTAAGAAGTTTGCCAGTATATGCTTTTCCTCCCTATTGGCTTGACCGTTTGCCATCTTATTCCAAGCCTACGTGATAGAGTCTGGTATGCAGTGCACCCTGAGTTCAGTATACTCATTGCTGTATTTTATTGAAACCTGACATGTTGATAAATAGCCCTTATTTAAACGTGTATTCATTATAGCAGAAGCTTTCAGCATATGTGACTGAGTGACATGCCCAAACCCTCCCAAAGCTGCAAATCATCCTGTTGTCTCCCAGCTGTAAACCCCCAAACAAAATTCCTGGTTCCTTTCGGCAGTAGGTCTTCTACACGTATTTTAATGTGTTTATGGTAAGGTGCGTGCATTTAATTGTGTAGCCTAATCTCGGTTCAGTCACGTATGGTTTGTTTTCACCCATAATCAGCGCATACGTAGATGTACATGTTTATGTATACTCCAGCGGGGGTGTCAAATTCGTCCCTTGTCGCAGGCTAGATCTGGACGCAGCAGCATGGGGGACAGTGCAGCTGTCACTCGCCCTCCATCACTGATGGATCTACGCAATAGGGCACCCCACCCAGCAGGTCCTGCCCCTGAATTCTGGGCCTCTAAGGACACCCTGGGAGCCAAACAACACTGGTCTGCAGGCCATACGCTTGACACCTCTGGACTAGAACACTTGTCTAGTAAAAGATGGGAAT
>NW_017729021.1:211395-232801 GCF_001723915.1 Gavialis gangeticus
TTCGTCCCTTGTCGCAGGCTAGATCTGGACGCAGCAGCATGGGGGACAGTGCAGCTGTCACTCGCCCTCCATCACTGATGGATCTACGCAATAGGGCACCCCACCCAGCAGGTCCTGCCCCTGAATTCTGGGCCTCTAAGGACACCCTGGGAGCCAAACAACACTGGTCTGCAGGCCATACGCTTGACACCTCTGGACTAGAACACTTGTCTAGTAAAAGATGAGAATTTTGGAAGTTCTCTACAGTTAACAGTCTCTCCATTAGGAAAAATTTGGCAACTGGGGAAAGGAGGGGCACGAGGAAAGTTTTTAAAGTAGGGAACACGGTTGACTTCATCCAGAAAGTACCTTCTTGCTTTCTCCCATGCATCTGTATGTAACCATCTGCAGAACTACCACATCCTCGAAACTGTCCTTGTTCTCTCCATGGGACGGTCTTTCTGAATCCTGCTGTTGTCTCTGGTCATATGCTTAGAGGGCAAATGCTTTTGAGTGGAGACAAGATGCTGCCAGCAGAAGGGAGCCGAGAACTTCTGGGCAGTACAGTAACACAAGCAGAATTATAATGTTTTTCTTTCACTTACGTTAATCCTTTACCTTTTGTATAACTCTAGAACTGAGAATTATAATTGCCACCAAATTGCCCAGACAGTCATATTCCCTAAGGCTAGATCGCACTGCGTATTGCACTGCAGTCTTTTTGCTAGGATGGGAAGGCTTAGTGAAGAAGAGTAGAGACCTTTATTATCATCCCTCCCTAGCATGCTAATAAATTTCTGGAAGAAACCTTCCTTTGGTTTTGGACTAAAGTAAATATTGCAAATAGGTTTAGCAGTGTCTCTTTGGCTGGTTTAGTATAATCTGAACCTGTATATATATATATATATAGAGAGAGAGAGAGGGACTTTTACAACATCAGATAATTCAAAACAACCTAAATGGAAAATTTCCAGAGGAGCAGTTTTCTTTGAGGTCTTCTCTCAGATTAACTTGAGGAGGTAATGGAAATATTTGTGTTACGAGAGATATAAAAAAAATCACTTTTTCCTCACTTTCAGTGTGAAATTTTTGCTAAATTTTGAGGTTAAATATTTTTATTGGACTTGGTTGTAAGTAACGTTGATATGGTGGTAGTAATTTTCCAACTTCAAATCTCGGGGCATACCCTTCATTCAGCTCTGTGGTTTGAAGCTTTATGTTAGTCTGTCAGTACAGAGATTCCCATGTATGTATGTTTTTAACAGTATGAAGTTGAAACAGAGTGATCTAAATAACATGTAGACCAGGAAATGCCAGGGTCTAATTAAATCTACCATCTACATTTTATATAGAGCATATTTAGAATGAATCCCAACATACATGCAGTCAGTGGTATGCAGTATGGATTTCATCTCTTGAATCCCTGGACTTCTCTATATTTAAATAGTAATGTGTTTTTATCGTTGTCTATAGTTTTGAAATATTTTCAGTAATTAAAGTCCTAAAATCTCTATAGAGATGTTCAGTCATGTGAATATTTTAAAAATAATACAAATTGATAAGTATTTCTTTGCAAGTGCACACTAGATTCTTGGTTTAACGATACATGTTGGAAACGGCAGGTTGCTGCGGCCTGAGTTTGACTAGTTAAAGCAGTTTTTGACCTGTGCAGCATTTACCCGGATGTAGAAGTTATGCATACTTGAAAATGTTTCTACCTTGACTCTATATTCATATGTACAAAATTAAATTTGAGCTTCCTTTTTTTTTCCAAATATTTTATCACAACCAATCAAACTTTCACCATTCACGGAGAATTAGGCCATTTCGGTTTGTAAAGCAAAAACTGTATGCGAAGAACTGTCCATAAGTAGATAAGGTATATTTTTTTGATACTGACCCAAATCAGGATTAGGTACTTCACCTCAATCCTGAGCTTGGCCATGTCAAGCAGGACAGTTGTGAGCAGTGCCGTGGAAAGATCATTAGTCAGCTGCTGACTTCACCGTTTTTCCCCCAGATAGTTTCCACTGAAATCAGCAGAGCTGGGCCTGTGCACAAGGAAGCTGTGGAATTCAAGCGTAATATTTATCTAACATTGTTGTGATAAAGTTATGTCCCAACTCTACAAAGTAATGGATGTCTGAACTGAATTTTGTTCACTTTTCAGGTGGCACGGGATTACAATCTACAGCTATTTTTACAGGAGAACTCTGTATTTCGCAAACCGCAACCCTTCCAGTTCCAGCCTAGCGACAGCGATACCGTAAGGGCTTTTCTGAATTCCATGGTTTTACTGCATTTTTTTGTAAATAAATATGATGGTAGCCTTGTTTGCTAGTCTTCTAGTCCTTGCCAATACAGCTGGTATTCCTGGAATGGGTAGAGGGTAACGACCTGATTTTACCAACTGCATTTCCTGTAGGTATGTAATTACAATTAAAGCATTGAACAGATGGGGTGGCAATATCATCATCACCTGCAAGAGAACTGCACGTTTTTGCCTCTGTGTTCTGTGACTACCAGCCCCTATATCTTTGCATTTCTATTCTGAGCCTAAGCTCTTACTAAAATGGGTTAAACTGTATTGTGTTCTGGGAAGGTTCTCAAAACCCCCATAACTGTCGACTTAGACAAATAACTTACTAAAGTGCCAAATAAAATGTGCTGTGCCCTCCAGTTCACTTGAGAAAGTTATACAGGTTTTGGTCAAAGTAGGATACACTTAATAACCCAGTATTCTAGCCTAGTTTCTAAATATGTGCAGCCAATGTTATTCTGGAAAAATCAGTGGCAAACTTTTAAATGAGTAAATCACAGCATAATGGTTACATTCCGGAAGGTTTGTTGGGTTTTTTTCAAGTCATTTTTGGGTTTTTTTTTCCTTTTTCCTCAAGTTAGGTAAAAGTAACAATTTAAAGTAAGTGCAGGTTTGAAGAGCAAACCTTTTACAGCTTTTTATTTCCCTGGCTCTCACTAAGTAAACTCTGCTTGGGGAAGACAGACCTGGCCCACATATTGAATTGCTTAACCCCAGACATTGTGTTAATAGCTGTGTAATGGACTCCATGAATAACTTTGCCAGGAATAAGCACTAACAGCAGTAACAAAACTGTCCTTGAATTTCAGTGTTATCTTTTGGCTTTCCTCCTTAGCAAAAGATAAGCAATTTTTCATTTTTCCCTAACTTCTCGGTAGAGCAAGCTATTTACATAAAGTGCTAGGCTGTTCATAATGCAGTGTGCTGAATCTCTAACTGTATTTACATTGCAATTCTAACTGTATGCTGTGTGTTTTTGTCCTTGTGCTATCTTTGTCATTCAGAGTTTTAATGCAGTTCAGCTGGTGGATATTGAGCCCTCACCTGTCAGTGCTATGCGAATGACTATAGCAGAGGTATATGGTAGTATTTGTCATCGGTATTTGGCATTTGTGGTATTGCTTGTATGCATGCAGTAGGGGTGCTAAATTCACTCGCAAGCATAAGTGGCAACTGAATGCATAATGTATAGCGAAGCTCACTCCATTTTGAGTCCTATGTAGCTCGTTAAATTACCATTTTCTTGTTTTAAGTTATGTTAATTGCGAGGCTCAGTTTCTCACTTATCGTCTTGCCTTCTGAAGTATCTTGTGCTCTCGCACATCATTTGTAATTAACATTGTAATCTGTCAGGGAATGAATTAAAATTTCACAACTTGGGGTACAGTGAACTATATAATTGTCACCTTCTGACACATTTGAGGGAAGCGTATGCCAGAATTTCATCTTCTTATATAATTGAAAGCCCTTGAATACATGTGAGACAAGGTGCCTTCGACAATATTGTTTTTAATTAGAATACATCACAGGCCAATGTTTCCACGTGTGATAAGGGACCTTGGCATGTGATAAGTAAAGTTGATTGCTTTGGAAAATACCTAGGACTCTTCTCCTTATTTTTCAACAGGCCTTTACCAGGAAACTCTTACAGTATAAAAAGCAGCCACTGATATGTGCCAATGACCCATGGTCCCTTTATCCTACCAAATTAATTCTTCCTATTTTCCAGACAAGGCTTTTTGGGTAAATGCAATATCTTTTATTAGACTAACTAAGAAGTTGGCAAAATTGTTCTTTGCAAGCTTTGGGGCACAAGCACCCTCCTTAATAAACATTCATACGTTCCTCAGAATTGAAACTAGGATTGTTCTTTGAGATGGCTATGGTATATTCTGATTTTATTTTATTTATTGCAATATACATCCCTGAGATTAGCAAAGCTTCAAGATCCTTCTAGAAGGCAACACCAGAGCATCCCATTATCCAGAGGCATACCCCCGTCTTTTGAAGGCAGTATTTTTTCACGTGCCTGTGCATGCCCAAGTTGAGCACTTTGCTTCCTTCCTTGCACAGCGTTTTCATGAAATTTTAGATGTCACCAGCTTTCAAAGAAAATCATACAAAATTCACGTAAAAAGTTGTGTTCTGGGGTGGTGACTGGGGCTGTGTGAAAGTGGGGGCAGTATTTTAGGACCTTTTGCCTCCCATATATATATATATATGCTAAAATTAGATCCGAGGGCTGGGAAGGGACCGCCAGAGCCAGCAGGTAGTGTCCCGCCTTCACAGAAAACCATGTATCCAAAAGGAACCACAGGAGCATCCAGTCGTGCAGGCCACAGCCATAAAGCACGTGACAAAAAGAGCCCCTGAAGTGTGATGCAGGAAGAAAGCGAGGGAGATGAGGGCTCCCCCAAGGTGGAATTAAGATATGCCGCAGTGATCCCGGGAAGTGAACTATGGCCCCCATTCCAGAGGAAGGCAAAACGGCCCGAGATTTTTGGTTCAGAAGTTCCAATAAGAATTCATTATTTTTTTTCTAGTTAGTCAAATTACAATCAATATTGAAGGATGCATAACTGTTGTGCATTTTTTGCCACTTATTACCTGCCATTTTGTGAAGAAGACCTGCTAAAACCCAGTGGGCCAGTTGCCTTTTTATTTCTCTGGGATATGCATGATTATTATTTTCATGCTAAAAGATTAACTGTGAAGCAAACATACTACAGAGTGATCTGCGCTTCTGACCTAACATTAATGCTAGCTTTTCTGCAGGTAAGTGTCTATACTGTTGCCTGGGACCCTGTTTGGGCCTTTTTGGTCATCCAGTAGTAGTGCAACCTGTGCAAAAATTAGGTTGAGAGAATATAAGGTAATAGTGAAGCTTGTAGTCAGAGACCTGTGAGACAGAGTTGTGAGTGTTTTTGCAAGTTCCAGTATCACTTGAACAGTTTTTATAGTTTTCAATATGAATGCTAAGGATATTGTATCAAGTATTGGCTTCCCACTTTAATGTAAAATGAAGAATTGTCATGCAGTCCCTGGGTTGCCCAATGCTGGGAAATAATAAGAGCACAGCTAAGGCAATGCCTTTATTGCCTTGCAGTAAGGGAGCACCTCAGCTTACTTTCAGCTTATTGTTTCCCCTAACACATGTAATTAGTGCCAGTTTACAGAAGGAAGCGTTTTCAACAGAGTTTTTTCTGAAAGCACAGTAAGGATTTTTTCACATCCCAAATGGGACCAAAACAAGAGAAATCTTGTTTAAGCAACGGATTAGGAAGAGCAAAACATTGCATTTCAGGCAGGTGGGAAGCTTTTTACTGAAAAGTAACAAGAAGTCATTGCAGTCCCCAAATATTTGGGGGAGGAAAAAAAATCCTGACTAGCAGTAGTTTATCCATTTAGAAGGCAAATGTACAGCTACATAAGGTATTAGAAAATGGTATAAAGAGAATAAAGGGTGTTTTGTGGGACCACTTGTCCCCAAAAGAAATGAGTGAGCTGGGAGAGAGGGCATTAATGGAGCAATAATGTAATGGAGAGTTTAATTATCAGGACATCTATTTAGAGGACAAAATGAACTTTTGAAGTCAACACAAGTTCATTGTACAGCATACATCTATGCTTCTCCACAGTGCTTAGATAAGCAGGTCTATAAGGATATGGCAAAATATTGAAGGAAATTAGTCAGCTTTTTATTTTCTGGTTGGAAAAATGGTCCTTTCCTTAAACTACGTGTTATCATGTGAGAGAAAGTAACAAATAATTCAATGCGTCTTGGAAAGCAGAAGATAATGACATCAAAGAGCTGACACAAATTTTTTGAGACATTTCTTTCCTGTTTTTTAGGAACTTGTTCCCTGTGCAATTATTTATCTCCTATATGTCACTGGCATTGGGTTTTTTTCTCTCAGCCCAGTTAAACTAATGGTCCTTGATATTAATGCTTACTAACCTAACCAAGTTAATTTTTTTTAACAAATTATAAATTTAAATATAGAATTTTTGATCCTACTACATTGTCAGTATACTCTGTAGGGAGACAAATTAGTAAGTCTCAGTTATGCTACTGGACATTCAGTGGCTGAATTCCTCCTGGGCGAGGATGGAGACAAAATTCTAAGTTGAATTTGGGAGCAGAGATAGTAAGTCAACTGTTTGCTTGAATTTGTGCAAACGTTTTGTCTGTTGAGGTTAACACACCTCTTAATAAAAGTATATGGGCCCAATTCTCATTTATATATAATATAATTCTGGTAGCAGGTAAAGGTGTTAAAGTGGCAATTTATTTCCTCCTTTAGATCAGGGGTGTAAAATTCATCCAGCCCCTTGGGCTAGATGAGTGGTGCAGCGCTGGTCCATGGATGCCTTCTCCTTCCCTATCTCCTAACACACCTACCTACCTACATTTATTATATATAAGTACTTACTATTATTATTTATTAATTGAAAAATACCATGGTGTATTAACTGGTCACTGAAAAAGTAGGGACCCGTATGTGTTCAGTTACACCCAGGGTATGCTTACATGAAGTCAGTGAGTCTAATGCACAGACATCTTGATCATAGAGCATATTCTCTTAACGTTCATCCCCAACAATTTGAAAACAATTTGCAAACTATGGTCTTGATACTGCAGTTGGAGGCATATAGACAGATGTCTGTAGTTAGGAGACCCTCACTGACTTCTTTGGTACTCTTTATGTTATGGGATTGTGTGCCCACCTAGGTCAGATTGTCCACCCTCTGGGCCCTGTTCTGTTCTCTTATTGTAAACTGCCTTGCGTGTTTGTTGGGAAGGCCAGAATATCGACTGAATAAGCCAACTGTAAAATCAGGCCCTAATTTCCTGCCTGAAAAGTGAGTACACATTTTAGAACCAGTACAAAACAAATAGACATTTTTTAGCAGTGGCATTCCTGGAAGATAAGCAAGATATGGTTAACTATTACCAACCTTTAGCATTGTGAATTCTTGCTAAAAAAAAAATACAGCTGTCCAGTTCAGTAACTGCAGGTAATAAATGTCATTGGTCTTCAGAAGTTAGAGCTTTGTAAAGCTGCACATTTCTTATGTAACTTGACATATCCTGTGTTTGTCTGATATCACTGAAAATGCTTTTGTTTGAATTACCCTCCCTAGAGACACATTTATGGTCCAGGGCCTGAAATACAGTAAACATATTTGAGGTTTATTAAAAAGGTCAATTTGGAATTAAATATGGAAAATAAAACTCTGGAGTCATCTGCTCTGTTATCTGTGGCTGAGTTTAACATCGTTCCTGACACATTTTGTTCATAGGAAATTTAAATTGTCTGACTATGGATGTTTATGAAATTGAGACCCCATGCTGATGATAACAGCATTTATTGCATTCAGTAAAAACTGTCCATGTCAAATTATGAACAAGTGGTTAAAGGTGACACTAGGTTGTGATGATAACATGGTTTACAAAATTGGCCACTTGGGAGAAACACAGTTGCACACAACTTCTCTCTATAGATGTTTTCAGTCACTTTCTTAACGTTAGTATTTCTGTGCCAAGGTTAATTCAAAAGATCAGCCTTTTTACTTCAGATGCCTGAAAAACAGCCAGTCTTCTACATTTCTGTTTATAAGACAATGTGTTATATATGAGAGCAACTAGATGCAAACACAGCAGCTGTGATAGTTGGCGTACCAGACATAGAACGTGAGAAATTGTAAAAGTCTGTACAAGTTGCACTGTATGCCATAGCAGAAGAATACGTTGTGTTTTAGTTCCTTTGCATGAATATTAGTGAGAGGATTTGAAAAAATTTAAACACAAAGCCATAAAAGATGGATTTAATTCTTCCATGGTTGGCGATATATATATATATATATATATATATATATATATATAAAAATTCTGTCTGATCTAACAAAGTTATTTTAGTTTATAAAAAAAGAATAGAGACAGGCACTCAGACCACCGTTGAGATCTAATAGAGCTATTGATCACCAACATCTGACAGTGCCACCCTGACAGAGAAATGAGAAGTTCCACAGTATGCAAAAGTTTTATTTTAGAACTGTTTAACTTAGCCCATTATAACCCAAACAAAGCAATTTGAGATTCCAATCTTTCCTAAAACAAAGTCGAGATGTAGAGAGGCAGAGCCGTAGCTTATCCAGGGACTCTATGCTAAAATGCTTAGTATCAACTACTTGGACAGCTTTATGTATATTTAATGTGCTAAAGAGAAAAATGTACTGCTTTAGAAGTGATTTGAAATACAGCTGCGATCCCAGAAAGCAAATAACACATCACAGTCCAAATTGCAAAATCTTCCTGTCCCTGGTGACTGACTTAATGGGCAATTATTAGCAATAGCAAAATAATAGCGTTACAATTACTTCTTCCACATGAAGATTGCTTCCAACAAATAATATTTCTGTTATGCCAAGTGCCAAATGGGTAGATTAAATATGGCTGTATTTGCTAACAGCAAGACCTTTTGGTGTAGAAGAATGTATTTTTAGCCAACAAGTGACAACAGTGTATTGCTTATGATCCCAAAACTATTAACCCTTTCTGAGCCTAGATGACCTTGAAATGCCCTGACGCCCTCTTCTCCATGTACATATCCTGCTGCCTTGTGATAGACTGGAAGAGAGAGCATCTGTCTTGGTTTTAAAGTTCAGTCCCTTTGGTTAGTACCCAGTGCCTAGTGGGATAGTCCCCTGCCTTTATACGTACCTCATTAGTGATCAGTCAGAAGGCAGAGCACCTTTAGACACTAACTGGTTCAAAGAGGCATAAGTGTTCAGAGGTGACAGACTGCTATGACAAAGTAACATCTGATGAAGTAGGCTGTTGCCTATGAAAGCTTATGTTGCTCCAGGGTGCCTGTGCATAGAGCAGGCCAGAGGGGTGGGTGAGCACCCAGGGTGCCGTGGTTAGGGAGGCAGTGCATACATGCATTCACACACGCAGCATTTCCCAGCCCCCCAAGTCAGCACCATTGCTGCAGGCAGGCAGGGACCTGGGGTGCAGACCAACAAAGTTGCTTGCACTGGCCAGACTGGCCCAGCTCTCCCCCTCTCCTGCCCCCCCTCAAGCCGCCCGCCTCCAGTTGCTGTTCAGGTAGAGCCAGGCCAGGCAGTGCAGGCAGCTCTGCCTCTCTGCCAGACTGTGCCCCATGCCCCTGCCTACCTGCCTCTGCCTGCAGCAGAGCCACTGACTTAGAGGGGAGGGATGGAGGGAGTGGGGGGAGCGACAAGGTACAAATTCACGGAGGATGCCCTTTTCCCATCTCTGCCTTCATACACGTTCTTATGCCTGACTTCAGACTAACTTAGCTAACTACTTCTTCCTCTTAGTGGTCAGTGGGCACATCTACACATGCACTTCAGTGCTCAGTAGCCAATTTTACCATGCATTAGAGCATCACGGCATAAACCATGCTCATACACCACTGCACAGTAAAAGTAGGCTACTGCAGATTAAGCATCACAAAAAAGCATGCGCTTTTGTTACTGCACATTAGGGGAGCCTAATGCTCATTTAGTTAGTACCTTACCTTAGAGTTACCAAATTTAATGCTCAATAGCAAAAGTGCATTAATGAGCATGTAGACACGCCCAGTGTGTACAAAACCCAAACTCCTCCAGGGCTGTTGCAAGGATCTACCCAGCATCCTGGCTTTTTAACCCCTCTTTTCAAAATGGGGGACTAGATTATGGGAAATAAGAGAAGCTTATAACTGAATGCAAGGTGTCTCAGGAACAAAAAACTTCACCAAAGTGTAGTTATGACACTCTGACACGAACCAGAAGATATGCCCAGGTGTGCCCTTTCCAGTCCTGGCCAGTTACGACCTTTCCTCCAGGTTCGGCGGGGAATTCCAGGATTAACAGTAGTAAGATCATCGAGATTTACATGAAAGCTGTTTAAAGGGGATAAATTAGAAGTAGGGATTTTAGATTGAAAATGTTCTGAATTCATTATTTTGCTAGATGAAAATAATTGAATCAGAATTATGCAGTTATGTGAATAATAACCAACTAAACTCAGTTGTTGTGTCTCTTTTTTTTAATTTAAAATATGTCATGTTAATTCAATAGTGGACCTACATCCTTTTTGAATCTCTGGATCAGAATGAAATTCCAATCCTTGGAATTTTTAAATTGCAAAATATCGTTTGCAATAAAAATGTCATTGTGCTGAGCTGGTATGTTCTAGCTGATTCTTGGGAAGCTAAAACTAAAACTAAATGAGTTCTCTTCTGTAAGCACCAGATTTGACTCTTAGCACTATTCTTTGGGTTGTGTGAAACTTAAGTCATGCATATCCCAGAAAAGAATTGGATTAGAAGGTGGGTCTTGCAATGTGACATTTGCATGGTAGCCTCCTATTCTGAGGACTAGTTTTGATTTTTAGGTATATTTTATGTTAGCGGTTTGCATGCCCTTTTCATTCATTCTTTCTCTTCCCTTTGTCAATCAGTTATTTTTTTACCATAGGCTACAAAAATACTACAAGCATTTAATTCAAGCGAGTCAATGTTTTTTCACTCCCCAAAGTACAGGAGTGCAGTCTGTGTCCAGCATAATTGCATCTATGGGTGTGTACATGCTGCATACTTGTCCCTTTTATAAGACAACTCTGGCACCTGTAATAGCCTTTCAAACAAAAATTGGAGACATGACACATGCGTCTGCAGACTAAATACAGTAATTAATTTGAGAAACAGCATATCATTGCTAGTCTGTCAGTGCTTCAGTCGGTGATTTCCTGTTCCCAGTGGACGGGTATTTTGCTCGCTTGCTTTAGAAGGCTGAATTTTTAGCACATGACACTGCTTTCACTGTAATCCAAGCTCAGAGACTAAGACAGAAAGTTCAGCTATATTTAGCTCAGTTCTCTAGGCTCTTTCTTCCTCGCTACATCAGAACTGGTTTTGCTTTTCTTCTTTTTAAAGAGTTTAAACCAGATACCTTACAACTAGCTAAAACCCCAGTCCTGCCCTTGGGAACATGCTTAGCTTGAAGCTTTTAAGTGATCTACTGAAGTAATTGGAAATTTGGACTTTTCACATACATTTAAGTTAGGCATGTGCCAAGTGTTTGCAGGGGTCTAAATTGGAGTCCTATCTAGCAAATAGCTGTTCAAAGTTAAGGGGCTTTGGTGGTGTATATTAGACTATCAGAAATTCTTTTCTTGTGACCTCTTCCTGAAAACAGTGTGGCTTTGTATGTGTTCATATAGTGTCTAATTGAGGCTTCCAGATGATATTTTAGTATAAATATATAAGAATGGAGCAATTATAAAATGCTAAATATCAGTGACTCTATCCAATATCTAGTCATTAATGCTTATAAAGTGAGAAATGTTGCATTTATGTTGCATGTACATCAGTGTTGCATTGATACATCCTACTGTCCCACTGCTGTCGGAGTGGAAGATGCCGATTCGGTTGATTGCTGCATTTTGCACAATGAGATGTGCAAGATGCATCTTAAACTAAAGCTATCCTTTTTATTATTATTATTATTATTATTATTATTAATCCATTTGATGTTAGTATTCTTAAATTTGTTGGGGATAGATGGGGCCACGTTGGAAACAGCATAGTAACTAACTGGTGTAACCATCCTGGTTCAGTACCAGCATATTTGCCCTGTTGATATACCCTCTGGGCAGAAGCTAAGTTTGCTTTTGTATCTTTCTGCTTGAATGCTGAAGTATTTTTTTTAAATGCATAATGTTAGAAAGCAATTGAAATGGGCAATATGTGCTTTAATCCAAATACACCGTTCAGGAGAAGCAGGATGAATGCAAACCCAGTCAGTGGGAAAATCAGTAATTTGTTACAGAGATGATTTCTGTGACCAACAAGAGAAGCCACATCAGGCTGTGAACTCTAAGGAGCTGTAGGAGGAAACCTCAAGTAGCAAGCATGGAAAAATGTATTTCCTTGATTATGCTTTGTACAAACCTAGCTGAGGCAGCATAGGTCAGTACAATAATCTGTTGGTGGTAGGAGGTAAAAACATCCTCAAGTGCAGTGGTCATCACCCTCAGTAAATGCGAGCTGTTAGTTTTCATTCATTTTTTGACTATGGAAAAATAATCGAGCCATTTTTTATTGCAAATAACTTGGAGACAGCAGTCGGTCAGAATACTTTTGCCATTATGGATTCCTATTTGAAACCTCTCATGTGAATCGTGTAGGTGTCTGCACACCTAATACACTAATATTGCACAGAACTCCATGGCACCCTTAAAAGATCTCTTCGCACCCCGGGGTGCTGCAACATCCTGGTTGAAAATCATTGATTTAGTGACATAGCTTGAGATGAATTGAGTGAATTGAAAGGTGTTGTAAATGCTGGAGAGAGAGAGATCATATAAAGGTACCTACAGAATTTGTAGAAGTGCAAACAGAAGGCAAATGAATGATGTTTGACCTGGAAAAAAACTCTCTTCCGTCACTGAAGTCATCTCTGTCTTTCTGACACCCGGGCTTTTAATCTCAGCCTTATGTAACTTATCTCCCTTCTCATCCTCCTTGCTTCTCCAAATCCTTTTGCTCAGATGGTTGTGTAATGCTTGCAGTGTGGCTTTGTTCTCATCTAATGCTTAAACCGCTTACAGGTTTGTTTGCTCTGTGCTTTGAGCCAAAAGACTTGGCTCTGTTAACTCAGACTTTGAGGGGACTCACGCTTTTACATTCAGAACTTCACGGTTAGTCCCACTTCTGGAGAAATATCTGGAAGCACTAAATCACTTCTCTCCATCTTAAAATTACTACCAGCATATATAGGACAATATTGACATTGTATCGGTGCCAGTGCAAATCTGGTTTAACAGGTCCCTGACTTTAGGGCCTCATAATCTACAAAGGGAAATATCCTTCCTTTCCCTTTCACCAAAGTTTGTCTCCCTACGTCCTATTTTACTCACTCCAAGCCCTAAGAAATGCTACGATTAAAATACGATGCTTCCCCTGCCACAATCAACTTACTCCGTCTCGCAAATTCTTACAATTCACATAACCCCATCTTTTCCTTCAGAGCTGGCCTGCTTACCCCTTTTTCTCTCCCCTTGCCTCTATTCAAAGCCTTGTTTGCTGCCCCCTTCACGTGAGTCATTCCAGGCCCATTGATTAAGTCTGAAATTCTCCTTGCTATCATCTGTGCTTAAGCAATGATATATATATATATGGGAAAAAATTGGAGAGAGAAAAAGGATAGGTTAGCTGGTCTCTCAATAGCGTTCAAAATTACACTTGAAGATGGAATATTTTCGTTTGGTGCCGGGGATACAATGAGCTATGGAGTAAAATGAAGCCTATTTAACTGCTCAAGAGAAATTTTGTGGCAGTAAGACTAAAGTCACTTAGGGAAAGCAGTGAGAGCCTCTCTTGAGCCATTTAATCAAAGTTTAGGGAAAGCACTGGAGACTATAGTGTGAAAGGTCAGTTCTGCATTGGCAGATGACATTTTTTGGATCTTTTCTATCTCTAATTTCAGAGCAAGAATAGCAAGGTTTAGACTGGTTGCTAACAGAACCACCACTATGCAGTATAGCTGGAGCAAATTAGTCCAGAATATTTATGGATGTCCGGGAGCACGTTTGCGGAACGTGACAGGGACTGTTTGGTGCAGAAGTTTAGTCCTTTTCATCTAAAATGTATCCATAAGTGCACGATTAATATTCTGTAGCCCTAAAACAAAATTGTAGAAAGGTGGAAGATAGAGATGATGATTAAATAGGGAAAAGCTTGCTTCCAACCTCAAGATTGTGCACGATTAGTTAGTTTAGCATATACACAGGAACTTTTGTTGCCTTTGTGACGCACTTTGAGAGGGGAGAGCTTTACTTTCTCATTTATTTGAGCAAGTTAAGATTTGGCATAATGTTGGCACTGTATCAAAAACGTCTGATTATAAAACACTTGGTTTGAAACTTGGCATAGTAGGTCTTGGTTTTGTGAAAAGGAAATTAACATTTTTATGCCGTTCTTTGCTTAAAATCTGTGTGAAATTATAATTAGATTTAGCACATTTGTATTATATTTCCTCTGTATGTTTAAAAGCCATTTTGGAGGGAAGAAGCCTAAATGGTCCGCTAGATCGGGGTGGCCAACTGACTGGGGAGGGGACAGGCAGTGGTAGATAGGGCAGGGCACAGAAAACCCAAGCAGCAGATCAGGAACGAAGCATCGGGCAGGGAGAAGAAAGCAGAGCAGCTGATTGGGCCGGAGAAGAGGATTGAAGTGGCACTCAGGGAGGGCATGGGGCTAATTTGTGGCATGCCTGCCAAAAAGATTAGCCCTCCCCCCCCCCCCACTGCTTTAATGACATGGAATTCTTATTTTTAAACACTATATAAAGTTCATGTTCATCTTAGAAATGAAAGGTGATTTACGATGAGACTTTTTTTCATATGCAGCTACAGGAGATAATGTCCTAGTAAACGATACTTCAGTTTCCTCTTCAAGTATACAGCAGAGTTGAAACGGTATTGTAGCCATGGTGGTCCAGGAAATATGTGAGAAGCAAAGTGGGTTGGGGTGGGTTTTTTGTCTGTTCTTTTTTTTTCTGGTGATTATCTTTTACTGGACCAATAATATAGTTGGGAGAGATGTTAGACAAGCTTTTGGGCACAAGTGCCCTTCTTCAGGTCCGAGGAGGAAGCGAGACCTCAAGAAGGGCACTTGCGCCCAAATGTTTGTCTAACATCTCTCCCGACTATACCACTAGTACAGGGAAAGAGATCACTGGAGAAACCTTGCTTCTATTCAGGAATGTCTTTCATTAAAAATAATCTACATTCAGCCTTCATTCCCCTTGGTAAACCTGTCTTGTCTTGAGAACAGTAAATTGTAAATTCTTTTGAACTTTGATGTGCTTTTATATTTGCAGTTTTCCGTAACACGAAATCATGACAGAGCTTATGAAAAATGGTGCTTTTTTTGTTGAAAGTTGTCTCGTTTCATGCAAACAAGAGTCAAGGCAAGGAAATACCAAGGGACTGATAAATACAAATGATATAAAGTTGTCATGTGGTGAAGTAACAATATTTTCTTACCGAGAGACAGCCTCAGCATTCAGTGCACTTGTTCACTTTCTGTTTTCCGTTCTAGAGTCGACAACTGGAGTCTGAAACTGGAACGACTGAAGAGCACAGCCTAAACAAGGAGGCCCGGAAGTGGGCCACCCGAGTAGCACGTGAGCACAAAAACATCATCCACAATCAACGGGTTAGTTGGAAAGAAATCATATAATATTTGTCTGTTTGCACTTTGAAGCCGTGCCCTGCTGCCTAACAGGGAAGCCCCAAGGAGCTCCTCTCATCTGTGTTTCTCCTCCTGCTTTCTGCTTTTTCTGTGGCGTAGCTTACCCCCCCACCCCATCTTACTCTTCCCTTCTGAGACAACACAGTCCAGCTGTCTGATAGACGTGCTGCTATGAGCATTTCTTTCCTAGACTGTTTCAAATTCTCTTGCTTCTAATCTTGTCTGTCTACTGGTTAGCCATGGCGCTCTTCTGCATCATAACTTCTGTCCTCTTCCTTCTCTTCATCGGCTCCATTGGCCTATCCTTGTTACCACCCATGCCTCTCTAGCTGAGACTGTCACTAACTGCTCTTTTTTCCCACTTGAATCTGGATCTTCTCTCACGTCCCATAATCACAAATCTGCGTTCCACATTAACAGCCTCTTTGTTTTTGGTGACGTGTGCTTCAGTCCCTGCTTCTCCCTCCATCTCTGTCCTCCTCACCTCTGACACCTTATTCCTGTCACTGCCTTCACCTCTCTTCTGCTACCATTTCTAATCTCTCACTTATCCCCCTGCCTCTCCTCCCCACCTCATCTCACTCCCTTATCAGGATTGTCCTTGAAGGTTTATCACATCTCAGCTACAATGTCTGTTCATATCGTGCTCTCTCCGGTTTCCAGTTCTAACACTCCCTCCACGGCTGCACTCTCTACTGAAGACCTCCTCTTCTCTTGAACTTCCCTTCTACATTCAGAGAACAGGAGCAATGTCAGGCTTCTCCTCTTGAATTCCTGCCCCATCCAACACTTCTTTCCTTCCTCTTTCAAACAGGATTGGATCTGGTTCGTCCAGCTCTTCCCCATCTGCTTCATCTCTGATTTCAAGTCCTGCTCCCTCCCTTCTTTCCCCTACCACCAGCTATGATCTCCCACGTTAATGCTCCATAACTTGAGCCTCCACGTTCACGACCCATCCAACCTCCTTAGCTGCCTCCTTTTTGCCCTTATCTGTTCATTTACCCTGCAGCCCTAGTTCTGCTTTCTCACTCACCCACTACAAAGGCCTTCTGTTTGTTACAATTTCACCAAGCACCACTCTCTGTGGCTGGGCTTCCTTTCTCCCACCTTCTCATTGGTCTCAGCTCCTGATGCTGTTGCAGATATTCAGGTCCAAAATCCAATTGGCTTAAATCAGCCAGCCTTCACTAATGCACTATAAATTATCCCCCAGAACAGACTCCCTTTTCTTACTCCCCTGATATCTTACCTCATGACTCGGGTACTGAGCACATGGGCTCTGATGGACCAAGGTGCAAAGTTAATTCTAAATCTGGATCCTTCTCGCCAACTCGATGCCTTCCTCACAGGAAGAAAGGCAGTCACTGAAGATTTTGTAAGTCGTATGTAACACTTTAAACTCTATATAAAGAGTATTATCAAGGGCCTAAATATTAATAAATAAACATTCAAGTGATGATGTGTTTGACTGTACATCCATATAGTAGAGAGAGGCTCAATTCATTCCCCAAGGAGCAAGTCTTCAAGAACCAATCTAACTCAGGCACGGCTCCTACTGACCACAGCAAAAGTATTGCAGAGCAGTCCAAACCTTTTAATGTTTTAAAGCACAGTGTGGTGTTCTGTCATTTTACTTTTATTGCTGGATTAATGTTGAAAAATGTTATGGAATTAGGTTTTAAAGAGGGCGTTATTGAAGAGAAGGTAGCTGATTTCAGTTATAATACATTGTACCTTTGTCACTCCCCATATGAACTAAAGCAGTTAGTTTTCCCAGGCATGGAGGCATCAGCCCTTAGGAAACTCCAGCTACTACCGAGTGGTATAGCAAAGTCTCTTCAGTTTTGTGGGATACCACAAGACCATGATATCTGTCCTCTCCTCTCTACATGGACTTCCCCTAAAATATTGAGTCAAATCCAAGGTCTTGGTTCCCCTCTCTAAAGGCATTTTTGTGCCGCGAGCCCAGCATAAGCTAATAGGTTGAGTGAGGTTCTGGAATGAAGACTGTAGCTGACTTCTCTGCTGCTCTGGCACAATGGAAATTTCACCTTAAGGATAAAGCCAGTCTGCGAGAGAGAGAGTTTCTTCCAGTGCTGGACTGAGATGGAGATAAACTCCTGCAGGAACAGAGTCCTATCACAAGCTTACATTCTTCCTTTTCCAGCACAAGATGCATTCACTGATCAACCTCGCACAGCCTGCCCAATCCAAAAAATGCCTAGAGAAGATGCACTGCATTCACCATTCTCCCTAATTCTGCCCACAGGGAAGGGGTGAGAGAAGCAATGAACCACAAAGACACTTATTAGTCACATCACTTAGCACTACGGGGAATCACACTAATACTCCGGGAATGAGGGTGATATAAGTCCCAATATGGAATGGGTTTCCAGGATCATGATACTTGTTACAGCATGAAGCTTTTGCTAGGATTTTGAAGCATCCCATAGTGTTATTTTCTATAAGAGATTGCGCTTTTAAATGAGTTTTTGCTTCAGTCTGCAGTGTGTGCACTCTGTAGGGCACTACCACTCATCAGTCTGGTACCTTAACTCCATGAATTGTCCCAAATATTAATCCAGCAGACAACGCACAAGAATGTACTAAATATGCAGCATCTTTCTCTTACTATTAGACACTCGAGGAGTTAGAGTGCCATGGCCCTGTGGTGTCTGAACAAAGCCGAGCAGAACTGGAACAAAAAATAGAGGAAGCCAGAGAGAGTATCCGCAAAGCCGAGGTAAGAGGGAAATTATTCATCATGTTGTTTGGCTCCTTATGCAGTGGCATATTTATTACAGCCACTTCATTTTTCACGTAAAAATCTAAGCTTCTAGCATCAAAGGATCAGGGGACTTTAAGATACGGCATTTCTCTTTGATTTCAGACCTCTCAAATCATTGCATCAATTTAGTGCAAGACTCAAGAGATTAAATGAGCAATGAAGAATGAAATAAAAACCTCCTGATGATCGAGTGATTAAATTTACTAGGTTTTTTTTTGACAGTACACTGATCAAGAGTGTAAGAGTTTCAGCATCTGTCTTCTCAAGTTAAAATGCTGGTAAAACAACCTGAGGCTGAAATAGTTTTCCCGTACCTAAAGAAATTTAATTTCAGCAGATGTTAATCGTAAATCCACATTCAGGGTTTGGGATCCTTGTAGCAGCTAACAAATGTTCACTTGCACTGTGCAGCAGCGAATTTGATTTATAGATAGGAAAATAGCTGAAGTAATCTTTCTGATATCTCTGCATTTTTGTATTCTCCAAACATACATTTGAAGAGGTTGTAGAAGGTTAATGAGACCTGTCCTAGATTAAGGAAGAGCCGGAATAAAGGGAATAGTGTCTTGATTTTCAACTAAGCCACGTTATGGTGTTAAAAGTTAACCATTATGGGTAGGGACCTAACTAAATCATGATTGCACAGATTTGGCAGAAATTGCAAAATCAGGTGATTTCTGTGAAATCTGTGGGTGGGGGGGGAAATCTTACTAAAAATAAAATGCTGGCTCCCCAGTGGAAACCAGCAGTCCTCCTGGCTACTGGGGGGGAAGAGGGGAGAGGGGTTGTTGGTAAGATAGCTGCCACTCCCCCTACCCTGTCCCCTCGCCACTGATCGGCCACCCCTCTCTAACCAGTGGTAAGGGGTGGGGCTTCAAGACAGATAGCCCTCAACTAGTCAGCAGTGAGGGGTGGGGCCATACAATGGACAGCCCTCCACCAATCAGTTGGGGGGTGGGGAAGGGAACACTAGCCAATCAGAGGCATGAGGGGCCCCACCATGAGAAGGCCTTGAAAAATGGCAGTCAGCCCCACGATCTGCCTGTGAAATCAGCTGGCTGCCTTGAGTTGGGTAGATGCCTAAGTTTGGGCTCTAATTTAAAAAAACAAAATAAATACCCCGTACTGGTAACAAAAGGAACTGATCTGCTTGGCTTTCAACTGCATGGGCTGCATAATTATATCTATAAAGCAAACATAATTATTTCAGGTACATGCCTTTCTCATATTGTTAGACCAGTGGTTCTCAACCTTTGTAGACTCCTGGCCCCTTGGAAAATGCCAGCTCTTAGTTTTCCTTGTGTTTTTTGACTATGAAAAAGTAATAGAGCAATTTTTCTATCACAAGAACGCAGCAAGCCCACAACACAGCCAGGCAGAATGTTTTAAATGCTGCGGGCTCCTGTTTGAAATCTGTTTGTTTATTTTGTCAATCATGCTGGCACACCTAACAGTGCTAATATTGTGAGGCACCCCACGGCACCCTTGAAAGGGTCTCAGGGCACCCCAGGGTGCTGCAGCACCCCAGTTGAGAATCACTGTTAGATATTCAGAGTACCCAGGATGCTTAGGAATGGAGATCTGCAGTTTGAGAGAGAAAGAAGGAAAAAGTGCATTAATAGGATTGCCTGCCTTGTTAATGATGGCAAGTTTTATCATCTGTTTTAAACACATTCATAATGTCATGCTCTACTCATAGAAATGTTTTAAATTGCTGTTATAACACTACTTCTTTCTTACAAGCCATGTTCCCAAACTCTTTTTTCTGGATGCAGAGCTAAATAATGACTAAAGGGCACAGGAGAGAAAAATAAAAATTGAGTAAAGCAAAAGGGGAGAATTGTTTTTGGGTGAGATCAAAAGTGGCAGGGATAATAGCAGGCAAAAATAATGTGAGAACAAGAAACTGCAGAAGAGAAGGGTCCTATACTAAAAATTGTTTGCAGAAACAAAGGAGGTTAGTACCAGTTGGGAGATGAGCAACTTCTTTGGGTTCAGTTGGAACCAAGGGTTTTTAAAAACGAGATAATTGTTAACTGAATCCTTAAATGGTTATTTGAAGGTGGTGTTAATGGTTTTCTTAGAGTAGTTTGCATGGCAAAAAAGATAAGCAGCTGAATGTGTATCTGTTGGGACACTGGAAAGCTGAAACTGCAGCAGGTATAAAGAGGAGAGGTGCAGCAGTCAAGATAAGAAAAAATGGAAGCTGAATTTCAGCAGAAATGGCATTAGGGCAGCGCCATACATGAGTGGAATTCAAATAGCAGTAAACAATGAGATTTTGAAATCATGGGCATGTGGGAACCACGAGTAGAGCTCAGGGTCAAGCTAATACAAAGGTTATCAACAGTGAAGATATGTGCAAGGTGTTGAGACAAGAGATGAAGCAGGTTTTGAAAAAATTGCCCAAGGGAAGGTCAGCTCCTTTGAGAGACTTGAGCTGTAAGAACTCAAGATGAAATCACAAGTTCAGTTGGCCAAGGCAGCCGAGAGATTGCATACAACTGAATGTAGGAGAACAAGAAGGAAATTGCAGATTCTAGATGGACCTGGCTTAATATGAAGTAAATGCAGAATAACATACCTGATTCGCCAGAGTCCAGAAAATTTAGATTGCTGTTGTAACGCCACCTCTTTCGTACAAGCTGTATTCCCAAACGTGTCTTGTGGATGTGGAGCTAAATAATGAATAAAATTTCATAGATGGTTGGGTCGGAAAGGACCTCAGCAGATTGTCAAGTCCAACCCCCTGCCCTGGGCAGGAAAGAGCTCTGGTGTCAGGTGACCCCAGCCAGGTGCAAGTCCAGCCTCCTCTTAAAGACCCCCAAGGAAGGGGAGAGCACCACCTCCCTTGGAAGCCCATTCCAGATTCTGGCAACCCTTCCGGTAAAGAAGTTCATCCTGATGTCCAACCTGAATCTGGTGTCCATCAGTCTGTGGCTGTTGTTCCTGTTTACTCCAAGGAGTGCCCTGGTAAACAGAGCAACTACTAATCCTTGTTGCCCCACCCTGCCCACTCCCTCCACCACCCAATGAATTTGTAGCTGG
>NW_017729021.1:237801-238023 GCF_001723915.1 Gavialis gangeticus
AGCATCTCCTATTCCTTGCTGCTCTCCGCTGATAAATTTGTAGGCAGCCACAAGATCACTTCTCAGCCTTCTCTTGCAAAGGCTGAAGAGATCCAGGTCCCTCAATCTCTCCTCATAGGGCTTTGCCTGCAGGCCCCCAACCACAGGTGTGGCCTCCTCTGGACCCTCTCCAAGTTGTCCACATCCGTCTTGAAGTGCGACGCCCACAACTGGACGCAGCAC
>NW_017729021.1:243023-259435 GCF_001723915.1 Gavialis gangeticus
CCCCCAACTATATGAGTGGCCCTCCTCTGAACCCTCTCAAGGCTGTACACACCTCTCTTGAAGTGCAGTGCCCAAAACTGGACGCAGTACTCCAACTGCGGCCTGAGCAATGCCGCATAAAGGGGAAGTATCGCCTCCCTGGACCTGTTCGCCATGCTCCTGCTAATGCGTAATAAAATGCGGTTAGCTTTAGTGATCATTTTGTCATATTGACACCTCATGTTCATCTTGGAGTCAACAGTGACTCTGAGATCCCTTTCCACTGCCATGCTGCTGAGAAGGTTATCCCCCAGCCTGTAAGCGTGCTGGTGATTCCTTCTTCCTAGGTGCAGCACCTTGCATTTGTCCTTATTGAACTGCATCCTGTTCTGTTCTGCCCACCTTTCCAACCTGTCCAGATCCGCCTGGATTCATTTCCTACCCTCCAGTGTGTTAAATTTACCCCAGCATTAGGTATCATCTGCAAATTTGGACAGAGTGCCCTCCACGCCTTCCTCCAGGTCACTGATGAAGACGTTGAACAGCACCAGTCCAAGGACCAAGCCTTGTTGGACTCCACTGCCCACATCTTTCCAGGTTGATACCGACCTGTCCACCACCACTCTCTGGGTGCAACCCTGAAGCCAATTTGCCAGCCACCTGACCATGTCATCATCTATGTCAGTCACTCAGTTTGTCTGTGAGAATAGAGTGAGATACCGTATTGAAGGCTTGCTTAAAATCCAAGTAGATGACATCTACCTCGATTTCTGCTTCTAAGCATTTTGTGACCTGGTCATAAAAAGAGACAAGGTTAGTCGGGCAGGATCTACCCACTGTGAATCCATGCTGGTTGCCCTTTAGCATTTCTTTCCCCATTGGACTCCCACAAATGTGATCCTTAATAATTTTTTCAAAGGTTTTCTCGAGGATAGAGGTGAGACTAACCAGTCTTTAGTTACCTGGATCCTCCTTCCTCCCCTTCTTAAAAATATAGATCATATTGGCCTTTTTCCAATCCTCTGGGACCTGACCTAGGCACCACAAGTGCTCAAACGGCCGTGCCAGTGGCTCTGCTGTGACGCTGGCCAGTTCCTACAGCACCCTTGGATGAAGACCATCCGGGCCTGCTGATTTAAACACATCCAGCCCCTCGAAGTGTTTCTTCACTAAGTCGGTGCTAACAGTTGGTGTGCTCATTTCCCCTTTATGCCAGTCTATGATCCAATTGGCAGATTTGTCCTGATCCGAGTTCAGGAATACAGAGGCAAAAAACTCATTGAAGAGCTCAGCTTTGTCCCCACTATCTGTCACTAATTGCCCTAGTTTGTCTTGTAGGAGTCCTATGCTACCCTGTGCCTTCTTTTTGCTCCCTATTTACCTGAAGGTTGGAGGAAAAATAAAAGTTGAAGAAAGCAAAAGAGGAGAATCGTTTTCAGGCAAGATGAGAGAGGTGTAGATGAGGCTAGAGTGCATAAATGTTGTTCTTGACGAGATGTGTTGCACTGTCTGGTAGAAAACTAACACTAAATAGTATTTCTGCGGTCTCCTCTGCTTCCTCTGCACAGACTGGTGTTTGGTAGTTGAGAGGCTTCTCTGCCTTCCCAGTGCTGAGACTGTATTCTGCTTTACAAAAGATGATGTTGTGCCAAGTGCTTGAGCCTAAGAACCCTTCAGTGGGTGGATCATTTTCTGACTCTTTCTCCCTTCTCTCTTGAAGAGTGCTTTCTACTGTATACTCCAAAGAAACCAGAGTGCTCTCATCAGGTTCTTGAATGATGCATACGTAAACTGTTCGTGTGTTTGTGACCTTACATGTGACTACAGAATTTATTTATAGTCCAAAAAGAATGACCAGAATTTGGAAATTGAGCCTGGAAGGGTTTTTACTTTTTGTTTCTTTTTAAGCCTGCCCAGTAGGACTCTCTCACCTTATCAGAAATCTTTTAAAGGGATGCACTGGGGCCATTCATTTGAGGCTCGTAACCTAGGGTTAAGTGAAAACAGTCATGTCAAGCTGGCCATCCTTAGAAAAATGCCAAGCATCAGTGTACATTTTCAGTGGAGACATGTTGTTTGCAACAGAACTGCAGTCCCCTTTAGCAGTGGTTACCCAAACATTTGCAATCTTCTGCAGCCAGGAAGTGAAACTGCTTAGGAACAAACTGATGAACAAAAGTCAATTTTGCATTTGTAATTCTGGCCATGCTGCCATGGCGAGGCACCCTCCGCCCTCACCAAGGGGGCCTCAGTCTGCCTCCCGCTCCCTTCTCCCCCCATACACATACCTGGAGGGAGCTGCAGGAGCTGGTCTCCACGCTGCCTGGCTGAAACATGCGTGGTTGCATGCTCACATGCACGCTGCGTTCCCTGCCTCCAGTCACCCTCCTCCCGCTCCTCTCAGCCCCACGCAGCCCCTTGCAGGCTTGAACTCTATGTGTGTAATTAAGACCCATTTTCAGTCTTAGGTCATCTGTTATGATCCTTCTACCAGCATGATACAGTCTGCAAAAACTGGTGGATTTGATTCACAAGTGAAAAAAAATTTGTAAAGAACAAGTATTTTCTTGTTAAGCTTCTTAATAAGCTGGGGTACCTTCAGCTATTGTTGAAGCAGTTGGATGAGGAGCATGCTTGGTACACTGCAAAGTGGGGACCTGCTAGCAACAGAAAGCAGCTCATCCTCTTACACGGAGACTCGTGTTTAAATTAAATCTTTCCATCTGCAGACAGTCTTACCCCCTCTTATCTAACAGGTGGTCAAAGTTTTCTAGTTTGTGAAAAAGGAAAAAGACCACATAAAGGAAAGGGCTTTCTGGTTTAAATAGAAGAGAGTAGAGCATATGTGCCTGGAAAGAACTCACTTTTTTCAGTGCTTCTGAATTCTTTTGTCTTATAAATATCACGTAGGAGAATAAGTTATTTATATTGATCCTTTGTACTTAACAAAGGTGGCAGCCCAGAACTACTGCATTTTATGTGCTCATTCTGACAGCATTTAATGAAGCTTTCTGAGCAATACGTGGCTCTTAGTTCACATACTTTGATAGATCAGATCATCCTTAAAATAACTTTTCCCCCCCAGGCTGCATCCTTTTATCTTAATTTTTCCTCTCCATTTGACAATGGCTTTTACTATATCTACTGATCTCTATTGCAGAAAGAAGTAAAAGGTAGCGCAATTTGCAGCTATTCACTTGGATGCCCCATTCTCTTTTTCAGAGATGCGAACATCTGTCTCCTAAACAGACTGTTGTCACGGTGGTTATATAGTGCCTTACCGCGGAGTTGCCTTTTGTTATGTGTCCCTAGGTACCAGACCTGGTTACAGAGCTGAAGAAACTTCTCTTGGCAGTGATAGGAGAATACCTTTTTGTGCTGAGCGCCCTGTGCTCTGGTAGGGGAACAGGGACTGCATAGCAGTTAATCCTGTTTCTAGTTAATTATGGAGTGATACATTTTGTCTCATAATTAGGACATCTACAACTGTCAGGAGAGTATTTGCACCAGATTAGATTTGATTAAGACTCATTATGGTGCTGTTTACTTCACTTGATTAGTTCAAGAGTTTAATAGAGCCAAACACCACTTAGATCCATTTTTAATTGTAAATGGGGGACTGTTTTTCCCTTACTTATATTAGGTCATGACATTTGATTTATGGTGTGGGGGTAACAATTCTGTCTTGTTAGCTGCACTCCTGCTATATCACAGGATGTAGCTTATTAATTATGTGCTGATCATGGTTTTCTGCACCTCAAGTTATGCATCTACGTTTCAGCCATCAGATTGTTACTATTTGCGTGCTTTTGTTGTTGTATCTTTCCGCCTTAGTGCTGATTGAAGTGGCCGTGTTCTTTATTCATAATCATTGTGAGGAAATCAAATTCCACCTACTTCCACCAAGATAATGAAGTGGAATAAAGGAATCGGAAAAATCCATTCATGGAAATATCACTTGCTGCCATCTAGGACTCTGCTGAGAAAGATGGTGCTCGGAAGAGTCATTCTAAGAAAACAGATTGCCTTCCCCAAAGCAGTCTGTGTGATCTTCCAGGCTTTCCAGCTGGTCACAAACTGATGGCTGGTGTAAAAATCCAAACCCTCCCCCACTTTGATCTCTGTAGCTGATAAATTTTGAGTTGATTTAATGGGAACCAGCAGTAAGAATAACTAACTAATCTAATAAAACTGATGGCCAAAACGCTGGCATTGCATTAACAAAGAAATATGCGGTACTTGTTCGGTTATCACAGCCAATGATTAGAAACTCTGATGATACTCCAAAAATGTAGCATTTGAGGATTGATGATACCTGGCAGGGGGGATACATTCCAGTAGTTACTCTTTTCCTGGGCAGTTACCATAAACGAGAAGCTTGTGGATTATGTGACCCAGCTAAATATTTAAAGCTATATTTTTGGTACCAGAATAGAGACAGGTTTGCCAGCTGGGTGAGAAGCCCTTCAGGGAATTACATGGATCAATGAGAACAAGCTGAATGATTTGTTATCAGGGGGTATTCAGCAGCTGAAAGTTGACTACTTCTGAAGTGTGTTGTGGGGAAAGGGGAGCTTGTGTTTTTGCTACAGACAAAGTAGAAGCTAACAATGAACTACAGCTAACAAAATTTGAAAGTGTACAGTAAAGGAAATATTTAACTGGTGAAATATTGTCTTAAATTTTTTGTATGTCGGTTGACTCGATGCAAATTAGCATTAGAAAGGCTGATCTTTCCAGTTCTGTCTTCTTCCAAATCCATCATCTCCTTGAAATGCTGAATTTAATTCATTTGCCTTCATATCATTCTGCTTTTAAAATTAAAACATATGCTTTAACTGCTACTGTTGTCAGTACAAATGACTTTATATAGGCAAATAGATGTAGGTATGGAAATATTATTTGGTAATCTTTGTGCTAAAATTTGAACATCTGTGAAGTCTTCATTATCTGTCATCCTATGTGCTTGCTTTCTAAACGGGAGATTTTTGGAAAAACAGCTTTTTTTCCTAGGTTTGTTGGCACCATGATTAAAACGTTACAGAAGACGTGGAAGACAGTTAACCTTTTTGTTTTCAGGTAGTTATGATACAATTGGCAATAGGTTTTTACTGCATAATGACAGCCAAAAAATGAGAAAGTGAAAGAAACCAGTTTAAAGCTACAGCTCTGCTTGTTCAGTTTATAAATGAACACATAAATACAACTGTTGAAAAGAGCTTTCTTCTCTCGTAAAGAGCCAGTATTTCATTGTGGTATCAATGTCACTGCAAGATATTAATCACAGTTCATATTTATATTGGAAGTAGAAGTAAATGCACATTGCTCTTGCACCGTGGTCGTTCATTTTTCACCTGTTCCATAAAGCTTCCCTTTTGAAAGGGTCCATTTTGCTTTTCATGCTGAGGAAATCATTCGGCTGAGGAATGTCCAAAGTAACATCAGTTTAACTAATGGCTGTGCTGTGTAGACTTAAAAGTAGCCAAAACTGGCAGTGTACCAAAAGGATTTGGAACTGCTAGCATGTTCTGTTTGAGTTGATCACTATAAAAATATACAAGCGGTTGCATCTCTAAAAGGAAAAATAACTATCGTATTTTACCATGTTTCATAACTATTTTAAGACCTGTTTTGCAACTCTGTGGACATCCATATTCCAATAAAATGTTAATGAACAGGAAGCAGAGTTTTTCCAACAGATCACTTTAGAAAAGTGAATAGCACAAGGTTAGTTTGGAGAAGTCACAAGATGACAAGCGGAGCATGCCTTCCTGGGCCTGCAAACACACAACCATAACCCCTTTGCTTCCTCCAACTTTGAGGGAGTAGGAACTGTGAAAGACAGTCTCTGCTTCCAAATGCAGGAGAAGGGAGTTAGTTTCCTTTGAAGGAGAGTCTTACACATGCAAGCAGGTATAAATCAATGCAAATGTCATAGGCCAGAGTGTGTTGTGCCTTGCTACCCACTGCAGTGTTGTGAGAACATCCTGTGCAATAGGGAAGGCTGGAGAGCTTCAGTCACCCTAACAGGTGGCCTGTGCCTGCCACTCTTTAGCAGCATTTCTCACTATGACTTTGAACAAGGCCCACTTGGCTTGGCTGCCTGCAGCACGGGAGTTTGTCGCTCGGGTGTGTGCAGCCACAGAATTGAGCATTTTTCCAACAAAGTATTATTTATTAGTCAGCAGGAAGGCATGAGTTAGAGAAATGAGTTAACTAACAAAGAAAGCCTGCAGCCATGAATCTTACCTAAACTCTATTCTTTCCTTGCAAGGTTTGGTGTGTTCCATTCAGCCCACAATATCTTTTTCCTGGGGTGGAAGACGCAGCCTCTGCGCTATTCTCTGTGCCCCTGCGTCTCAGAATTGCTTCCAGCCACAGACATTTACTGACCTCTTGCTTTCTAGGTAATGTTTTAGGGATTTTGATTCTGGGCTCAGACCTGTTACTCCATTGTATGTCCTACCCCGCCCCACACACCCTGCTGCAGCCTCCATTGATTTTGCTTCTTGCAGTCAGGCAGAATAATATCAAGCAGATAAATGGAGTCCTGCAAATTTATAGAAATAATGCAGAAGTCCCCCATGTCTTCCACAGTTGGGTTGAAAATGTGTCATTGATTTTTCATAAGACCCCAGGTTACTTTTTTTTTTTCTCACTAGTCCAGAAAATCCATAATCATAGGTCCCCTTGATTTACCTTGCATGTAGCTCACAGTTGGAGGGGGCAGTGCCATACAATTTAACACTGATAGTTCAAGGGCTGCTCCGAGCATCTCTTTGTCTCTCTCAGCTGAGCTCACTTCTCTGCTCAAGTGTAACTCCTGGTTCAGTCAGGCAGTTCAGTAGCTTGGGTGCAGAAATCAAGAAATCTTGTCTTGTTTTATATGTCTGGATAGTGTCTAGCACAGAGGCAGGTAAAGTACACCCCGTGGGCCAGATCCAGGTGCCAGGTAACTTCATCCATCCCGTGGATGCCCGCCAATTAATTGTACCCCACCCAGCCTGTGCACTTTGCTCCCACCCTCATGCACAGGATGGCCCCAGCCCCAACTGGCATGCACAGTTTCCGGGCAGGGCTGCTGCTGCAGCTGCCAGGGGACTTGCTTGGCTTCCCTGACCTCCACTGGCTTCTCCTTGTGTCCCTGCTGCAGTGCTTGCTCCAGGCAGCAGGTAGGGCAGCTGCAGCTGGGCAGAAGGGTGGGGCTGGCAGGAATCCAGGGCCTGTGCCCAGTGGGATCATGAAGCTCAGGTGGGCAGGGTGTGGTGTGTGGAAGAGGGTGTGGGGAGGGGGGGCGAGGGACCCCCACCATGGTGCACAACCCCCACCGCTGGCTGCAGCAGGCCCTCAGGGTGCTTGTGGCCCACGCAGGGGTAGCCACCCAGCAGTGTGCAGCTCCAGCCAGTTCCGGGAGCTGCACGTAGCAGCAAGGAGCAGAGCCGGACCGGCCTCCCTCTTTCATGCGGGGCTCACATACAGCTCCCCAGACTGGTGCACCACTGGGGGGAAGCCCTGCATGATGGAGTCAGCTGCCTTCCCTGCTCCCTGCCACCACATGCAGGTCTTGGGACTCTGCCAAGGAGCAGGGAAGGCAGCCGGAATAGCACACAGCCCTATCCCTCCATTAACTCCACCCACACACAACACCCTACCACACCCCCCCAACCATACCCCAGACCCCCCACACACACACCCCATATGTACAAGCGTAAGATTTTATTTTTGACCTATTATGCAATTGCCTTTATACATGTTACATGAGCATGCATCAGGACAAAAATATTTTTTGAAATTAAATTAAAATACGTTATAGTAGATGTTTGACTTTTAGTGTATGATTTGGTTTTTTTCCATTTCCAAGATGGCATGCCGCCCAAAGGAGTACTTTTGGGGGAAGGGGAGGGATTTCCAGTGGCAAAGGTCAGGAGTTAGGGGCAGGACTTCCAGGCCCAAGGTAGTGACAAGGGGGTGGGGCATCTATCAAGGGGCAGGGCTACCCTTGTGGCCCTCGACAGCTCACCAAAACTCATTAAGTGACCCTCCACCTGAAATAATTGCCCATCCCTGGTTTAGCAAAACATTTCCCTTATCTACAGTGTCATAGCTTGCTGCAGCAGTGTTACAGAGATGCTGGTTATATTGCCGTCCTCTTAGCTGAGTACCATTTTGCACTAAGCGCAGAGGCTCTTTGTTTTATATGAAAAACTTCTCTTTTGGGGTGTCCTTCCCTAACTTAATCCATGACATCACCCCCATGCAGAGCTAAAATTTATTAGGCATCTTACCTGTGCATTTCTTCTTTTAGATTAGTGATTCTCAGCCTTGTGCTCCTTTCAAGCTTGCCACTCAATGTTAGTACTGTTACATATGCAAATATGATGCAAATGTTAAAAACAGAGATTTCAAACAGGAATCCATAGCATCAGAAATATTCTAACTTGTCTGTTTTCTGAGTTGTTTGCAATTGGAAAATTGCTCTGTTATTTTTCAATAGTCAAAAAATGCCTGAAAACTAAAATTTGGCATTTTCTGAGGGGGTGCCTGGAGTTTAAGGAGGTTGAAAATCACTGCTTTAGACATAACCTGAACTTTGATTTATCGGCTTAAAATGAAACATAAGATATAGTTTGCTTGCTGAACTGGAAAAAAATAAAAAGTTTTAGCTTATTTTACCTTAGGATGATTTTTGTTTTTGTTTTCTTGGTGAGGCCATATGTTCAATTGCCCTGTTGTGTTTTTAGAATTCCACCCTCTTGCACAGTTTCTATTAAATTTTCACAATTTGGGAAGAAAAATGTTAGAGTCTGAAACATCAAAATGTGGGGACTTTTTAAAGCTTTGGCCAGAACTGTTTGCTGACTTCTGTCTGAATGTGCTGCTAGTTTTGTTGTGTCTCACAAAACTGTTTTTTCAAAGAGTAAGATATTTGCTAAAGAAAAGCTCCTCCAGCCCTACATTTAAGGATAGTTTCTTATGGTTTCTTTTCTTCTTATGTCTGGGAATAAATACTTAAGTATATTCTGTGTTCATGAACTTCTTTTTCTTTTATAGTGTGATACATTTTCAAAATGAAAAGCCCAGGTCCCTTGTCCTGTGAGAACAGGTCTCATTAGGCACGGGTTTAGTAGGGTAAGAGAAGTGTGTATAGAGGCTTTGCAGTTGGAAGAAAGGGGGTGAGTGGCAAGGTTGCTTATTCCTTTTCTTTTATAGTAGACCCTGGTTCTGACTGGCTTGATTGCTTCATTCATCTACACAGTAAATTTTATTCATGAAGTAATGGCCCTGCAATAATCCAGCTATTCTGTGTAAATGAACAAGCATGAGTTAGTGTTTTAGAACAAAGTCCTTTAAAGGTGCAATGTCTTATGGCATTGAAGTAGACGTGTGTGTCTTCAGGGCTAAGGGCAGACATTCAAAAAGCATAAGCCTGAACTGATTCAGTTGTTGCAGGTGAGTCTAACCTAGCTAGGCTGAACTGGTTTGTAATGGCACAGGCATCCCTTCTGGGCTGAAGAAATGCAGGCATATGCCTGCAGTGGCTCAGGGCAGAAGCTGGTGGGGGGCACTAGAGCAGCCTTCCCTTCCCTTCGATAGTGCTGAGCTGAGGGGGGGGTGTGGCCAGGCCCTGGCAGGACCTCTGATTAGGGAGGGGTGTAAATCCCTACTCTGGCCTGCACTTTTATATGTCAGGCTTTTTCCCCACTGGCTGGTCAAGGGGCGGGAGCCAGACCCCAGCCCTGGGCTAGTACTCTGAGGCAAAGTGGGGGTGTGCAGTGCATGTATCTGTTAATGTACTGAGCTTTTCAATCTCCCTCACCCTGCCTACAAAACTGACAGGGCTACAAACCAGCAGGGGGCTGATAAAACTACAGTGTTATCAGCCTATCAGCAAAACAAAAGTCTCTCTCATTAGTTCAAGCTCTTCTGAAACAGCTTTTTCCAAGGAAAGAATGGAGGGACACTACCAGCTGCCCTGTTGATTAGCTCCAAAGAGGCCTAAGTGGACACTGTTCTGTCTGCCTGTCCCTGTGAAACTGAGCACACGTCCCCTCCCCTCTTAGCATTAGCTAGCATACCACATGCTGGCTGGTCCGTGCTGTGGAAGATGGGAGGGGGGAATCCCTGCTTGAGCAGCAAGGGAGAGGTGGGGCAGGGGAAAGCCAGGCAGACCCTGCTGTCTGCAGTCTCCCACGGAGCTCCGGCCAGTGCCAGCCCTGTTCTCTGGAACAGAGACCCCAGCCCAGCCCAGGGCTGCCAAGCATCTGGGCTGCTTGGGGGACTCTGGTTTAACTTAAACCAGGAAGGGGTCTGGGACAGACATTGCATAAACCAGTTTGACCCAAATCAGTTAAGTCTGAGACTACCTTCAACCAGGTTTATCTTAAACTGGTTTCAGCCATTTTGAAAGTGGTTTATGTGCACTGAACTGATGTTCTGTTACAAGTTTAAACCAGTTTCTGATCACTTAAACCAGTTTATGAGTAATGTCTATCCCAAGCTCAGAAGGGCAAAAGGAAGACAGGTGCAGAGAACAGATTATTTTGGTCCCATCTTTTTCTTTGCCCCGTGGAAAAAAAATGCTTTTTCTCATAGAAGCAAGATGCTGTGCAGAGACACAATCTTTCCTTTTTTCATTTCAGTGGTTGACACTCATGCCAAACTGATCTGTCACTGTGTTGCTAGACCAGGGGTTTGGGGCATACATTAAGTTGTCTTTTCTGGAGTTCTGCTTCTGCTTTTTTCACTGCTTCAGAAGAAACTATTTCAAGAGACTTGCTACCGAGGTGTTTGAGAGATGCAAATGAACACTTGGCTTTGTTTGGCTTCCTGTAGGTCCTTTTTGTTTGGTACTTTTTGATGACTAGAAACAAACCTAGCCTATGCTGTTATACTGTTAAGAAAAAATAAATATAAAAAACCCCCTCAGAGAGGTCTTTCGAATAAGCTGTGACACTTGTTGTTTTCCAATCCCTTTAGGTGAGAAGCAGGAACTTATCATCTTTTTGTAGACTGTGGATCCAGAGAGTGCTCTTTAATTCAGGCTAGAACAGCAAATAAACACAATTATTGCTTCTTCGTGAGGGGGCTGGGCCATATGACTTTTAAGGAGAGGCTGAGGGAACTGGGCCTATTTAGTCTGGAGAAGAGAAGACTGAGGCAGGATTTGATAGCAACCTTCAGCTCCCTGCAGGGGGTTGCAAAGAGGATGGAGCTGGGCTGTTTTCAGTGGGGGCAGATGACAGGACAAGGAGCAGTGGGCTCACATTGCAGCAAAGAAAGTCGAGGTTAGATATTAAGAAGAATTTTCTCACAAGGAGGTTAGTAAAACACTGGAACAGGTTACCCAGAGAGAGGTGGTGGACTGTCCGTCCTTGGAGGTTTTGAACACCCGGCTAGACAAAGCCTTGGCTGGGATGATCTAGTTGGGGATGGTCCTGCTTTGGACTAGACGTGACCTCCTAGGGTCCTTTCCAACCCTCATGTTCTGTGATTCTATGATTCTTCCATGTAATGCATACATGGAAAGGGCATTAGAAAGAGAAGATAGCTTTTTATCTTCAGTTTTCAGCCCTCTGTATCCTCATAACCATCATCATCCAAGACAACAGGAAGAACTAAGCTGGGCCTATGGGTGCTGCTAAGATCACTATTTATCAGCATTCATGAAGGTTTAAGAGTTGTGAAATTAGTCTGGAAATGTCCTAATTCTGAGCAGTTAACAGTTACTGGGGAAATGCCTGTTTCATGCCTTGAAGTTTAATGAAGGCACTGAAATATGGGTGGCAACTGTGTCAAATGAACTGCTGGAATCCATTTCTAGTCAAAAGAACCAGAAGCTGAAGCATCTGCCAGAGGTGGTTTAGGGTATAGGAAATACAACTAGGTCCTTGATTAGAGCTCCCACGATCTGCGAGTAATGCTTACCCCTAGCACAAAGGATACCAGGAAGTATTCCCTATCTGTCTCCTGGGAAGAGCTTTCATAAGGTAAATGTTAAGCTGCAGAATGCAGTGGTTAAAACCCTTTGTCTATAATTAGATCCATCTGTGTTTGGAGATACAGCAGTTCTGAAAGTCCTGCTATCATCATCTAACAATAGCTGATTTTTATCTCCCAGGCTGTGGATGGACAAAACCATTATACTGCTTTAAGGGCTGGGGCTTAGCGCTTCTGAGCACTACCAGCTGATGTGTTGGAACTGCTGTCAGTATCCGCTCCTGTCCCCCAGTAATTGAAGCTAAACCAGACAGCTTAGACAAGAATGAAGTAGCTGCTAAGCTACTACAGTTTACCTTCCACATATGGCAGGGTAGAGCAACCAGATGTAATGTCTACAACAGATCCACTTGAAATAAAGTGAGTCCTTCCTACACCCAGCTTTTTTAATCAGTATAATTGTTTGGTCTGTTCATGCCCTGATTCCAGGGGCTCAGTGCAGTAGGTTTGACAATGTAAGCAGGGAAAAATCTTAAGTTTCTTCTGTAATACTGTAAAATGAGGCAGGAATGACAGCATTTGTCTTCATATTTTAATATATTTGTTTTCACTCAATTTTCATATCAAATGCAATTATTAAAAAAAAGGAATTGTGGGAGTTCATTACCCTGTGATTTCCTAGTATTCAGGGTACATTTCTCAAGGAGCAGCCAGGTCAGCATTCCAGCTTGTAAAAATCTTCCCTTCCAAAAGGAAGAGTGCCTCTTGTACCACTTTCACAGTAGCACTTGCTGCTTCAAACTGAGTTGTTACATGTTTTAGTATTGAAGGGCTCATTCATTTTCTTTAAGCTGCTTTTATATTAGAATGCTGTAAGACTTTGACTGCATTGGTATAGTTAAAACGGTGTAACCTATCTAGTTTGAACACAGTTATACCTCTATAAATGTGCTTATACCAATAGAGCTATTAGCATATGGAAGATGTATAAATGTGTGCCCATGCTAAGGCTAGTACCAGCCTTATAGAAATAAAAGAAACCTCACTCATAACCAGTTTCATTTCACTGGTGCAACTTTCATATGAAGGCTGAAGCTAATCATGCAAGTACTTTTAGAGTTTTGTTTACGTTGGAATAAGTCATACAAGTTTGTGTCCTGGAAAAAAACATTCGCTAAGTATTTAGGCAAGCATGCACACAGGTAGGGTAACTTGAGGTAATTGATGGCCAGTTAATCATGGAATCATAAAAAGTGAGGGTTGGAAGGGACCTCAGGAGGTCACATCTAGTCCAGCCCCCTGCTCAAACCAGGACCAGCCCCAACTACATCTCAGCCAAGGCTTTGTCAAGCTGGGTCTTCAAAACCTTCAAGGATGGAGATTCCACCATTTTTCTGGGAAACCTGTTCTAGTGCTGTACTACCCTCTGTGGTGGGCCTGTAGGGGGTGCTGCTGCACTGAGCCACCCATCTCACTGCACCCGACCACCTACCAGGCTCCAAGTGCCTCCCTGGGTCGCCTTGCATCTGGCCAGCCCTCTTCCTGGAGTACACCTGCAAGCCTGGGGGTACTGTTGCCACCACCCAGGGTCTAGACTGTTCTTGGCCCTGTGCCCCCTGGGAAACACAGGCCTTGTAGTCCTAGAGGGTGCTCGATCTAGTGCTAGAACTTGGGGTGCTTTCTTTAGCCTGAAGCAAAAAAAGCAGAGCCTCCATTAGTCAGCTGGACCAAGGGGGCACCAAGGTATAACCCAGTCCCTCTCCCAATAAGTCTCCCATGCTGTGCTTGGAGGAGAACTTTTTTGGTACAGAAGGAAGGCTTGGGGTAGGATACAGGAAAGAGCAACATCAAAGAATAACCTTAGAGCAAACAGTGTGGCCTGGTAGCCATTGATTATGCGACTGCTGTACTGCAAGCTAGATATCAAGTGACCTCACCTTCCAGGTCCAATCAGGCAGGTGTTTCTGATGCCAACCAATCGGTTTAAAAAGCAATACTGGTCACCTGGTGGTGTTGGGCCCCTGCCCCCTTGCCATGGGGTAAGTTTCCCAAACAATAGGGGCTAGGGTAACCCAGGCAACCAGGTTGACAGACAGGCAAGAGAACTAGTCACATGACCCACAGAGGTGGGGAAACGGACTAAAGGAGGAGCAGGCTCTGCCTCCCTCGGGAATGCCTCCAGCTCAGGTTGCAACTCAGGGTTACCTGAAACAGGTGGAGGGAGGGCTGCCTGCCCATTGCAGTGACCACAACCAAACTGAGACAGGTGAAGAGACAATGGCAAGGAGAAACCTAACGAAGGGTCTGTTAATCAGGACTTGTGGTAGACATGATGTCTTTTATTAGACCAACAACATTTTGGCAAAAAAAGTGTGGGAAGATGCTGGGAGGGCATTCTGCCACACCCTCCTTGTGAAAGAGTTTTTCCTAATATCCAACCTCAACTTCCCTTGCTGTAGCTTGAGCCCCATTGCTCCTTGTCCTGTAATTTGCCCTCACTAGGAACAGTCCAGCTCTGTCCTCTTTGCAACCACCCTGCAGGGAGTTGAAGGCGCTTGCTGTTAAGTCCCACCTTGGTCTTCTCTTCCCTAGACTAAATAAGCCCAGTTCCCTCAGCCTCTCCTCACAAGTCATGTGCCTCAGCCCCTAACCATTTTTGTTGCCCTCTGCTGGACTTTCTCCAATTTGTCCACATCCTTTCTGTAGTGGGGGGCCCACAACTGGACACAGGACTCCAGATGTGGCCTCCCCAATACTGAATAGAAGGGAAGAATCACTGCCCTTGATCTGTTGGCAACACACCTACCAGTGCGGCCCAGGATGTTGTTAGCCTTCTTGGCAACAAGGGCACACTGCTGGCTCCTGTTTAGCTTCTTGTCCACCGTCACCCCCAGGTCCTTGTCTGCAGAGCTGCTGCCCAACCAGTCAGCCCCCACCCTGTACTGGTGCATGGGATTGCTCTGTCTGAAGTGCAGGACTTTGCACTGGTCCTTGTTGAACCTCATGAGATTTCATTTTGGTCCAGTCCTCCAATTTGTCTAGGTGTCTGTGAATCCTAGCCCTACCCTCCAGCGTATCTATTACTCCCCCCAGCCTGGCATCATCTGCAAACTTGCTGAGGTGCGCTCCATCCCATCTTCCAGGTTGTTGATGAAGATATACCTGAACTAATGTAGAAACCAACATCTCTCATGAAAACAAGTTAAAAAACTAGACCATGCACACTGTAACATTTCCTAGGCATGTTTAACCCAGGATACCCACAGCAGCAACATAAGAGCCTGTCCATGAGAAGGGATTCTTTGGGTATTTATGCATCACTTCCTATCTGCCTGGTTGCCACCTGGTCCTATCTAAGATTGGTCCTACCTTGGCTAGACAAAGCCTTGGCTGGGATGATGTAATTGGGGCTGGTCCTGCTTTGAGCAGAGGGTTGGACTAGATGTGACCTCCTGAGGTCCCTTCAACCCTCACTTTCTGTGATTCTATGTTGGCACAGCCTTCTTGAAGGACACTGTGCTTTTTGCTTAAGAGCCCCTTACTTCAGGTTGGAAAGGAATTTTTTAAAGATGAATTGATTTATGTACTCTTTAACTAAACAGGAGCCCCCATAAGGGGGTTTCTGATTCCAGTAAATTATCGTTGCCTTATGTACGCAAGCTTTGTGTACACAGAGTGTTTAGATGCATGCAAAATGGGGGTGGGGGGACCTCAACAGTGGATGTGACACATCCCTTAAAATTGCAAAATTCACCAAATCATAATGTCTCTAACCTCTCCTCTGACACCATTGCTGTCAGTGGCTGTTCTGAGAATAATCGAAGAACTCTTTATTAAATCCATGTTTTGAATTAGAGGCTTATAAATCTGTCTGGCAGACAGACTTATTCTCACATTTACTCCTGTTTGTTCTATAGTTCTTGTGAATGTTAACAAAAGTTCAGACAAGAGCTCAGGTCAAAGCGATTTGTCAGTATTTGAAAATATGCTTAAGGCTGTGATGAATTGGGAGCATCTCGTTTTCCAATCTAAAATAGATTTATGCATCCATCTTCAGTTTATACAATGTCAGGAGTATTTTATACTTCCCTCTTATATTTAAAGCCATATTCTTTGAAGCTTGATTAAGATAGCGCATATTGTGCATTTTTTTAATTTACTGTTTTCTCCATGATAACATTTGCACATGAGAATAGTATAAATTAATCATCCAGAGGGTGGCTACATGAACTGGAAAAACAAACTCTTCCAGGTTCACTGGCTTTGGCCTTTCCCATAGAAAGTATTCACTGACCTCCCCTCTTTCTCTCAACCTGCATACCTACCACTGTGCACGCAGATTCTGCTGAGCTTCACTATTTCATTTAGGTCCTCCGTGGTTTTTTTTAAAGAAAATTCCTTATCTGTTTAGATTCATGTCAAATATAAAATTCATATAATTAGTTTGAGACAGCCTTGCAATTGCCTCTTTGTTATTTTTAGATAAGGGCAAGAAA
>NW_017729021.1:259446-261487 GCF_001723915.1 Gavialis gangeticus
CCTTGCAATTGCCTCTTTGTTATTTTTAGATAAGGGCAAGAAAGTTCCCCAGTGCAAAACAGTTTTAGTCAGTTGAATTTCTAGCAGGTTTAGCTAAAACTTTCTCTTAGTTTTAACAATCTTCTGTTTTCTCTTGGTATGGAAAGTAAGATCACTGATGATCCAGAGCAGTATCGAAATAAAGCAAAAACAATATAGTATTCCAAATCCCTGCAAAATCTTTATATCCATATTAGATATGTACTTTACACTTAAGTTTTATTACAATTGGCGTAGAAGAGATCAGCATTTTAATATACTCTTAAATGGATTCTTGATACTGCGCTTCCTCCGCTATCACAGGAGAGGAATAAAGCCCCTTCTCCCCAGTTTATGCTCATGTATAAGAGGAAGAATTGTATACTGAGTCACTTAGGAGTTTTGCTCTCGGGCTAGCACTGCAATATTTTAGCTGAGCTGATAGAAGCCTTCTAGAGAATCTGCAGTTAAACTAGGTGACTGTTTATCAAAGTGTATAATTTGCATTTCAAATTGGGAACCACTAAATATTCAGCACAAGGAAGTGGTTCATTACTGGGAGCTTTTTTAAGAGAGACAGTTGAGAGAAGTTGCTAGACCAATTTGTTTTGCCAAATCTTGCTTGCCACTTCCTTTCACATTGTTGCTGGTGATTTACCAATATATTATCTGAAATAGAAAGTTTCCCCATGCCAAGCTTTCACCTCCTAATCCGTTCAGTTACGTCACAGTACAATGCCTCAAAATGGAAGGACTGGCAAGAGAAAGGAGAGAAGTTACTTCAGAGGCAACATGCTAAGAATTAACAATGCTGTGAAAGGAAGTACCCGGAAAACTACAAAGCAGTTCAGTTAGCTTCTGTTCGCGCCTCTGTCAGTGACTCACTGTGTTGCCTTTAGTAAACCACTTTATCATTGTTGCTTAGTTTCCTCGACTGTAAAACACAGGTAGGATCAACCACAATAGTTTGTTGATCTCAGTGGAGCTTCCAAAGTACCTGTAGGCAAGTAACAAAGCACTTGAAAGTAGTGACGGATAGAGCTGGCTGGTAAATCCAGTGGCCATTCTGCAATGAAGCCAAAGATTTGAAAAATATCAAGGGATTGCAGTCCTGCACAATTTCACTTTGGAAATAGCAAACCGTGATGAGCTGGAATGATTTGTCTGTCCACCATGGAATAGCACTTGTGAAAATAACACAAATGTCAGGTTAGGAAAGCAGTTGCCAGGACCTCCAGGATCCACAATCTAGGGGCAGTCATGGTTAAATATAGGATGTATTTTTTTTATGATGACAAATGTCCCCTGGAAGATAACTTATCATAACTGTCCTGGATACAGTGCAAATGGCTGTAAACGGCTGTCTTCTTTGAGGCAGTCCTGGCGGATGAGAGTCAAAACCTGGGACAAAAGAGGAGAGCTGACACGGCCCGTTACACACGCAGCCCTTCCAAGCTGCATTGGTGCTCAGTGGCCCGGGAGAGCATACAGCCTGGCAGGGTTGTCCCTGGAATGACTGGCAATTAAGTTGAATGAACTGCGATTAACCTAGAGGTACAAGCATTGCCCTTAGAAAACGTGTTAGCACATTTGTTCTCGCGTATTTCATGGGCACTTCAAGTGGGACAACAGACTCGGTAGGATCCTGGAACAAAAGGGTTTCTCACAGAGAAATGCAATCTCTGTTCACACCCAATAAGGAGGTTTTTATAAATGAAGAGATGTGAGATTGAAGAGCCCAATTTGCAAAATCTGAATATGCTGGTATTTTTCAACCTCTAGGAAACTCTTTCCTGCCTCTTGGCTCATTGTACGTCTCTGCAGGCAGTCAGATGAAGAATTGGACTTGTTTTCCACGTGAAACTGAGTCTAATTTATGGATCAGGAAGAAAGTGCATTTTAATTGTGAGGAGGAGTGAGACGTAGGTGTGAAAGAATTTTGATTAACGTTTTCCATGTTTATCTCCTCAGATAATTAAACTGAAAGCAGAGGCTCGTCTTGATCTGCTAAAGCAGATAGGGG
>NW_017729021.1:261498-272336 GCF_001723915.1 Gavialis gangeticus
GTCTTGATCTGCTAAAGCAGATAGGGGTGTCTGTGGATACGTGGCTAAAGAGTGCAATGAACCAAGTGATGGAAGAACTGGAAAACGAACGCTGGGCGAGCCTTCCTGCCGTGACCAACAATGGCTCGTCGCACTTGGTACTGTTTGCAGTGTGTAAACTTGTTTTCCTTTGAACCTTCACTAGCATGGCTCCTATGCTATAGTACATAGATCACATTTAATACTGGGAGGCAGGTATTAAAAAACCTAGTGATTGGTCAGCTAACATTAGCACGAGAGAGCTGTGTGTGGCTCAAGTGAATCTAATTTCTGGTAGTTTATTCTGAACTAGTACAGGAATTGGGAGTGCTTTACCTAAAGTCTAGAAGGGACTAGAAAATAGGATTTCTAGGCTCTATATCCAGTTCTGTCTCAGATTTCTTCTGTGACCTTGGGCAAATCTCTTTTTATGTCCTCATCTCTACCTACCTTGTGCATGCAGAAGTTTGATTAAAGGTTTATATGGCTTTCTGTAGTGATTGGATGAAAGGTATAGTTAAAATTTTCAAAGCATCTGAGTGTCTTTGGCTGCTAAGGCACATTTTCAAAAATTATTTAGACACCCACTTAGGAGTTTGTCCAACTGAAAGTGAGCAGGACATAAGCTCTGAGTGCTTAAGGGTACGTCTACACATGCTGATTTGAGGCACACTAGCCATTTTTAAGGCACATTAAGAGCACAGATCTATATGTGCATGCCCTTAATATGCCTTAAAAACAGCTATTTTAGGTTATTCGCACCTAAATTTGATACCCGCAAAAGGCATGAATAGCTAAACCGCCTTAATGTACATGTAGACGTGCTAAGGCACATTAACGCAATGTATGTCGACTAACTTTAGTCCCAAGTTCGTCCTCACACCGCATTAATGTACCTTAGTGCATGCACATGTAAACGCGCGCCTAAATTGCCTTAATGCTCATTAGGCAAATGCACATTAAATGTAGGCACGCATAAAAGCACGTGTAGACATGCCCTAAGAGTATGAACGGTTGGACAATTTACTGCAGCACAAAAGGTTCTGGGGCTTTTACATGCATCAGCTGCCCCATGGGATGTACAGATCCTTTCTGTGGAATAAATGAAAATGAGGCCATAGTAATTTACTCCTCTTTCACTGCAGGTTGAGCTACCATGGGTAAGCTTTCATTTACTACAGAGTAAGAACATGGATGTAGGCAGTTAACACAGAGTAGCTGGCCTATGGTAACCCCCTCCCACCCCCATTTTAGTCCTGCAGTAAATTGTTCATTCATCTATGCCCTAAATCTATTTTGAAAATAGGATTTTATTCCCAAGTCTCTTAGATGCTTTTGAAAATGTTACCCAGCATACTTAAAGTTTAGCTCCAGGTGATATGAATGTAAGGTAAAAGTATGGTGATGAGTTCTGATCAGCTAGAAATGACGCTCATTGTTCTTGTAATGTCTGCAGACCTTTGCAGAACAGACAAGAAGGTCAGAGAGATCTCCCACGCAGCTTGGGGCCGGAAGCTTATTCCCACAAATCTTGAGTTTCAGAGGATGCAATTTTTTTTATCTAAATCAAAAGGGGGAATAACAAAATTTAAGCCAATAGATTTTCCTTCCCTCCAAAAGAATGCATCTCAAAATAAATTCTGTAAATAATTTCCTAAACCAAGAAATCCTGTTTGGAAAACAGAAATAACTGAGAAAGCGCTCTTAATCTTATTTTTGCCAGGCTGTCACCCTTGGCAGTGCAGTTAGCCTTCACCAGCAATAGACAAAAATAAAATTCCTGAAAGTTTAGTCACTTTGCCTCAAACAGGGTGTTAGATTGTAGACATCGCCTTAGCGTATGGCAGAACACTTAACCTTCAAAGGCTGCCGACGTCACAACCGGTGGGTGTGCTTTTCTTTTTAATTCCAGTGGACATGTTCCATTACAAGCTTCTGCTTAATTCACACTCTGTGTTAATGTTGTTGACAGCTACTTTTACCTCCACTGACCTCTGAAGTATAACTGGATTGAGGTTTTGCTTTTTGTGGTTGGTTTTGCAAGGAGACGGCCCCCTGGCTTTGAGCATAGCCTTCCTTAACTGCCAGCAAGAGAGAGAAAGAGCTGTTCAGCCAGGATGCATACACACAACTCATATTCCCACTTTTTTCTCTGATCCTTTAGTATGTTGGCCATTACCCTTTCAATGATCAAGTGTTGGCCATTACCCTTTTAATGATCAGGTGTTCTTCTGGCAAACCCTGGTGGAAGAAAGTCTCTCGTTTGAGACTCTGAATTTTTGTGGCAGTGTTAGCCAAGCTTCTGTTCAAGTAAAAATTCAGCGGATGCTTCCAGGATTTACCCTGTGCCAGGTAGAATAGAATTGGATGCGGACTCCAAACTATATTAACAATTATTTATATTGCAGGTTGTTCCAATCCCTGTTCTCATTACTCGGTCTCTGGAGGCTTTTCCCAGGGATGGTGTTATAATGAGAGAGAGACTCAAGTCACAGAATTCAAATCCAGCCCTGCAGACATCCCAAAGCTCAGGGGGTTCTTATTCAGTTTCATTTCAGGCCCCTTCTAGCTATAAAAGATGAGTGCATGCTACATTGCTATGTTTAACTGTGTGGTTTTTTTTTTCTTTTTCTTCTCACTCCAACCCACCTCCCTTTGCTGCCTGTTGTGCAGGCTGGATTCTTCCCAGTGCCCTTCCTCGGTCCAATCAGACACACAAACGGTTGGCTCCACATCTGAAGCCAGTGCCAGTGCCTGGCAGGCTGGCAGATGCTGGAGCGTGGGAGGCTGAAATCTAATTTCCATTTTTCCCCTTTACGCATGCACACGCCCTTGTATATAAAAGATCATATTGACCTTGGCAGCAGGATGGGGACAGCCCTAAGATGGTATTTCTTAAAGCTGTTGCAGCTATTATTTTGCTTGCCATTATAAAAGGAACTTACTGCTGTGCTTTTTGTATTAGATGCACTTTCACTTCGCTCACTAAGAATGTTAAAGGATCAGCCTTTCTACCTTTGTATTGCCACACATAGCAGAACAAAGCCAGGGTTGCAGTCGTCTTATTTTGTTATGAGATTGTTTGCCCAACACAGCTCTCAATAGATTTTCTTTTAATGAGTTGGAAGTAACACAGCAGCGTAAATGAAATCTTGCTATTTCAACATTTATTTAACCTGCTAAAAAACCACAATCGTGTAACAAGCCCAAGGAATCCACGTCCCGTCACGTAGCCAGTTGGCTGCCTTTCTGGTATAATGCCGAAATGCCCAATTTTTAGGAGAGAATACTAAATGATTTATTCCACTGTAGGTGCCAACAAAAGCTTTAGTCATAATTTTGTAATTTAGTGCCATCTGGAAAACATGTTTAGTACTACTGTTACATATTAGTATAACTGGGAACTCTGTTCTTCAATGAAGACAACAGATACATGCTAAATAGGATGCAGTCTATTTATTCTGTGAAAGGGGGAGAGAATAATTCCCATGTTTGTGTTCACATACGATTTAACCTCTACTCAGCTGTAGAGTCATAAAAAAATATATACCCACAAAAGTATACTTCCCAGGTGTTAGATTTACTGTGAACGGGGAGCTGGATTGCCTTGGTTTAGTGGGCTATAAAACCATTTACCTTTCAGGTCACTGTTTCCAGTTCAACCCAGATTGTTAGCTGTCAGCAGCCTTAGTTTGCAGTGTCTGTAGAGGTTTTGGGAAGGGAATGGATAGACTTCTCTGGTACTTTCTACTTGAAAAGGGGTTTGTCCAAGTCAAAGTTGAGGTGCAAATATAAGGAGGGTTTTTTCTGCTGTTGGTGGTCCTCCACCCATTCCAAGAAGAGGGAACTTCTAGATGGCAGTTTAGCCCCCCACATTAAACCTGCCCAAATAGATCTACAAATAAACTATATATTGGCATATTGATCTACACTAAGTCTGTATAGATATCCTGTTTCCTTTCTAAATATAACTCGCTAATTATTTTGATGCGCTATTAATATATTACTCCAGTATACCCAAGTTTATTCCTGCCTTTGGTTCATTTTTGCATACCTTCAGTATTGCAGGTGCCAATGGCTTTGTTCTGGATTTATGCAGACACTCATTGGCAGGTTGTGTGTAGAAAGTTAAACAAACATAGGTGTTCTGTGTTTTTAATAGTGCTTCCTCCTCTTTGTGTTACGTGTCCGCAGATGGATTCTCTTGGAGGAATTTTAAGCAGCCCACACACTGTGGATTAAAATGGCTTTTTTTCCCTTAGAAAACCAGGACCAGATGTTTTATGAACAAGTATTTCTAGACCTGATATGCTAATTCCATGATGCTTCATATGGCTGTCAGCTGCAGGTTTAGTAGTGGCTGCACCATTTTTAGGAGCTGTAAAGATTGTGGCTTTATTTTAATCTGCCGAGTGCCAAATTAAGAGCCAATATGTTAGCTAGATAGGATAATAAATACTATGCATTACAGCAGTCTCTTAGTATTACAGGTGAAATGGATGCAAAGTGGATTTCAGTGGAAATGAATTAGGAAGCTTTAATCATAGCAGATGAAGGGTGGAAGGGACCTCAGGAAGTCGTATCTAGTCCAACCCCCTGCTCAAAGCAGGACCAGCCCCAACTGCATCATCCCAGCCAAAGTCAGGTCAAAATAAATCCGGGCCTATGCACTAAATTGAATTGCAGTGAACTTGCCATTTATTTCAGTGACCTGGCTTCAAATATGACTCAGGTGAAAAGTAAAATTGAGCTGTTTGCTCTGAACGGAGGCCATAAATGTTGGTAACATCATAAAATCACCAGCCTGTATGTCCTTGTCCTGGAGATGGCCACCGGAGCTGGAAGAACAGGGATGTCACAGATGAGGATTGAGCTTGATTTGGCAGAGGAGTTTGGGGAAGCCGTCACAGTACCTGTCTGTCCCACTCCTGGCTCCTTTGCTGTGTTGCGAGCCACCTCGTGTCCAGGAGGAGCACAAAACCCACCTCCAAATTAAACTGCATAAATGAAGTGAAGGCGGCAGCTTTTCTAGCAGCGTTGCCCTTGATTTTGAAGGCCGGCGCCTTTTTCACGTGAGATTGAATGTTTATCCGAGACTGAATCCAGGCACAAAGCCAAAGTCAAGGGCTCATACTAACTGCATTTATAGAAACTTGTATTTTTCCAGCCTGTCCACTTAGCTTTTATTTTTGCTTTTTATAAACACTTTTTAATTATTATCCTTCCCTTAGGAACCTCTCACGTAAACTGTACTAAAAAAACTGAAGGGAGTACTTGTGAGGAAAGCATTGGAAGGAAAGTTGATTTTTCAGTTTAAGGTTTAGTGCTTTATTTTTCTGTCCCTTTCAGTTTGTACCTTATGGTCATAGGTGCAACACTCAGTGCATGTTTTTTGCCATCAAAGTACGTTTTATAACTCTGAAGGGTGGTGCCTGAACTTTGGACTTGCCCCATATAAATGTAATCTTTTCCAAACTCATCATTAGTCCAACAGTACTCTTACTGTGAAGGTTGAGCGAATGCTTAAAATACATGAGGCTGCTCTTCAGTCTGACAAAAATGTAAGTTGATAACTTGCATTTTTTTTGCTTCCGGATATTTGCTTGTGTGGGTGACTACTTTCTTGAGGTCATTTTGAGAACAAATATATTGATTTTTAGTGATGCCTTCCTTCCTTTGGTGTTTGCTAAAGAAAGAAACTTAAATTGTAGCTTTGCTCATTCCTGAACAGACTAGGAGGCTAGAAAGTTACTAAAGCTGGATGATTCATTTTGCTGTTTGTTTTCTTCCCTCTTGTTTCTGCCATTTAGTATACTCAGTTATTTTCATATCTTTTAACAGCTCAATGCTGATACAGAAAAGGAAGAAGGGGAAGAGTTTGAAGACAGCATGGATGTTTTTGATGATAGCAGTTCCAGTCCTTCGGGTACTCTAAGAAATTATCCGCTGACCTGCAAAGTCGTTTATTCCTATAAGGTTTGTATTTTTTGTTAAATGTCAGTCTCTTATCCATGGGAAAGCTGTCAGGCAAACAGAACAAACGTTTATGATACTAAATGTCTGGGGGAAGTTTGCTTGAGTAAGTAAATGTAATTATGAAACCTGTTTAATGTGTCTTATATTAAATAGGCAACCTATTACAGTATCATCTTAATAAAGTTAACAAACTGTTAGCAGCTGTAAATACATTTGTTACAGGGGTGTTGGTTGTAGCCGTGTTGGTTTAAGGGCAGAGGCAGACAAGGTTCTTTGGGTCAAACTGACATCTTTTATTAGACCAACTCAGATAGCTGGAAAAATTCTTCTTTGCAAGCTTTCAGGTATAACTACCCTTCGTCAGGCTGAGGAAGGGTGCTTGTACCCAAAAGCTTGCAAAGAAGATTTTTTCCAACTATTTGAGTTGGTCTAATAAAAGATATTGGATTTTACCCAAAGAACCTTGTCTGCCATAAATTTGTTAAGCACATTCGGCTTCAGTTCAACAAGGTGCTTAAAACGCATGCTAGTATAAAGAGACAAGTGTCCCACTAAAGTTAGTGGGAATTGCTCCCTATGTTAACAGTTAGGCATGTGTTTTAAGTACCTTGCTGCATCGGTGTCTGGTACATTTTGTATGTATTTCATACCTATGCATCTTTTTTTAGGCTGTGTGTATGCTAGGAGTGCTGTACTGGTATAGGAATACTGGTGCACTCTACTGGCAAGGTCACCGTTTTTGGCCAAGGCAAAGTTATACTGGTGAAAACATGGCTGTATTGACATCTGATAGCAGTGCTGTGTCAGGCAGAGATCACACCTCTTTGCATGCTTCACTGAAATAGCCGTGCCAGCAGAAATCAGTAGTGTCAACTTGGCCTTAACATAATAAAAATTACAGAACTAAATAGGCTTGCACATATTGGGGGATGTTTCTTTTGAACCAGCCCACCCTCCTTGGCTGGAAAGGTCCCTTAAAACTATCTGCCTATGAGCCAAAAAACCTTTACTGTTCCCAGAGGCATTTTTAAAGTATTCTGCATTAAAATGTTTTGCATTTATTATTCATTAATTTCTAAAAATTATCACTTGTGTGTGTTTCTCTGCCTGGTGTGTGTCATGCCATTCCTTACTTTGGACGTGACCTTCCTTTTGTTGTAGGCTTCTCAGCCTGACGAACTGACCATTGAGGAACATGAGGTATTGGAAGTGATTGAAGATGGAGATATGGAAGACTGGGTAAAGGTATTGTTTTCTTCGCTCATTTTCATCTCATTATATCATTTTGAAAGCAAGGGGGGAATCAGCACTTCTCATCATGGTCTTACTGCAGTGTGCAAAACCTAAGTCCTTTCCATCCCACTTGCTTACAGGCACGAAACAAAGCTGGCCAAGTGGGTTATGTGCCAGAGAAGTATCTGCAGTTCCCAACATCCAACAGCCTGTTGAGCATGCTGCAGTCTCTGGCAGCGTTGGATAGTCGGTCACACACCTCCAACAATTCAACTGAAGCCGAGCTAATCTCAGGCAGCTTAAATGGAGATTCCAGCGGTGAGTGTCAATAGAGAGTGCTGGCTGATGGATTTTATTCATGAAAATGTTGTGATGAGCATTGTCCACCCGGATTTCTTCTTCTTAACAGTGATGTTAGGGCAGGCACTGTCTTTCCTTGCCTGAGGGCAGCCATTCCTATCAATCACCATTCTCATATGTAGGATCTTCTTAATTTGTCCAGGACCTGCTGTGATTCCCAGCATTAAGCCAGCAAAAGAAAAATGAAAATCGTGTCCAGTGTAGCAAAGATGCCATGCTGTACACAGAGGAAATGCTCATTCTAATTTTTTTTTCTGTCTCCCATCTATAGTCTGTTTTGTGAAAGCACTTTATGATTATGAGGGCCAGACAGATGACGAGCTGTCCTTCCCAGAAGGAGCAATCATCCGTATCCTAAACAAGGAGAACCAGGACGATGATGGCTTCTGGGAGGGTGAATTCAATGGGCGTGTTGGGGTTTTCCCTTCTGTGTTAGTGGAAGAACTGACAGCCTCAGAAAATGGGGAGACTCAGTGGATTGGAGATATTCAGGTATGTAAAGAGTAAGTTGGTCGTGGGTTAAGCACTGGTGTGACCTTCTGGTGTTCCACAATGCCCTGCATATGGTCAAAGGGCTTCTCTACAGCAGCCCCTTGTAGCCTGTTAGTGTTGAGCTTTGACAGTCTCCAAATGCATTGTGGTGTGATACAGACAGTAGCTGCTATGAGGGTGTGGGGTGCAGAGTATGGAAAATGGATATTCAGGCTTACACTGATCATGGTCTCATAACGTAAAAGTGAACATTTACCTTTATTTTCTAAGCCTGCATAATATTTCTCAAATGATGCATGTTGGCAAATGTCACGGATTTGTGCAAAGAACAAAGGAGTGGTCAAGGAGGAAGGGAAATGAGCCACAGGAGGAAATTCCCAGTCTCCTTCCTGCAATTAATTTGCAACATTGAGAGATCAAACAGGATCTGGCAAAAACAGCTTTATTGGCTCTTACAGGTCTATTTAATGCTTTCACATCTAAGACTGTGCAATACCTTCACAGGTTTTTAGAGGGCAAGACAATTTAGCTGTAGGATATTAACTAGAATTTCATCTCTGATACATATTTTAAGATCATGGCATTTCAAAGATGATATTTTATTTAACCAGTTGATATCATCATGAAAAATTAAACACTTTCTTGCTTACGCCTGTGTTGCTAGAAATCAGAATTCACTGCCTTCACTGCAGAGTGATTTGTGTAGTTTTATTTTATTGTTGCTCTTGAGAAATGCCCATACCAACCAACCTGGGAAATAAGTTCAATCACATTACTAGTGATACAGCTCACATGTCCTGATGGCTTAGCACCATTAGATATAAAAATGTCAAAGTACAGGCTGTGTTGAAATCACTAGGAGCTGCTGTTTTTATGCAAGCAGTTTATAGTTTGGCCCAAATCAAAAAGGACACTGATGTTAATACCTCCTGACCAAATGTATATGTTTCTTTTGTAAAGCATCACATGCCCATGTGATGCTATATAAATATTAATACCAGTTTCAGCTTTATACTGTTGCCTTATTGCAGCTATGTGCCTGAATTTCATTATTCTTCCTTTTTCTCTCTGCATTTAAATGACACACACACTCTCAAACAGTAATAAAACTAATGATCTTCATGTTCAATTTTGTGTAGGTGTATTCAGAGAAATGTGCTCCCCCAGTTGATACATTTTTAGAGCAATCTTCAGACAATCTGTCTAGATTACCCCTGGAAAAGCAAGGGAAAAAATCTGCTCTCAGTGGCATCCTGTGATTTTTTTTTTTTTAATTTATTTTTTTAAATCACTATCACATATCTCGGCTTTCCTTTCCAAATACAGCTGACAGGCATTTTTGTTTTACAAACACAATTTCTTACTAGATGAAAACAATTGAGATACAAGTACATGTCTGTGTGCTCATAAACTTGGCTTAAAACAAGTAAAAAGCCTCTCCTCTTTTTGAATACAGGTGTCTCCATCTCCAAAACCTCACAATTCCCTTCCACCGTTGCCACTGTATGACCAGCCACCCACGAGCCCTTACCATAGTCCAGATAAAAGAGGCTCCCAGAGCTTTCCCAGATCACCATCAACTAATGGTAAGAGATTTTTCTACTAATTCAAGAAACACAACATCCAAATGTTCGTTTGAAATAAAAAATTCCACTTGCAGTGAAAGCATGTTTTTTAAGTTGGGGGGGTTGACTAGTTCAGTAACGCTGCAGTGGTTTGTTTTTTATTGTTCACTCTTTCAGAAAACAGTTTCAGTTCGGAGTCTCCTGGATTTTCGCAGCCTCCACGGCTTACTCCGGAAACTTCCTATGGCAAACTGCGACCTGTAAGTCACAAGTGTTGCTGTGCTTAATAACGTGATAATACAGAAACCTGTCCAGATCCTTAGGTGGCATCAGTTGTCATAACTTGAGTGAAAGCAGTGGGACTGACTTTGTTGATGCACCCACTCAGAATTTAACCTACCATATTCCACAAATACTATTAATGCAATTATTATATTTTGGGTTTTGATTATCACCAAAAACCCCCCCACTAAGGAAGGCTCGTTCCCAGATTGGGGACTGTAAAACAGGTGCATCAAAAAGCAACGGACACATGGATGGGAGCCAGTTAGATAATGAAACAGATTAATAAAATAAAGCTGCACCTATATGAGCAATGCATTATGACATACGCTGAAAGGCATCCTTGGATCCCCATAATTCCCTCTCTGCCTTACATATATTTATACCGTTAGCAAAAGAGATGTTTAGATCTTGCAGGGCTTACATTGCTACCTCATGGTTTGGAAGATTGTTTATATTGTATATATCTTATGCTCTTTATGAGCAATACTGTTGTCCATGTATGCATGCCTTACAAATATAGAGAAATAGGAATCAAAGAAAAACATAGGTGCGAAAACAGCTGGATCATGGAATTTGCACTAATGTTTTTCAAAGATTTTGTTGCCAAACACCCACGTCCAAACCCAACACCCGAGACTGCTGGGTGTTGAAAGGCAAGTCCACTTGCCAACAATCTGTCTGGACGCATAAGCCTGTTGGTTTCTTTGTGTTGGGGTTAAGTTCATTTAAACTCAAGTTAATTGAGCTCAGGTTGCATCAAGGGAAGTTTAGGTTGGATATTTGGAAAACATTTCTCACTGGGAGGGTAGTGGAGCACTGGAACAGGTTATCCAGAGAGGTTATGGACTCCCCATCCTTGGAGGTTTTTAAGACTTATCTAGACAAAGCGTTGGCTGGGGCTGGGGCTGG
>NW_017729021.1:272570-278594 GCF_001723915.1 Gavialis gangeticus
AATGATCTAGTTGGGGATGCTCCTGCTTTGAGCAGCGGGTTGGACTAGATCTGACCTCCTGAGATCTTTTCCAACCTTCATTTTCTACGATGTTATGATTTATAAACCCTGTGGGTCTTAGTTTGGAGAGCTCCTAAGGTTATGATCCAATACATTTTGTGATGTCTGTGCCATATAAAAAGGGACTTTGCCAAACAAGGGAGGAGGAAACTAGTTAACTAAAAAATTAAAAACCCATCTGCTGAGATGGTTTGAAATCAACAGTGTAGGGATTTTAAAGTTATAAATCAAACCACATGTTATGTTCCAGTAGTTGTATTTTCTAAGCATTATTTCTGATGTGCAGTGAGTTTGCAGACAGTAATGTCTCTTGAGATCCATCTCTAGTCTTTCAGCACATAAAATGATGGTTTCTTGTCCAAAGTTTAAGTCAGAATTGTCTAACTGAAGTGTCTATGTCCTTATTGCTAACAAATGCCCACAATTCCCATTGTTTGGGTGCAAAGGCCTGATTCATTGCACTGTTCACTGGAGCCACACGGAGCCAAAAGAGTATTTTATGTCATCAATGAGTGCTCATCGGAGGAGCTTTCACATCCTGGTCTCCTAAGTCTTACTCTTCCTATTCTTTGGGTAGTTTTAACACGCTAGGTCAGTGATTTTCAACCTTTTTTCATTTGCAGACCCCTAAAAATGTTGAATGGATGTGCCAGACCCCTTTAAATTGTAAGTGAGGGTGTTCACATAGTTTTAATTAGAGATAGGGGCTGGTTTAAATTGTGAGCCCAGCTCACAGCACGGCAGCTCCTTTAATCCTGAAGTTCTCCCTGCCTCCAATTATGTCCTCTTCCTTCCATTACTGATTGGCAGAGGGGCCCCTTCGGTCATCCTACTCACTGCTTGCTCCTGTTGGCCAGGAGGGGTAAACTCTGGTTTTTGATATGCTGTGGTTTTTGCCTCCCACTGTGCAGCATATTTAAAACTGCGGTTTTCCCCTTCTGGCCATCAGGAGTAAGCAGTGGGGCCAGAGGGGCTGTTCCACCAATCAGCAGCAGCTGGAGGGTGTGCGGGGGGATCTCCAAGATTAAAGGAGCCACCGCACTGCAAGCTGGGCCTGTGATTTAAGCCAGGCCCTAATCATAGGCATCTTTCGTGGACCCGATAGACATAGTCTGTGGACCCCCAGGGGTCTGCAGACCACAGGTTGAAAACTGTTGTGGTAGGTGGGATACAGTTGTGTTTAATGGCATTCTTGCTGTTTTTTTAACATGTCTTTGCAGTGCTTGTTATGCCTCAGCAAACAGATGTTTCATGACAGTGTTACATTGTAAATATGCTTGCTTTAAATAAAATCTGAATCTTGGTATAACATTGCTGATTGCAGCATCCAATTTGTAGCAGTGCCATGTGAGCTGTTACGGTGCATTTTGAGAATAAGAATTCTTCACAAGATGCTATTAAACCTTAACATAAGGCTCTGGGAAGTGCTACAATAAGTTGCAAGTTGTTAGAGCAGGATGTGGCTAATTGGGTTTGTATTAGAGCAGGGATGAGCAAAATGGAGGGTCTGGCCAGCAGTCAAACTCCATTTCCCAACAGCCCCTGCTCGCGTCGCTGCAGCTGGTTTCCATGGAGACCCCGGCAGCGGTGATGCCATGACAGCAGGGCCAGGGTTTCCATGGACACCAGCCCCAGCAGCGCTGGCAGGGCACGCAGCTGGGTGGGGAGCTGCTCTGCGGCCAGGGCTGAGATCTTGCCACGGTAGGAGCGTGGTCCGGAGCCGGAGCAGAGCCACGATCTGCTGCTTGCATGTCCCTGCCTGGGGTATGCAGGCAGTGGGTCGCAGCTCTGCCCTGGCTACAGACCACACTGTCACCACTGCAAAATGAGGAGTTCCCTGACCAGTCACACATCCTGCCAGTGCTGCTGGGGCTGGTCTCCATGGAAACTCTTGCCTCATACTGTCATGACCCTGCCGCTGCTGTGGTCTCCATGGAAACTGGCTGCGGTGACACTGGAAGGGGCTGCTGGGAAATGGAGTGCGCTGTGGGCCCAATCCGGCCCATGCACCGAATGTTGCCTGCCCCAGCATTAGAGGGTCAAAAGAGTATCGGATGCATGTATAGGTTGGTCATTGGAGTTCAGAGATGCAGTTATAACATCCATCATTGGTTTGACAGGTCAAAAACCTGACAAAAAACCCATGAGAAGATTTTTTTTTTTCCCCCTTTTTAAAAATTTCTGCTGGTAAGAACAAAGTTCATGAAACAAAATGTTCAAAATCATAGCCCCTAACTGATTTCATATGTATTGCTCATTGCAGGCAGAGTGCAGTCCACACAAGCTCCACTCTCACCATTTGGGTGTCTTCCTCCCTTAGCACAAACCAAGATGGGCCAAACAGTGAGCAGAGGAAATACCTTCGGGTACTAGAATCACAGGCCTGATCAGTGCCTTTCAGCAGGGTTATTGTAGGCATAGATTGATTGATTGATTGATTCCACCTGGAACTAGAGGTTCTGGTCCTTTATGTCACTTTTAGTCTATGTAAATAGTCACGAAATGTCCCAGCATCTTTCTGAGAGTCGCACGTGTTCTGACTGTTTCAGGTGCGAGCAGCTCCTCCTCCCCCTACACAGCATCATCGCAGGACAACAGAGAAGATCGAGGACGTGGAAATTACTCTGGTGTAACGATGGGACTAGCTAAGTAGTAGTGCTACAATCAAGGCCAAATGTGGTGTTTGGTCAACCTCGTTTTTAGGCACCTTTGCATGATGAAGACTTTTAATAGATCAAGGAATAGGGAGGATTTCTTGTGACAGTGACATGCTGGATTCCTTCCCACCATCATGAATATTTTGTGCCTTTTTTGTTTTATATACATCATTCTTCCTCCCTTAGCACAAACCAAGATGGGCCAAACGGCAAGCAGAGGAGATGCCTTGGAGCAGGTTTCTCTTTTGGCTGAAGATAGTCAATTTTTATATGGAGGCTTCAGAGAGAGCCTCATTCATGCAACTTAGTCATAGCATACTTATACCATGTGCATTAGTACAGTATATTACTGTTGCCATAGGAATGTGTTAAAGATTGTCAATTCTTCAAGTAGCAGTACTTGTCTGATTAGATATTAATCAGATCTCATGGAATTACAAAAAAGGGAACAAAATGATAGGTTTAAAGAGAGGCTGGCTCCTCTTCAGTCCCCTTGATGAAGAAAAAAAAAAGGAAAATAATCTTATAGATAACAAAAAGTGCTGGAGACCACATGACACGAATGCACACCTCTTCAATAATTAACTGTTAAACAGAACTAAATGCTCTTTGTATTAATATTTATGCAGTTCATTTAGTAATAGAGTATCTAATATGGAGGTGCTGAATTAGTAGCAACATCTTGTTTCCATAGCATAAACCAACTGGTAGAGAAGTAAGTGAGATTTTTTTGTCTAGATCTGGAAATTTTGAGTTTCATTTCTTTTTCTTAGCAGATTTTTTTTTTCATTTTGGGATCACTTTTATCCCGGTTATTGCCGTGTACTTTATTATCCAACGTTAGCAGTATATCTTTGCCATCAAAACATCTGGCTAGAGTTAGAAGTTACATTTAGAATATTTACATGCATTATTTAGTTTCCGCATTGGATAGTCCTATAGCATTTCTCCCCGCAAACCCATTAACTAGCCAAAATCGGAGAACCAGGAAATCCCTGGCATAGCCCAGTCCTTCAGAGCTCCTTTAGGGCTGAAAGTAAGAGAGGGAATTGTGCTCTCAAAGTATTTTTGTGCAAGAAAGAGAGTTTGAGGACGTCAAGGCTAATTTCAAACTGGATTTCTCTGAGAAAGGAACTGTTGACATTTCAGAGAAATCGGGGTGTGTTGCGTTCTAACGTTAATTGCAATGGTAAGAAGAGTGGAGACACCCTTCCTTCCAGATGAAAACATTTGTTTCTATAAATATGATCACTAAATCATTCTGAAAATAGCAATACTTATCAATCAAAGCTTTGGTGAAAAGGCATCTACAACTTATTTAAGAGCTGTTATATGGGTTATATTGAATGCGCTCTTGTGTGTTCATTTTTTCCTATGTTGGTAAAGTAAGTTTCTACATTTAGTTAACTAACAAGGGCTATTTTTTTTTGAGGCTGCATTTACAAAATCATTGTACAAGATGTTATCATAAACTTTGCACATCCTTGTAAATCCCAACCCCATCTGGGGCTCTGAAATGTTAGTACTTGCCAATGTCTCTCTTCCCAGTGGGATTTTAACCAAGAGTGAGGCTGTTTGAAGAAAAAATTCATCGGCCAGTTGCTAAATCAGTGGCTGTCCATTGAAGATCCTTTTCTGTGTGTTTTCATTCTTTTGCACCTCTTGTCCTGTTGATCTGTTTGAGGTCTTTTTATGTGTTTATCAAACTTATTCTTAAGTTTAAAAAAAAGTTTTTAAAAAGATTTAGCTATTTGCAAAAAAAAAAACAAAAAAAAAGCTTCACAATGCAGAAGAAATTCAAGTATTGCCATAAACGATGTTCAAGTTCAATTTCTTTGGCCAGTTTTTCTCTGTCCTTCATAACAGACTTTCAGAATTCAGATAGTGTTATTTAAAATCTCTTTGGTTGTACTTTAAAATATTTTCTGTAAGAGCTGCTAATTTTATTTAAAAAAAAGAAAAGTTGTAAAAATATGCCTCCTTTTTAACTATGATTTCTTCATACAGGGCATGTATTCAACGTATCATCATGTACAGTGTCAGTACACTGAAGGCATTAGGTGCAAATGCTTTCTTTATATTGGCTGTAAAAAGTTTGTATTTATTATGTATAAAAATGTTGAATAATAATAAAAAAATGTGGAACTAACTCCCAAGAGCCTCTTGGTACCAAGCAGAGCTCCAAACATGGAAGAAACTTGTCTGGAAAGTTTGCATCAGATTTCCACCCAGAGCGAAGAGCAAAACTTCTCACATCTATTAGTCCTCTCAGTACCATCTTCCCAATGCAAGCAGTTATTTTGCATCTTGGTTCATTTTTCATGCAGCCCTTTCTGTTGCCAGTCAAACAGACGTCTAGGTTTGGATATAATCAGCAAATATATTTTAAACCAAGACTGTTAGAAATCAGCTCCTTCTGCCACACTGAGTCACGATAGCTGGGTCGTTTATCCCTGCTACAGTGGTATAATGGCTGGTGCTTACTGTAGCGTAAAACCTGCAGCTTCTTTCAGGCCAGACACTTTGTATAACATCAGCTACAGAAGACAAGGCCTGGATCACCGGAAGGAAAACTCCTTGTGGTTCACCTGCCGAGGAACAAGCTCTGGTGCCATCCCTGTGAGGTGCTGAGCTCTTGGAAAGATCATGGTGCCTGTTCTCCTGACATCACTGATCCTTTTGTGACAAGCAGACAAGACTGTTCTTTCAGACTCGGCTCTCATGACACAGGAGGCACAGTGGGAGAAATTAGCAGCTGGCCAAGCATCAAAGAACAAAACTGCTGAGGAAAGCAGGGTTTGCTGTCAAGCTTTGGCAAGGACATTTAATTCTCCAAGGACAGAGTCACAAAGCTCAGTGAGTAAAGAGAGGCAGTGAGTTGTGCTAGACTGAATTCAGGCAAAAGATACGGCAGGGTGACACCTTAGAGACTAACTGGTTCAGAGGCATGAGCTTGCACCTACAAAAACTCACACTTCTGAAACCAGGTAGTCTCTAAGGGGCCACACCACTGTCTTCTGTAAAACTCCAGTCTCATAGTTTCATAGTTTCTAGGGTTGGAAGGGACCTGAGCAGATCATCTAGTCCGACCCCCTGCCATGGCAGAAAGAGCACTGGGGTCAAATGACCCAGCAAGGTGGTCATCCAACCTCCTCTTAAAAACCCCCAGGGTGGGAGCCTGCACCACCTCACTTGGAAGCTGGTTCCAGACCCTAGCCGCCCTGACCGTGAAGTAGCGCCTCCTGATGTCCAACTTAAACCTTCCCTCCGCCAGCTTGTGACCGTTGTTCCTGGTCACTCCTTGCGG
>NW_017729021.1:278819-280459 GCF_001723915.1 Gavialis gangeticus
CCCCCAGGTGCATCACCTTACACTTGTCTGTGTTAAACCCCATCCTATTCTCCTCTGCCCATCCTTGTAACCTATCTAGGTCCAACTGTAGATTTAAATAAGGACTTTGCAGTCATTTAAATAAAGACTTTGCATCCTTTATGAAGAGCAGAGGTATTAAAATTCTTGTCTAGTGCAATGATGCTCAACCTTCTTCACCTCCAGAAAACACTAGCTCTTTGCTTTCACTTTTTGTATAACAGAAAAATAATAGAGCAGTTCTGCTGCTGCAACCAACTCAGCAAGCTCACTGCAGGGCAGAAGGAATTAACCCCCATGATTCCTCTTTGACATCTCTGGGTTTACCTTGAGAATCATGTTTGCACACTTAACAGTGCTGACATTGCACTGCACCGTGCGGCACTCTTGGGAGGATCTCAAGGCACCCTAGGATGCCACGGCTGCCTGGTTGGGAATCTCTAGTCTAATGCAGTTGTCCTTTAATTGGTTCAAAGTGCATAAGTGTATGTCATGGAATGAACAAATGAACCTCTCCTGGGGTAACAAAGCCAGACAGAGGGGTGGCTTCTTATGCCCAACTTCTCAGTGCTCATCCCTCACTGCACCACTTAGCAACTCTGTGGCCCGATGGGCTTAGTGTGTTTAGACGGTGCATAGGAGCCACGGCCTAGTCAGCCTCTAGGCAGTGTCCCAATGCGTCACAAACTGATCTAGCCATTCTGTGTGTAGGCTGGACCAAAATGGCCTTCCTCAACTTCCTTCCTAGCTGCTACAACCTCCTCCTCCTCTCAGCTAGGTGGACTGTGTGGCCTCTAAGTTCCCTTCCAGCCCTGTGATCCTGCATCCCCTTTTGCCCTACTTGCATCTGTTCAACCTGCTGCTGCAAAGGTTATCCTCCTGGCTTGTGTCTCTGACCCTTTTCTTTGCTTCTCTCTTTTCCTACTCCTTCCTCATTGTATCAAGCCCAAATGTCTCATCTTCCCTTGGAAGTGCTTGTGTGCTGCCAGGTGCCTTGGATAACGAGCCAAGCCAGCCTTTGGTAAAAGCCTGTTTGTAGAAAATTCCTGCTTCCTCTGCCATCTCTTTGTGCATAAGAAGAGCTCCCCCTCCATCGTTCACAAAGCCGTGTCCTGTTTCAGATCCCTCCTTCAAACTCTTCTTTGCAGTGATAGTACAAATGAACTTCCCAGCGGCTGGGCACTAGGTGTTCTGTGCCCGCTGCCTGTCACGCTGACTGCCGACACGAAACAATTCACGTGGATGAGGAGCAACGGGGTGGAATTGCAAACTTGCTGCCCATGCTCTTCATCTGCCACTGAAATGCCGGTAGGATGGAGCTGTGGTTTAAGAGCTCGCTGCAGTTGTTTCCAGCAAAAACTGTGGCAAGCAGAATAAGAAACAGGTTAAATATTTTGTGACCCAGAGAAATTTTAGATAGGCAGAAGATGCAATTTGGCCCAGGCAGCGGGTGAAATCCTGCTCTCTATTAAAATCTGTGGCAAAGTTCCCATTTATCCACTGAGATGGTGGCTCTTATGCTTTCCAACAGCACTGTGCTGGCCACAAGTGATCTTGGCATGGGTGTAAAGAGAACAACATCGATTTCATAGACATTTGGGCTGGAAGGGACCTCGGAAGAT
>NW_017729021.1:280470-284259 GCF_001723915.1 Gavialis gangeticus
TGTGGGCTGGAGGAGCTTAGGGATCTTCTCCACAATGTCCCGGATGCGGGCCCCCAGGAAATGGGTCGAGGCGGCAGATTGCCCTCTCAGTCCCTCTCAGGAGGGAGTCTCCCTCAACAAACACCTTACGTTTTGTCTTGGGGAGAGTGGGGATGGTAGCTGTAGTTGGGCCTGTGTTGCCTGTGGGAGCTGGCAACTCCGCAGGCTCTGCTAGAGCAGCAAGAGGTGCATACCTGTTGCTAAGCTCCGGTGGGGCAGGGGCCTTGGGCCCTTGACCACCTTGGTCCATGCCCCTGACTGGACAGAGCGGGAGGTCCCAGAGTCCTCCCTTGTCCTGGAGAGAGACCGTGGTCGACCCTCCTTCTCCCGGGGGAGAAGGGCCTGGCAGTAGAAATCGATCTCTTGCTCGCAGTCCCTGATAGCATGCAGTCTCTGGACTGTGGCCTGGAGCTCCTCCAGCTGGTGTGCCAGAGACCCAGAAAGGGAGCAGACCCCACATGGGGAGGTGGCCATGCTCCTGGGCCCCAGAGCCTGGAAAAGGGACAGGCAGCCCCCGCAGCCGAGAGCCGGGGCGCCGTCCGTGTGGGGCCTGAAACCGTGGGCTCCGTCTGGGTGGCCGTCTCTGAGGTGCCCGAGGGGGGGTGCCGCAGAGCCCAAGGGGACCCTTGGGGTGCGACGCGTGCCCATCCATGTCATACCACTGGTAGGCTGGCTACGGTTGGGACTGTCTGTCCTGGGGGGTTTGCAGGCAGGGCCTCAGGCCCGCCTGCGCGAACTCCGCGCTAGCTCACCCGCCGGCAGACAAGCGCGCCTGTTTGCGCAGCCTGGTCACGCGGCTCCCTGGGGGGCTGGGCCAAGTAGGGGCCCCGCCGGCTCCACACAGCCACCTCCTCCCACTCAGAGAGGGGTTAACCCCCTCCCACCACGGGCCCCGCTTGCCTCCGGATGTGCTGGGGGTTGGGGGGGGGTTCCACAGCTGTGGGGGGTCTCTGAGGGGCTTCAGGGGAGCGGGGGCGCGGCGGGCTTTCATCCGCACGTCTCTCGCCACTCTGGAGCCTAACTGGGGCTTTTTGGGCTGTTAGCGCGGGCCCTTTTAAGCTGTGCGATAAGCATGATAACGTAGCAAAGCAAATCGTGTTGGGGGCTGTGCTTGGTTTTCATCAAATGCATCCGTTGCGTGACAAAACTGCTCTTTCTTCCCCCATCAAGGCATGGATCTTCCTCGGAGATAATGGGAGTAACAAGAAGAGACCGTAACCCCTTGTTCTGTGCTGGAAGTCAGAGCAACCCCTTAACTCAGCATCAAGGAGGGATCTGCGCAGGATGATCCCAGTTTTGTTCAGCCTTTCCTTATAGTGAGTTGGCCAGTAAACTTGCCGAGGGGTAGGAGAAATGGTGCTGTGGAGAACATCAACTCCATTGCTCCAGCTTCTTCCCATCCGCCGATCTGTCTTCACATGCACACGTCCTGCTGCAGCAAGGGAAGCAGTACCTTGTCCTCTGTTAGGCCTCCTACCTCTTTCCTTCCTCTTGGAAGTTAGGAGAGGTGAGAGCTCAGGGGAGGGAGAGCATTTAAATCGGTTTATGCAGTGGACAGTATCTAAATGGGAATGAGATGGGGTGGGGGGAGACTTTCTTCCCTGAAGTCACAGCCATGGCAAATGAGCCAATAATAGCCGCAGCCGGGAATACGCTCAACGTGCTCAGTGTGCCAAGGAGCTTTGTACTCTGAGCTGCACCCTGGGGATGGAGGATTAGAAATCTGATTGAAGGCTTGTAGTAGTGAGCAAGCCTCTGCATTACAGGAGGGAAGGTCATTTCAGCTAAAGAAATAAAATAGAAGCCCTGCAGTGATGCTGGGGCCGAGATTGGAGGGAGGAAAATCTGCTCGCTTCAATTTAGCGGGGCTGGATTGGAGTAGACGGTTGGCATCTGCAGCACGTAACCGCAGCTCTCGGTTCCCCGCACATCAGGGAAACTGGCTGGCAGCCCTCACGCCAGAGTGTCACAGCTGGCTGCCGAAGTGCATCCGCTTCTGGGGAGAAAGCACGCCAGGGTTTCAACAAGTTATGGCCAGCCCGGTACAGCCACCTCCGAGAAGGAAGGACGCTGCCTGGGCAGAAGCTGCAGGTGGATTTGAGGGACACGGGCTGTGACAGCACGCTGCTGTTTGGCCTGCGTCTGCAGGGAAAGTTTACGAGTGCCCTGGGGTTTTACCGAGTGGTGGCAAGGGACAGGCCGAGGTTTGTCGCACGGAGAAGCACGGTGCCCCCCCAGCACAGCTCAGGGTGCAGGGGAGGCATGAAATTGGAGCAGAGCATTTCCTGGACTGCCATCTTCTTCCTGCCTGCAGGCCCCTAGGTTTTACGTGGAGGTCTCCTCTGCCTGAGCCTCTCCTCCTCTTCGGGGACCTTGTGTTGCAGCTGCAGCTGGGTGCACTCCCCCAGGTTGTCTCCTGAATGTGACAGGTGAATGCAGCGTCTCACCCTTAGGTTGGTTGTGTCAGTGGGCTTGACTCAGGGTCCAAGGCTTAACTGCAGGATCAGCATGCAGGGCTGCTGATCCCGTGACCCGTGGGCTAGATCCGGCCCATGGCACCATGTTATCCAGCTCACAGGGGTGCAGGGGGGGCACAGTGGCACTGCTTCCCCGCTGCCAAACTTCCAGGCCTGTGGGGAATCCGGCACGCCAGGCAGCATTGCCCTGTGATCCAGGTCCTCCAAAGGCATTGTGATCCCAATCTCGTATGTAGCTGCCACTGGTTGCATTGGGAATTAGGTGCCTGAATGCCTTTGAGGAGCCGGGATTTCTTAAGGTGGGATCCTTTATTGGCCCATCTCTGTAGTTGGGAAAGAGAGCAGCTTTCAAATGCAAGGCATCTGACCTTTGAGGAGCTGGACTCTAATCTTGGTGTCTCCGTTTTCCAGCTACATAGTGGGGCTCAAGTCACCCAGAGACGCTGCAAGGAAAAGAAAAAAGAAAAAACTGGAGGATGCCAGTAAATGGAAGCAATAAATACAGACGCTGGCACTCAGTGAAACTGTTACTACTGTTCCAGCCTGATGCTACAGGAGAAACGTTCGATTTAAACGTGGTTACGAGGATGATTGGTGGGAAGCACCGTCCTGCACTGATGGAAATTTGCTTAATCTATGGTAATTGCTTCTCTCTTCTCCCTTGTTCAGTGCGAGCTGCCTGAGCTGCTGTGGTTGCAGAGAGGGGATGCTGACCACAGCTCTTTTACATCCAGCGATGCAGCCGCCTGCCTCGTTAGTTCAGGGTGGGCCAAGCTTGGAGCCACAGCTGCGTGCTGGTTAAATGGCTGTCCCCGTGCAGGGCGTAGCACCGTGCCAGGCAGAAATCCCTGTGCTAGTCGACCCAGCTCTCGGTGTGCAGCAACATGTCCGTGGAGGTGAGAACGGCACGAGTTATTCCTGCTTGGGCTCTTCAAGGAGCTCCTGTCCAGTTAGGGAAGGGTTTGAGCTGGCATTTCATTGTGCCATGTGCAACTTGCCTGGTAACCCGAGTCCTGGAAGCAGCAGGGCTCCTAATTGCACCCCTTCCCACACCTTGAATGACGGGGTCACCTATTCTGTCATCCATGGCTCTGGCAGTCAAGGGCAATGCCTTCCCTGCAGAGTCAATTCAGGTGATCGACATCCAAGTTATTCTAGCCAGGCGTGAGCAAACACGCTGCAATGCCATGTCTTAGTGACGGTGCCTGGAGGACTTGAGAGGACAAGTCCCCTGGGTATGATAAGCTTGAGCAGTTCTGATTTTTTTTTTTTT
>NW_017729021.1:284270-285865 GCF_001723915.1 Gavialis gangeticus
GCAGGGCGTAGCACCGTGCCAGGCAGAAATCCCTGTGCTAGTCGACCCTGCTCTCGGTGTGCAGCAACATGTCCGTGGAGGTGAGAACGGCACGAGTTATTCCTGCTTGGGCTCTTCAAGGAGCTCCTGTCCAGTTAGGGAAGGGTTTGAGCTGGCATTTCATTGTGCCATGTGCAACTTGCCTGGTAACCCGAGTCCTGGAAGCAGCAGGGCTCCTAATTGCACCCCTTCCCACACCTTGAATGACGGGGTCACCTATTCTGTCATCCATGGCTCTGGCAGTCAAGGGCAATGCCTTCCCTGCAGAGTCAATTCAGGTGATCGACATCCAAGTTATTCTAGCCAGGCGTGAGCAAACACGCTGCAATGCCATGTCTTAGTGACGGTGCCTGGAGGACTTGAGAGGACAAGTCCCCTGGGTATGATAAGCTTGAGCAGTTCTGATTTTTTTTTTTTTTCTTTCCCCCCCAGTAAACTATGGAAGAACATGTCTCTCCCTTGGGGCACACATGGGAATGGTGGGACGGCACTGAAGGACTCTCAGCCCTCGAGTGGTTTACCTGCATCCTCACAGCCGGTGGGCAGGTTGTCAGGCTGGGTGACGGCTTGGCTTCCACCTGTAGCCCCCAAACTCTTTGGAAAGTGTCATGGGATTCAGGTAAGGGGGTTTTTGAGAGAGAGATGTGAAAGGTGTTGAATCTGCACATGTGGATCTAAAGTTACTCTCTGTTGAATGTGCTGATGCCAATGTATGTATAGTTTTACTTAGTTTCCAACATAATCTGTGCCTGCCAGGTTGGCAGCATCTTTCTCTCACTTGTGGCTGGAGTCATTTATTTATGAAGGCCTGGGGACAAAACATAAGTTTTGTGTTCAGGAGGCAATGCCCACATACGCGTCAGAGTGATCTGCAGGGAAAACATCCCCTAGGAGGTGCAAAGGGTTTAAAAGGACGATTTGGAGATTGTTTTTGTTGTCATTTTTAATTTCTTTTTGTTCCAGGAGCCCTGGGTGGCTGGAAGTCAACATCTGTTGCCATCATGCCATGTTTTCTTTTGCTGTGCGTGCCTGCTGGCTTGCTGGGGAAGAGCTGCTTTGGGCTGAGTGCGACTGGATTTAAAACAGATGGATTGGCTTTTTCTGCTGTGAGAAACATAAGAAGCAGGATTTTGGTCACAGCTTGTACTGGGCCAGCTACAAGTTGGAAGAAAAATTAGACCAGCTTTCCATCACGAAGTGCCTTTCCTCCAGCTTGGAGAAGAAGCAGATACAGCCCAAGCTAAGTGCTTGGTAGGATAGTGACTTTTAGTTAACCCCAGTAAGTAAGAAATGGTCCTGTAAGAATGGAAGTGGGCAATAAGCCTTTAGGACAGAGAAGATTCAGACACGGTTATGGACCAAGCAGAGAGCGGTCGCTGCAGATCAACCAAAGGATCTAGAAGATCAAGGCAGACAAGGTTCCTCGGGTCAATTTGATATCTTTTATTAAACCAGCTCAAATAGTTGGGAAAATTTTTCTTTGCGAGCTTTCAAGTATAAATACCCTTCGTCAGGCTGAGGAAGCCTCTGCAGTTCGAAAGGGGAGAGGGGTGCTC
>NW_017729021.1:285876-299135 GCF_001723915.1 Gavialis gangeticus
GCAATAAGCCTTTAGGACAGAGAAGATTCAGACACGGTTATGGACCAAGCAGAGAGCGGTCGCTGCAGATCAACCAAAGGATCTAGAAGATCAAGGTAGACAAGGTTCCTCGGGTCAATTTGATATCTTTTATTAAACCAGCTCAAATAGTTGGGAAAATTTTTCTTTGCGAGCTTTCAAGTATAAATACCCTTCGTCAGGCTGAGGAAGCCTCTGCAGTTCGAAAGGGGAGAGGGGTGCTCTTTCCTGTGGAGCCCAGACAGGTTGGCAGCAGCGGGGTAGGTAAATGGTAATGAGCCATAAATCTACTCTGTTACCTCCGTGGTTGCTTAGTGTCCAGTAAAGCTGTGACTTTTTCTTCCCAGGCCTGTCTTCTGCAAGTATTGCAAAAGCATCCCTTGAAGATACAGATAGTGGTGTCAGGGATGGAGCGGCTGTTCTGAGATGCGTCCCACCCCAGCTGACTGGATGTGCTTTCACCAAGAGATCATTTTGAGTATAGTGGTTTCTAGTTCCTCATACTGCACTGGATCATGTTTTGTGGCAGGTAAAAAATGTTGGTGACCAAAACTTACCACCTCACCCTGGAGAGGCGAGAAGGGAGGTATGGCAGGGACTTTTGGAGAGTCCTGTCCAACTAACAGAGGAACCGGGAGGAACCGATACCATGGAGAGACGGAGCAGGAGAGTCTTGCTGAAGAACTGAGAGGTGATGGTGTGGAGGAGCCAGAAACCAACGTGCAGGCAGCCAGCTTCATGGCACATTTGGGCTCCCAAGTAGAAATGTTCCACAAGAACAGAAACCACCTTCATCCGAGCCATGGCAAAGATGGGGAGGGAAGTGGCGTGTTTCCGGACCTCCCCATGGCTCAGGGAGGACTTCTGAGTAGCTCCCAGGTTGCTGCTCCCACACTGAGTGACCTGCATTCGAATGGGAAGGGTGGAGAGTGAGCCAGACACCACCGGCTCGAGGAGGGAGGCCCAAGACATTTGAGCGGTCAGGGCAAGCCACAGCCTGAGCCTGTGCTGGTGGGAAAATGTTCTTCTGGAAGAGGGTTTCTTCAGATGATGCAGTTCATTGAAACCAAACTGTTTCTGTGTCTGTGGCCTCTGGGCAAAGCCGTGAAGAAATACTGCCTGGCTTCCCACCATCTTCCCTGGTCCGGAGTTCGCGGCGGTGGGGCACGAGGGCCTCCAGGATCTGGAACTTGGGGCAACGCCAGGGTCTCTGCCATGGACCTGGGAGCCCTGAGAGAGACCTGTGGGTCAGCTCCGTACAAGGGCAGTCGAGGCGTCCTGAGTGCCCCGTGTCCAGCCAGGGCCCTTAGGGCTTCTTGGTTCCCCTCTCTGCAGCGGGGGACCCCCGGGCCATCCCTACCCCGCAGAAGCCACCAGGGACATGTCGAGGGACCCCAGTCAGGGCTGCCACCTTGGTTTTAGTTGTTCCAAACTCTTCAGACTTTCCCGTCCGTGGGAGGTCCAAGGTCTCCGGCCAAATAGTAAAGGACTTTTTTGAGGTGTGACTTTCCAGCAGAACAGGAGCTCGGCTAAAACAGGATGACATGGAGGACATAGCATCCGCCCGGAGCCGGAGGCAGGCAGAGACGGTACCGTGCTGCACCGCGGTCTGGCAAACGCAGCACCCGTGGCTCCGGTTCCTGCCAGCTGCTCCTTCATTTCTCTCAACTTCGCAAGGCCGGGAAACTGCAGAGCTCATCAATCCTCAGCTCTGCTGAGACACCCTGGCTGCTGCCACAGGCGCCAGCAGAGACGGCCAAAGAGCTGAAAGCCTCGTGGTCGCGTTCCTGGAAACAACCTCCGTGCTGCACCCAGCGGTCAGGCTGATGCACACCGGCATTAGGTCGGTGCAGGTATCCCAGGAGGGGGGCTGACAGGGGTTACGTCCAAATACTGGGAGCGATCTGACGGGGTTAGTCCGAGGCTGGGGAGACTCTTCATTTCAGCCCTCGGCTAGAGCTGGATGGGAGGTGTTAAATATTTCATCCACCGGAAAGCAGAAGGGGCAGGCCCTTGTCATTGATTGAGTGGACTGCAGGCAGGGGGTGCATAGTAATTCACATTGTGCTTAGACACACAAAGGGCTGAGAGGTTTTAAATAAGAGATTTCCAGGGGAGCGGCTCTCGCCGGGTCCCTGCGTCTACCCGTTCCCATCGGGGGCTTGGGGCTCATTCGCACTTCACAGGCGAGCGGGGAAGGCCTGTGTTGAGAAACTCTGGTCGCTGCCCTCTAAAAATAAGTGTGCACTTGAATTAGCATCTGCCTTGGCCCAGTGCTTTGTTGCTGTGTGTTTGGAGGCTGCGCGCATGTTGGCTCGGGGCTGGAAGAGACCTCCAGAGGTCACAGCTAGTCTCACCCCCTGCCTGAGGATCGTCCCTATCCAGCCATCCCAGACCAGCCCGTCGTCTAAGCTCTTCGTAAAACTAGACAGTCACCCTAGACACAGGGCGAGACATCACACCCGAGCCTGCCACACGTGAAGCAGGGGGACCAAGGCAGCCAACGTCCTGCCGCTGCAGAGACGTCAGGCAGAGGCTGTGCCCCTGCTACAGAGGAAGACAACCCCCCTCCTTCAGTCCATACTGATCGGACCGGGGGGGAAATTCCCTCCTGACCCCAAATCTGGCATCAATCTGACCCTGAGCACTGGGACAAGACCCTCCGGCTTTGGTCCCAGCCGGAGCATCGGCACAGCCCGGCCCCATCCCCAACTTGGGCTGCAGCCAGCACCCAATGCCTCTGAGTGGGGGGAAAAAATACCCTGCCCCATGTAGCAGAAAGGGGGAGGAGGGCAGACTTCCCTCCCAGCCCCATGCAGCCACCAGCAAAGCCCAGAAACCGGGGAAACCCCATCGCACACAGGCATCGCTGCGCCTGGATCCTCCCTGACCCAATGCCCGAGCAGCCTCTTCTTGAACACCCCTGTGATGGGGAGTCCGCAGCCTCCCCAGGCCTTGCCGCTGCTTTTCTAACAGGGAAGAAAGCGCCTGCAATGTAGGGCTAAGCATGCTTCCCTCCGCGGGGTGGCTTATGATCAGTTTGCATTTGCTCCGCTGTTGCCGCAGGGCTTGTGGGTGCCAGGCGGGGTGGCTGGCAGAGGGTTGGGGTCTGCCCTGAGGGCTGCTAGCAGGGAGCTGCTGCTTACCCAGAAGTCCTGCAAGGCAAAAATTAAGATAATCAAGCCTAGAGGCTGCAATGGGTGGAGTCTGGCCGTGGGAGATGTGCAGGGCAGCGGGACTCTGATAGATAACAGGGGAGGGAGGGAAAACTTTGTCCCATTGCCGGAGCTGAGCCAGGTCTGTGGGCATCTGCAGGGGCTGGGGGATGAGTGCGCATGCCCTAAGCCCCAATGGGAGCCCAGCTGCTGGATACCAACAATGATCTTGTGGCTGAGACGCTTGCAAACTCCTCGGCAGCAGGAGACCAAGCTTGTTACCCACGGTCAGGACTGGGCTTTGCAAGGAGAGGATTGCACTTTGGTGTCTTCTGGGGAAGGGGGATGTCCTGCAAGAGAGGTCTGGACCCTGCTCCCAGCTCTGCCACAGACTGACTGCAACCTTGGGCCAATCTTCTGTCTGTCACCAAAATGGGAAGGTCCCCAGTGGAGTTGGCACATCTGGTTCACAGCTGGGACCCTCAAGCAGAGGGCACCATCAGGCACTGGAGCTGCATCCTCTGCAATCTCACTCCCGTGCCCAGGCAGGGGGCACTTTGCAGCCTAGCGCATAGCCAGCACCTCAAAACTGCCCTGGCTTTGTGCTCTGACACAGGGCACGTGGGCTGCCTGGCTTGTCTTGCACCCCTGCAGCTGCAATAAAGTACATCCTTTGTGCTCTGACATGAGTCGGCCAATGCAGCGGGGCTCAGAGCGGAGGCTGCGAACTGCGGAGCTAGCCCAGGTTAGCGGTGGCTGGACATGGCAGTGTGGGCACTGAGCGGGGTGTGAAGAGACTTCAGTCTGGGTCTCGCCCACCTGCTCTTCATCTCTTCAGGCCTCTGTTTCCCTCCCAGTCCTCTCCTAATCCCTCGACTTCGGGCTCAAACGCAGCTGCCCCATCACTGAGCACACACAGAAGCTCTCACACATGCAGCACAAGCGCTGGGAAGGTACCGACTTATAGGTACGTGCACGAAGACGTGACCTGCCAAGAGCACGTGCTTTCAGCCATGGGTGTGGGAATGTGTTTTCTGCTGCCTGCCCTGAATTCCCTACCTGGTCTGCCGCTCTGCTTTCTGCTCCCTGCCTCATTTGCTGCGTTACTTTCTGCTTTCTGTCCTATCTGCAGGAAGACCCTGGGGTGCCACCGTGAAGCTCCGAGCCCTGGGTCTTCATTCTCTGGGGCTGTATTTTTCCATCTGTAATTACTGCTTTTAATCCCCTGGTGACACAGAGCAGGCTGTGTTTTGCTGCTTGTTCACGGCTTTAACATCACCTCCCTCGGGAGCTGCTTCCCTAGCAGGAAACAGAGGGGCTGCCTGGCAGCCAGAGCGGGGAGCAAACAGCAGCACCCGAACCAACCCTGCCTGGCCTGGCTGCCACGGGGGAGCCTCCTGCTCTAGGTCAGTGGGGGCCTGGCTTTTCGGCAGGCATGGGCTACATATTAACCCTGCACTCTCCCCGAGTGCCGATCCCCTTTCCCTCTCTAACCCCTGCTCTGCTTTTTGCTTCTTACCCTGTGCTCCCTGCCTGAGCCGCTTCTCTGCTTTCTGCTGCCTGCTCTGTGCCTGATCTGCTGCTCTGCTCCCTGCCCTGTGATCCCTGCCTAATCTGCTGCTCTGCTTTCTGCTTCCTGCTATTTGCAGCTGGGTCATCTGTCCCCTCCCTGATCAGCTGCCAGCCAAATGCACCAGTTGCCTTTGTCACTTATGGCACCCGCACAGCAAATTGACCACCCCTGCCCTAGGTGAACCATGAGGGTGTGAACCAGCTTCCCCAGGCTACCCGCTGGCGGCGAGCAAGGGACTCCCCAAGCAGCTGCTGTGCACACACTGGAGACCAGGGGCTCTGGAGCAGCTGCAGAGGGACCCCTCCCGAGCTGCCTCGCTGGTGCATTTCCAGGCTGGGAGCACGTCAGCAGGAGCAGGTGGCTGCGCCATGCTTGGAGGTGACCCTGCCACAGCAAGCTGTCACCCAGGGTGCCCTGGAGGCTACGGGCCTGGCCTAAGACTCACGACACCTGGGCTCTGTTTCCAGCTCTGCCACTGTCTGGCTGGGTGACCTCAGGCCACCCCTTTCCGGGCCTCAGTTTCCCCTCGTGCCCTTGGCATCTCTTGCCTGTCGTGACTGAAAGCTCTGCGGTGCCTGGCATGCCAGGGCCCAGATCCTAGTCAGAGCCTCTGGATTGCACCGTATTACAAAGCAAATGAGGAGACAGCTGGCGTCTCACTGTCCAGCTGGCCAGATCAGACCAGCAACTGCCCCCGTGCAAGGCAGAAACCACCACCACCACCCACCCCATCCCTCACCCAGCGGGTCAAAAGCACAGGGCATCCATTAGAGCTGCTCCTTCCTGGTCTCTGCACCATCCTTTTCATGTCCTGAAGCTCAGGAGCAAATTAAGTTTCCATCCCCTACTTGGGGAGAGCAGCTGCGAGTGTCAGTAGCAGAGCAAGCAGCTCTTACTGGACGGCCTGGCATGGTTTCAATAGAGGGCCTGTGCCTTTGGGCCAGTGGAGTAGGGAGAGCTGAGCGCATGTGGCCCTCAGAGGGGTCATTAAATAGTAAAGAGCTGAGCAATGTCAACCTGAAGAGCACCTGCCTCTACTATTTCTCTGCATGGTGGGAAAGGAGCAGTGTGAGTAATGTACTGGCACAGTCTGGATCCTGGAAGTGCAGCCCCACTGCGAAGCAAGCGCTTATTTCCAGGGGGCTGGCATCCAGGATGGGAGTGCCTGAGCTTAATGCATCCATTTGTGCACTGCTGAGTCCGTGCTCCTAGGAGCTTGCTGGGTTGGACAGCACCTGTGGGCCGAGATCACACTGGGAGGTTGCTTTTAGGCCCTTCAGCAAGTGGCTGTGGGATTCCCATGGAAGAGCCTCCTTTGGCACTGGACTGGGTGTCAGGAAACCCCCTCAGCTTTGCCACTCTTCTGCTGTGCAGCTTTGGGGCCGGCGCACTGCAGAGCGGGATGGCCCCAGGGTGGTCCTGGGACTTTGGACACCACAGTTGGGAGTCCCCGCTCCACCACAGACTTCATGGGTAAATCACAGAGCCTGTTGGTGCCATGGTTTTCCCCCTGCACACCAGAGGTACTGGCAGTCTCTTGCTTTCCAAGCACACACGAGGGAGCCGGAGATGCTCCGACAGCCAGGAGTGGAGAGCCACATGAAGTACCTGAGTTAGGTGAGCATCCTCTCCATGCCTGTTCCCCTCTCCATCTTCATCTGTCTTCTCAGCTCTGTCCCTGCTGCACAGAGTTGTCTCAAATGTGTGTTTGTACAGCACCGTGCACCCAACAGCTCTGCCAAGACCTGGCATAAAGCCTCTTGGGCCCATGGGAGCTGGTGGGTGCTCACTGCATCTGATACCCAAGCTGCTGAGTCGGTTGCTTCAAGCTAGGCAAAGAAACCTACCATTAGGCATTGTATTTTTTGTTTCAAATCTCAGCCCTGTTTGAGGGTTGGGTCACCAACAGTACCCGCTAGCCCTGCTGTTCCTTTCTGGGTGTGGTGTGAAGCCTTCACCAGCTCTGTGGAAAGCCGCAGGGGCAGTCGACAGGTTACCAACTTGGACATGAACGGTGCATGAACAGGGCAGGGGAGGGAAGGGTTTATATCCTCATTGGTGCAGGAACGATGAGACCCAGGGCAGATTTGCCCTCTGGGTGAGCCCCGCAGCCTCGCGGATGTGCAGAGACCTGGGAGCTAGATGAGGCGGTGAGGCCTGGGGAGGGATGTCAAAGAGAGCTGTGGTGCCTGTGTGTGTCCTGCTGAAATTCAGTGGCACCTGTGGCCCCTTTTGAAGTCCCGCTCCGTGCTCGGGTGGTGCTGGCTCCCAGCAGCCCCTGCTGAACATGAGGTTTGCAACTGTGTCACTGACGATAAAACCTGACCCCGGCAGCACCTGGGGGACCCCAGGCCGCTGCTAGGGTGCGGACCCTTCCCAAGTGCCCATGGGATGAAGTTGTGCATTGCTGCTATGGTAAGCCTGACTGGAGACAGGGTAGTGATGCACCTTATAGACTAACTAAATAAAATATATAGAGCACAAGCTTCCATGAACTCACTTTCACTTTGTCACATGCTGTGAAAGCACAGCACCGAGAAACGTGTCAAGTGCTCTGAATGCAAAGCACGGGAAAAGAGTGGGGAGGGGGAGAGTGCTAAGAAAAGCAAAGAGCACATAAGAACAAAGGGGTCCCAAAAGCTAATCCAAATAACAGGCTAAGAGTCTCTGTGTAAACCAAGCCGAATACGGTCCAGTCTGGGGATGATTTCTTGTTCCACAATTTCCTGTCCAAACTGGTTTTTACCATCTTGTTGCCGGAGAACGGCAATCCTGAGGTCAGTGATGGAGGGTCCAGGGAGGTTGAAGGGGTCTGACACAGGCCTTTGGGTCTTCCTGCAGCTGAAGTCAGAGTGGCACTTATTCAACCTTTCATGTAGATATCTCCTTGTCCGTCTGATGTAGTGTGAGCAGATGATGGTCCATGTGATGGTTGGTAGAGTTACAGGTGAGTGAACCATGTTGTACTCCTTGTTATTTGGGGGGTCTGGATTGATGTAGAGAGAACAGCAGGCATTTGGGTCCATTGCAAAGCCTGCAATAGATTTATGTTTTCAGCCAACTCGGGGTCCCCTGTGGCCTGGGGAGCTACCCCAGTCATTCACGAGCTCTACAAATACGGCCAGGCCTGCACCAGCCATTAGATGCAAAATCCATCTGATCAGCCTGGGTAGTGAGCTCTGGGTTGGTATTAACCTGCAAAACTCCCAAGCATGTAATGGATTTTGCCAAAACTTTTCCAAAGTTGTGGATAACTCAGCAAGGGAGCTGAGAACAGACACTGCAATTCAATCCTGTCTACAGCAGATGCTCCAGTTCTGAATGCAGCCATAAACTATAATGCTCCAGCTCCAGTAATAAAACTCAGGTCTGAGTCAGCCCTTCCTCAGCCTTCACAACTGGAGTTTTCAATTTCTCATAGCTGTGCTTAAATCCCTTTCCAGACAGGGCCTGTATTCATGTTACCAAGCCTGCCCAGGCGAGTCCATTTATGTCCCTGGTTTTATCTTCTGCAGACTCTTGCTGCAGTCATTAACACTGCTGCATCTGTTGTAATTGCTGGTTGTGAGAGTTTTGTGAGCTGGGCTCATCTCTGAGGGACATTGCGCCCCTATTTCAGAAACACACTTGAACACAAGTCAGGTGTTCAAGACCTCTAATAGCAGCCCTGGGGCAAATATCGTGGTATGTACATGTACCCGAGAAGTTTTGACATTGAAAGGAGCCAGTTGTAGGGATCAGCATTGATCGTGCTCTGTACTTAGCCAGCAGAAGGGTTTCTACTGAACTGGGGTAAGTGTATACTCCCGCTGTCTGCAGCCTTCTTTCAGTCCTACAGTGATACATTTCGATGGACCACAGTGTGTTATCGGGGCCTACCAGCCCCAGCCGTTTCCTGGGACGCCACTGATGGGTGCTATCCAAACTGATCACCAAGACAGACCATGCCCCAAAGAGCTCCCAATCCAGTGATGCATTTCATCCTTAAAAGCATTCCTGAATAGCAGAGATTAAGCCCCATTAACAGAAATCAGAATATAGCAGCCTGGGCCAGTGTAAAACGCCAGCCTTGGGGAGAGAGATGGAGTGTGTGTGTATCCTGTGAGATGTCCAGCTCTTCTGAACCTCCTCAATCTACTTTTCAGTAAATTAAAATTATCCCCTCAGATACTATTAAACCACCGGGCCGATTCTGAACTTCCACAATGCAATCAAATAGAGGGAAAGAAATGCCAGCCATAAAAGTCAAGCAGGATAAATGGCAACAAGTGAAACTGCAATTCAAATAATAATTGGCTTAAAATATATCGACTCTGTCCCCATCCCACAGAGCTGAGGTAGACCCCCCTCAACCTCCTGCCAAGATGGAAGCGCTTAACGGGCCTTCGCTGGAGGAGGCATAATTAGTTTCCTGCCATCCGTTCCTGAGCCATGAATGTCAATCTCCCACTTTTATGTCTAAAGCTGCTCATTTGGAATGGATCATCTGAATATTTATAATCAAATAAAAATGATTTAGGGGACAGCCCTTGCAATAAATACCAGCCCTGCTTGACGAGGAAGCTGGCAGGAAGACTTCGACTTGGTTATGAGAACAGCGGAGGAAGAGGAACGGTAGAAAAAACCCTGGTCAGACCCAGTTCATTCCCCTCTTCAGCATCCACTATGTACCCCCCTGTGACTGGGCAAGATGGACCTAGTGTCTGACCCACTACATGGTGGTTTTTATGTTGTTTCTCATAGAAAAGTCACCCATGTGCTTCAGCTGAACTGCTGCTCCTGGGTAAAGTGACTCTTGGTCTTGGTGTCAGCAAGGCAGGTCCCTGTGGGCTGTCCCAGAAGGTCCTGTCAGGCCCCTCGAAGTGTGTTGGGGATTCCTGTCACTGTGTACAACACCTGAATTTGATAGTAACAGCCAAACCCTTGGTCAGGGTGTATGACCGCATTGGGCACTAGCCACTCCGTGTGTGGCAGGGAGGCACTTTCAGTGTGTTCAGAGTGGAAGATTTGAGTGTTCCCAGGTGTGACCAGACTTGCTTTTTCTCAGGTTGGCGAGCGGTAAGGATGCCTGTTTGCTCTGCGGTGAGCTCTTTGAAGATACTAAATGGCTGGGAAGGCTTCTCTTGCTGAGAGATGCCTGGAGAAGAAAAGCCAAGTCTCCAGGAGAGAGCACGGTGTGCATCGCTCTCATGCTGCACCAGCGTGATCCTTCCATGTGCGAGTCCTGTGCAATGAAGTGGGAAGTTACCAGCTCCTTCCACCTCTGTTTTCCAAGCAAACAGTTTAGTTCCTGGAGTCTCCAGAGTCGTCCTCCTGCCCGCGGATAGGTGGCCAGGAGGAAGTCTCATGGGCTCCTGACATCTTCCTGCTGAGCTGCAAAGCCAAGTTCAAGTGAATAAATAAAAGGGATCTGATTGCAGACAGGAGGCTTCATCTGAGCTCAGGCGAGGCAGGCCCTAGATCCTCCCTGGATTGTGCCTTGTCCTGCTGTGGTGCTGACACCTTCGAGTGCCTTGTCACGCATAAGGATGCTGAGGCATGAGGAAGGTAAGGCCTGAGCGATCTGCATGGGGCCACCAGAGCAGGGCAGATTCATTTGTGTGCAGACAGCTTTATATGATAAAATCAGTCACTTTCCTTTAAGTCCTTAGTCCCCAAAACCCTCCATCCACAGGATGCAGACCCTGCACTGAAAGCCAGCAGAGTTTGCCAGTGACTTTGGTGGGTGGAGAATTAGGCACAGGCCAGGCACTGCCTGATAATCAAGCTCTTTTATTCCAGCATCTCAATCCTATAGAAACTCAGGTCCCTGCTGGTAGATGATGATTTTTGCCCGATTAAGGAAACCTCTTGTTCTTAATGGCCTTGATGGTCCACCAATCCAGCTAGTCTTTCTTCTGCCATCCTGATGTCTGTTCGCTGCTCCTGGTCATGAAGCTCCTATTTCACAGCCCTGCAAATTATTTTTAACTCATTCCAATGAAGTTCTGTGTCTTTGCTTCACTCTTAAACTGCCCTAGGTCTCTAGCATATCAGTAAAGCTTTGAGATTATTTTAAGCTGGAGAAAAATTTATTGTGTTATATGTGATGATGCATCTCACCATGTGCACCCCCCTTTTTAAATTTCTAGATCTGCCCATGTCCTCACCTCACCAACCTGGCTTCTCTCATATCTCTGGCCCAGCATAGCTAGGGACAGCCAACTCAAAAAGGGCCGCTCAGTGGGGCAATGGTAGTTGAAGGACCAGAGCCCAGTCACGGGGACGCTCAGCTGTATAATCCATGTGCTGCCAAGAAACCTGGAAGCACATGCTGCTGACCTGCACCCTGGGTGCTAACCAGGTAGTTTGTATTCTGGTTTATGATTTGGGCCCCAACAGAAGAGCACTGAGCTGCAAACATAGCCCCTAGTCTGGACCCAGGTGGGTGTTTGGGGGGTAGCACCATCTCTAGTTATTGATGCCCTTCCCAGGGCTGGCCTGGGGAGTGGGGGTTCATGCTTATGCAGTGCGGTCTCTAATTTATCAAGGCAGGAAAAATCAAATGCTCCATTTGAATATTTATTTGTTCCAGGGCTGGGTAATTCCTGACCGATGATCCCTGTAGCTAGTCACGCAAAGATTAAGGCAATCAAGCTTCATGCTATTAGGCATCAGTTGGATCCCCGAATGCTCCTCCTTTCTGCCGTCGTGGAGCTGGCTATTGCTCAGGGATGTGTCCTGTCATCTCCCTCTGACTACATGGGCATACACCCTAGCCAGAGGCAAGATGCTGTACTGAGTAGGTATGACAAGTTTGGTTATAACCCAAGAAATAGCACACCATGGGCATGTCTACACATGTATTCACGCACGCCTAAATTTAATGTACCTTTGCTTGAGGTGTGTTAAGGCACTTTAGGTGCATGTCTACACATGGATGCACTAATGCACATTAAGGCACATTAAATTTAGCCCCAAATAGCTAAGTCACTTTAGTGCACATGCAGACGTGCTAATGCTCATTAACATGGTGTGTATTCATTGATGCACACCACGTTAATGCACATTAGCGCATCTACATGTGCACTAATGCTACTTAGCTATTCACACCTACACTTGATACCTGCTTTACGCCAGTATTAAATTGAGGCTCACGTAGCCTTAAATTGCTATTTTAATGCACATTAAGGGTGCACCCTTAATGCACCTTAAAATGACAATCTTAGGCTAAGTGCACTTAAAAGAGGCACATGTAGACATGCTTCATGGAAATCAGACCCTGGGTGTAGACACATGAGATGTTTGCACCGGGATACTCAGCCTTCACACCAGTGTGCAATAAAAGGAGCGGGCGTATGACAAGCAGATCTACCCCCGTATCACTTGCTTGAACCTGGTGTCAAGTAACTTGAGCAGAAAAATCAAGGGTAAAACTACCTTGGTATAAATGTTGTGTGGACACAGCTATCTCAGAGCAGACATTTGCTAGAGGCAAGCAGGCTACTACCTGCTCCCTGCCACCTGCTGACAAGGTGCTACCACAGAGCAAATCCCTGATAGCTGTTTGTCCGTCCATTTGGGATTCCAGTGTAATTTATAGTGGATGTGAACAAGGTCAGCGCCCATCCTTTGTGTGTCTCCTGGTTCTAGCGAGGGAGAGTAGAAATGCGGTTTAATTTGCAGTCGCTGGTGCAAAAGCGACAGCCATTTAGGCACCTGAGAGCTGGGGAATGAAGGAGCTGTCTCTTAATACCTGAATTGCACAACAAAGGCCAAAGAAGCAGTGGGAGGGCAGAGGATGTGGTGGGTTTGGGCTGGAGTGTATAATATATATGGTGTTTCAGGTTGGAGCAATTAGCCAGCATCAGGGTCTGGTGTGGTGATGCCAAAAGTCTCATGAGTGTTTCCAACCCCACGCGGCAGAGCTCTCCTCTTTCTGGGATCCCAGCTGCTTTGGGGGCTGTCCGTGCAAGCTGGCAAAGGAAAACAATTCCTTTGGCAATGAAGAGGGAGAGGAGATGGTCTGAACATCAGGGCACCGGGCCGAGCCGGGGATGTTCCTCTCCCCTAGCTGATTTCCACCCATGTTTGAGCTGCGAGGGCAGCAGGGCCCTGCGGCCAGGAGACCGTGATTTCTCCGAGCGATCAGGTCACAGAAGGGCAGGAACCTGCGCCCCACCGTTGTCCTTCGCCCCCGGCCAGCCAGGAGACCCGGGGTGCTCTCGGTGGGGATGCGGAAAGCCGGGCTCGGGCTCCGCTGCCTGGCAGAACAAAGACAAAGCGCGTGAAAGGAAAGGAGGAGGGGAAAGGGAACCGACGGGAGAAAAGTGCTGCCGGCGAGCTATAAAAATAACCCTGCGCCAAGCATTCAGGGAAGCCATTCCCCAGCGGCCGGGAGGAGGGGAGGTCCTCGACATGCTAGAAACTAGGCGTACATTATGCAGTCAGACGGCGGGGCCCAGGAGGAGCTCAGCTGCCGAGGAAAATAAAGCTGCATCTAACGCTCCCTGTTAGAAAAACCTCCCAGGAGA
>NW_017729021.1:304135-309343 GCF_001723915.1 Gavialis gangeticus
GAGGGGAGGGCCTCGACATGCTAGAAACTAGGCGTACATTATGCAGTCAGACGGCGGGGCCCAGGAGGAGCTCAGCTGCCGAGGAAAATAAAGCTGCATCTAACGCTCCCTGTTAGAAAAACCTCCCAGGAGAGGGGGATGTAGGGGTTCAGCTTCGTAGGCCCAGCCTGGAAATAGGGATGGCTTCCCCCTCCCAGTGAGATGCTCATTGGAGCTATTTTATAGCCCCTTACGGCAGTACCCAGGTGGTAACCCCCCTCTCCCGGGACCCGCCGCACGTGAAGAAGGTGGTCACGTTGTTTTTGCTCTTGGTGGCATCGTAGGGGCAGGGGTAGCACGCGCTGGGTGGTGGTGTTCATCTGCAGAGCCCCGGCGCCACATCGGCGTGAAACTGCCCCTCGAAGGGCAGCCGCCCGTCCTCGGTTGTGAACAGCGCCTTGATTTCAGCTCCAGCAGGATGGTTTAGAAGCCCCAGCCATAACTTACGGCAGGGGTCCTGAAAGCACAGGGCCTTGGGATGAATAGGCAGCCAATCATGGGAGGGTGCAACGACCCTTTGCAAGCCCGAGGCATCGTGATCTGGTGCTTTGAGAGCAAGGCTGGGAGCCAGGGCCTGATCCCTGACCCCAATCTCCCCTCTCACCCTGGGCAAGTCATGGAAAACAGGCATCAGCTGCAGGCATGTTGAGCATTTGACCGTAATGGTCTGATTATGAGGTGACCCTGCTTCTAAACAGACTCCAATATTAATGGGTTCAGTTTTTGGAAAACCAGTTTTTCTCCCTGTATACAGATACTGCTACAGATAAAGTCCTTTTACTGCTGTTACACTTCCAAAATCCCACAGAAGAACCAAATAACCAAGAACAGCCCCTAAATGATTAAATGCACTAGAAAACCCCAAAAATGCACAGAAGAAATCCCTCTGACTTGGTGTCTTTATCGCACGCACAAAACTACTGCAAGTAGAAGTCAAGATGGTTGCAGGCCTGGTCACAAGTCAACCCTGTTGATAAGGAGGGGGCGACTCCGATGGCTCCATCGGAGAGGTAAAAAAGGATCAACTTATAGTCGAAACAAATATGGTCACTGATATTTGCAGAGGCTTTGGGAAAAATGCAATATAAGTGGTAAGCAGTATTATGGGGATTATCAACACCCACCATCATGCTGCAGCCACCTCTTGGCAGGGTATGCTAAAGATGCCAGCAATGCTTTACGATGGCTTAGGGACAAGAATAAAAATACTGCGACAGTGAAAACGCCCCCAGGGAAGGCGATTGTCCATTCTGCAGCTTTGGCCAGACCCCGGGCTTGCTTCCAGGATTAAAACGTGCAGGCTAAGTTGATGGGAGCAGCCACAGCTCTCTGTGGGTTATGGAGGCTCTTAACTTTCAGAGTCTCTTCTGTGCAGTGACTGATTGCAGGGGTATGGAGGAAGCTGTGCTGGCTGGTCTGATGCAAGTAGCCGTGCACACCTCCTTTTCATCTCTGCATCCCTTTGCAAAGATGGCAGCACCTTTCCCACATTGCAGCTGGGCAGCCCCAGGGCTGAGAGCTGATGGGACTTGTTCAATGTTGCCCAGGAAGGGAATCGAGCTCTCCCAATGCCCCAGCCGGTGGCTCAGGCCAGGAGACCCAGTGGGCTGCCAGGCTTGACCTCTGTGTCGGGATCCACCCCTGTATTGTAATACCCCATTGGGGAGGGGATCCTCAGCCCGCAGTGAGGTTGGAGCACAAGCTGGTGTAACGTGGCCACCCCGCAGCCGGAGGGCGAGGGCAACGGAGAGGGCGGCCTGCCCCAGCTGCGCTGTCCGCCGTGAAATCTTTCCACTTCGCTGCAATGGGAGCGAGCTGCCGCCCCGGCTTCCCCTTCCTGCCTGCGTTAAAAACAAGCCCGTCTGTCATTGTGGGGCTGCTGAAAGGTGCTGACTTGACAGCCCTGCTCTGCTGCGTCCCGTCTATCCGCGGGAGAGTTGCAGCCCGGGCCGACAGCACGGCAAGCTCCCCCTGGCCCCCTGCCAATGGAGGAGAGGGGCAGGCAGCTGTGCTTGGGGCAATAAGGGCAGCAGCCCTGGACCCTGAGTGGCAGGAGCACCATTCATTAGCCATTTCACAGAGCCCCTGTGGGCAGGCCCGCTCTGCTTGTGCCGCTTGGTCCTCGGCCTCTCAGGCAATTGGGCTGCGGAGACCTGTCTACACCATGGCTGTGGCGCGTCCCGATGAGGATGCTCCAAACCCCTGTCATGCTGGAGGCTGAGGCCTAGAGCATAGTTTCTCAGCTTGTGGTACGTGTACCCCTGGGGATACATGAGACACGGGCAGGGGGTACGCGGGTACCCCCACACTGTGTCCCTCATCCTCTTTTCCGCTCTCTCTTGCCCCTTCCTTCTCTCAAAACTATGGCAAAAAATTTGGTGCAATTAAAAAAATTTAATTCCCCAGTAATAATTCAGTGCGCCATGCTTTGTGTGGCACTGGGTTCAGCCCTCCTAGCTTTGGTCAGCATCACCTGTAGCCCATGTACATACCTGTGTTGTGCACCCCTGGTGTAAAAGGTGGCAACCCTACCCACACCAGATCAGACATCTGTCATATCATGGCCTTATGTACGCAGCCCTTCTTCCAACATACAGCACACGTTAGTCTGTAAATATAAAATCCCCTGGAAAATTGAGTGTTGGGGTACTTATTCACATGTTCAGAAGTTAGGGAGTACTTTCTACTTAAACGGTTGAGAAACACTGGCCTGGAGAACAGCTACCAGCAAAGCCTGCGAGCTGCCTGCAGGCTGCGCTTGGAGCAGGTCGGTGTGGCAGGAGTGGGGGCCTTCGAGCTGGCGTGGATGCAGAGATCGCTCTAGATGCTGCCCCGTGGTTGTCCACACCCCTCATGCACTGAACCGCTCCAAATGGTGGTAGCTTCTGGCTGCGCAGACCTTATCAGTCACTTGGGCCTGTGCCTGCAAAGTGGAGCCGGCGCTTTGGGTGCAAGAGGAACGACTCCAGTCCAAGCCCCACACGCAACCTGGGCCAGCATCTATGTGAGGTTACTGCTGCCCGATACCATAAGTGTGTGTATAATAGACGTGGCCGCAGCTCATCTTCTGGCGAGTGCCTCAGGAATGGCTGGGATGCCACACAATGGACATGACCTGATGTATTGTGCTAGGACCAAGGTGCCTCCATCAGGGACCAGGACTTTTTGTGCTAGGTGCTGCACAAACCTGGAACAGATCTTGGATCTCCATCCCCCATGATCTAGCCAGTCTGTGGATACTATAAGACAGCATTTCTCAACCTTTTAAGTAGCAAGTACCCCCTAACTTCTGAACCTTTGAATAAGTACCCCAACACTCAATTTTCCAGGGGATTTTATATTTACAGACTAATATGTGGCATATGTTGGAAGAACAGCTGTGTATAAAAGGCTGTTATACAACAGATGTCTGATCTGGTGTGGGTAGGGTTGCCACCTATTATACCAGGGGTGCACATCTCAAGTATGCACCTGGGCTAGAGGTGATGTTGGCCAAAGCTAGGAGGGCTGAACCCAGTGCTGTGCAAACCATGGCACACCAAATTATTGCTGGGGAATTTAACGTGCTACGCAGCGCGGGGCACACCACGTTTTTTGCCATAGTTTTGAGAGGAGGAAGTGGGGAGAGAGAGGGAGAGAGAGTGTGTTGGGGTACCCGCGCACCCCCCACCTGTCTCGTGTCCCCCCAGGGGTGCGCGTACCACAGCTTGAGAAACTATGCTATAAGTTTCCAGCACAGCCAATTTGGCCCTAACATTGAAATGTAGCTGCTTTTTATCATCATCATCGTGCCAGTATCACTTTGTTTCAATGCCCCTTAATAAGGCCCCAAAGGGAGATGTTTGAGTCCTGATTCTCTGCAAAAGGGGATACAGTTTTAATTGCAACTGTCATTAAGTTTGATCAACTTGCTGCCAATGAAATTCCTTGGCAGGATTTTTTTTAGCTTGCAAAGGAATTTCATATTGAAAAAAATGATGGGCAGGGTGAAAACTGGGCGTGTTGGCTATGTTGTAACTGTAAATACAGAGAAAGTCTCAACTTTGCCTGATTGATGCTGGATGGGCCGGCAAAGCCAGCAAGAGGTTAAGGCAGCTGCCAACAGCCTCGCAGTTCACAAACAAGATATTGTGCCAGGGTCTTATGCAGATGACAGATTTGCACCCAGGTTAAGAATAAAGGAGCCGACAGGCAACAAAACCCACTAACCCAGAGTAATATCAGTCAGTTTAGTGGAGAATTACCCAGGAAAAGAATTACAGAAAAAACTCCCATAATTGCACTGATTTAGGTGTCATCAGTCTGTATTCATCTCAGGGTAGCCATTTGTTAAAGGTAACCAAGCCATCAGCTGTTTTGTTGAAGCACAGTTGTAACAGTATTGTGCATGCTGTTACCCTGGGTTGGCTGCACATCTGTAAGGTAGATGTGCTCCTACACAGCTGCTCCTAATCCTGGAGTCACTGATATCAGTGTACAGTGCTGGCTCGCTGGAGTACGGATAGCAGAGCGGCTGTGTCATCACCATCAAGTGTACCTGGGGCTGCAAAACCTGCCTGTCCTGGAGGTGTGACCAGACCCCGACTCTCTCTGCATCCCTCCCCTTCTGCTTGGCGGCGGCGGTGTGGACACACCTAAGCCAAGGATGCCCTGGGGACCAGGAGCGGAGTGGGAAATGAAGTCCTCCTCCCAGCACAGTGCCCAAGGCCATTCTCCATCTCAAACCGGTTTTCTGCTTCCCTGTGGAAGGAGCAAGCTGGGGTTTTGCTAAAGGCTTGGGTCAAAGAAAGGGTCCTTGCCCTGATCAGTCTTTCCTCCCCTCCAGGTTGGAGAGGCAGCAGCTGGCCTGCTCCGACTCTGGCCAAGGCACAGGGAGCGCGCGTCCCGAGGGCTGCTCTGTGCACGGGTATCTCAGCCTTGCACGCTGGGCCAGGATGCTGCTGGACCCTGCCCGTAGGTGTGCTGCCCTGAGGGCCTGGGGCCTTCCCACCACCTAGCTGGCCTCGCTACCCAGGCGCCCACCTAGACCCAGGCAACGTCTCCCGCTGTGCCACCACAGCCCCCAGCTCCAGCATCCTGTGTGCAGATGCACAGGCTCGTTCTGTGGGCAGCACGTGCCCTCTCGTGGCTGCCGGGTGCAACGACCGGCCGCGGGGCAGCAGTCTTTGT
>NW_017729021.1:314343-326926 GCF_001723915.1 Gavialis gangeticus
AGGGCTGCTTTGTGCACGGGTATCTCAGCCTTGCACGCTGGGCCAGGATGCTGCTGGACCCTGCCCGTAGGTGTGCTGCCCTGAGGGCCTGGGGCCTTCCCACCACCTAGCTGGCCTCGCTACCCAGGCGCCCACCTAGACCCAGGCAACGTCTCCCGCTGTGCCACCACAGCCCCCAGCTCCAGCATCCTGTGTGCAGATGCACAGGCTCGTTCTGTGGGCAGCACGTGCCCTCTCGTGGCTGCCGGGTGCAACGACCGGCCGCGGGGCAGCAGTCTTTGTGGGGCATTACAGAGGAGAGTTGCCCTCCAAAGACCCCTGAGGTCCATGGGCCTCTCTAGAGAGAGGTGGGCTCTCGCAGGAGGCAGGTGAGTGCTCGTCTGAGGGCCAGGAGCCCTTATTCTCCCCCTGCCTTGCACAAGGGGTGCTCTGCTCCTGGGGGGAAGGGGTTTTGCTGGGCTACTGGGACCCAGACCTGGGTGGGCTCAGCTGGCCCTTCTTGCGGGGCCCGCAGTCACCCTGGAAAGCACCCCATTGCCCCCGCAGAAAGAGCTGCTGAATACTACCCTGATGGGCAACCCACTTGTATCCCTTTAAATGTCTGATCTCTTCAGGCTGAACGGCAAATCCCATGTGCGCACAGTTTGCAAACAGAGACAGCGCTATGCAGGGTTGCACCGATGGTCCCTCCAGGCGAGTCCCCTGGCTCAGACCGTAGCACTAGTGGATGCTTTAGAGGGCAAGAATTGAACCGGGTACATCTAAATGGATGTGTCCTCTGTTATCGGCTATCGTTGGTTCAGGATCACATCAGTGGTTACATGTGCTGTGTTTAAAAGTTACGAGCAGAGCCATCATCCATGAATTTGGCCAGTCCCTTTTTGAACCTACCACCTCTGGGAACAAGCTTCACAAGGTAACTACTTGCTGCATAAACATGGCCTTCCTCTTATTGCTTTGAAACCCGTTTCCTGCTCGTTTCTGTGGGTGTCCTCCTTGTTCTGATATCTTGGGTCATGGTGAATAACAATTTTTGACTCTATCTTGGGTCATGGTGAATAACAATTCCCTGTTCACTTTGTTCACGCCCGTCATGATTTTGTAGAGCTCAATTATACCTTCCTTCAGCTTTCTTCTTCTCCTAGCCACTTTTTTCCCTTGTCCTAGCCTTTTTTTTAGCCTCTCCTGGTACAGCCCCTGCTCCATAGACCCGATCATCTTGGTTACCCCTTCCTGCCCCTTCCCTAATTCTGCTACATCCTTTTTGAGACTCAGGGACCAGAACTGCATGCAGGATTCAAGATGTGCAAGCACTGTGGATTTGCATGGTGGCACAACGATGCTTTCTGGTTTTGCTTTCAATTCCCATTTTCATGATGCCCCATGTTTATTTGGCTTTTTTTTTTGCCACTGCTCAGATTGAACTGAAGCTTTTAGAAAAACGATCGATCGACAGTGACTCCAGGGTCTCTCCTGAATCGTGACAGCTAGGTCAGAGCCCAGCGCGGTGTTCATATAATTGAGGTGATGTTTCCCTACGTGCAGTACCTTGCACTTATTGACCTTGACGTGGGGCGAGACCTTTCTGCCGCCCCCCTCCACCATAGCCCAGCACTGCCAAATGTTGGGTACCAGCCTCTATTGCCTGTAGCTGCTCGGGCACAAATGTAGCAGAGCTTCGCACAGCTGGTCACTGAGCATTTTCCCACCTCCGCGCTCTCTTCGGAGCAGCCAACATACTGCACAGGCGAAGCGCGAGTGGAGACTGCAGCAGCAAACAGGTCCCTTCTAGCCAAGGGAGGGATCCTGAGTGACTCTTGAATCGGGGGGCTCGAGTTTCCCAGCTGGGAAAGGCACGTGTGGCACCTGCCAGGGCCTCCTGGTCAGAGCCAGGGGGAAATTCCCCAGAGGGTCTAACTCCGCTTGCATGAGGGATGCATCCTACGCCAGGCCGGGGTTGTCCAAACTGACCCCGATGTGCTGACACAGCACATAGTTTAGCCTTACAAGGGCAAGAACAGGCAGCACGCGTCTTTTTTCAGAAACGGAAAAACATTGGCTCTGCTCCTTGTTGGCGAACGGATAACAAAACCCATGCTAACCCCCTGCCCTGGGTTTATTTGTTTGCCCTGGGTGAGATGTGCAGTCGGGTTGCCCAGACACGGGGGACTGTTGCTACCCTCGCGTGCATGTCTTGGTGGCGTCTCAGGCTATTATACGGCTCCAGCCCTCCTTGCAAAAAGTCCCATGGCTCTGAACAATGATAAAAGCCCTGAGCCTGGATTGGCAAGGTGCTCATCGTCTTCCAACTAAGGGCTCTCAGTCCTTGCAGAGCTTGGAAGCACCCCACGGCCCATGCAGAAGGCTACACCCCCGCTCCAAAAAGCCACTGCCCTGATGTGCAGCCCACCCGTATTGGGTTAAAGCCCAATGTCTTCAGGCCAAAAGGCGAACCTCTGAACTTGCGTTGTTTGTGGAAACATGGCATGGTTTGATGTTCAGTGCAGAGGCTGAAGGCAAAGAGGCTACGTACCAGATTCAAGGTAAGTGTGTGCATTAAAAGTAAGTTCAGTTCTTGGGTGAGCCGCTGGCTTACCCCTTCTGCGTTTAGGGGCAAGTGAGACTCGCGGGCATCCGAACCCGAAGTCTCCAGGCTTGGGGTCTGCATGCTAGATACCTGCCTTGGATTTGGGAGTGTCTGAAGCCCCAGGCCGAAGAGTTTGGGAAGGCAGAGACTTGCTGGTGAGAGCGCTGCACAGACTTGAACCATTGAGCTATGCTCAGTCCCTAGGATTCAGAACTGATGACATTTTAAAATAACAGAGATCAGGCAGATGCTGAATTGTTTGCTGCATAGGGCTTCTGGGACAGAGTGAGTCAAAGCAGAGCTGCAGGTAGGGAAGGGGGAGAGGGTGAGGGGGCAGGCAGGCCATCAGCGTGAAGAAGTCACCAAGGATGAGGGAGGGCAGCTGGGAGGAGCGAAGGTAGGTGGGGAAGAGCTGAGGGGGACCGGGGATGGCAGATGACAGGATCCTGTGGGGAAGGAGGAGAGTCTGATGCAGCTGGGCTCAGAAGAGGCAGGAGTATGGAGCTGGAAGAGGCAGGGGCGAAGACCAACATCCCCATCATGGCCTGACCCAGGGGATCAGAGACGGCATCGGACAAAGATGTGAGCACGGCTTACTAGAGAAAGCAAGATGGGAAGAGGACGTAGACGGCTGAGGTCTCTGACAGATGAAGCCAGCCACGGAGGGAGACAAAAGGGATGAGGAAGGGGCAGGACAGAGACTGGGAATCAAAGCACCTTTGCAGGATGCTGGGAGTAAGAAATCCCTGCCAGATGTGGGCCTCAGCTGGACAGCATTGGAGCCAGATGCTTTGCACCGAAGCGCAGCGCAGTGGCCTTGCTGTCTGTGGTGGGAAGGAACTTCACTGATACCACGTGGAGGTGTTTGATCGCAGCCCCTTGTCGAGCAGCGGTTTTCTGCCACTAGCCCACCCTGGCATTCGGGGGTCTTTTTCATTCAAAAGGATGTTTCCATCTGACCCCACAAGAACGGTGGGACCGTTTGCACCTTGTTGTAAGAGCGCCATTGCATTTGAGCGCTCCAGCAAGGATCGGGGAGCTCTTGGGGCTGGTGGAAGAAGGCTGTATTTTATAACAAATGCTTGCCTTCTATGTGGATGTTTTATTGGTTGTTCATTGGTCTCTCATCGAGCGGTCTCTTTCGATCTTCAGTGTTCACATTGAATGTGTCTTGACATTTCTTGACATGGGTTGTCCAACCCTGAGTGCTCAACGCAGCTGTATAGGCCACATCCTTAAAGCCCTCGCCCCTGTCTTCAGCCACTGATATTGTGCTGCCTCTTCGCTGCTTCCTGTAGCTCTTGCAGATCAATACTATAAAACACTGAGATGCTGAACTTGGCACGGATGAGAGGATGGTCCGTACAGCAGAAGTGAAAACCATCGTTGGCGTCATTTCATGTAATGAGAGAATCAATCGCTGTGCCAATACTGAGAGTTGGGGAATTGCCAGCAAGGGTTTGGTCCTTATTTGTGTATGTAATGATCAAGTTGCGCCCAGGCGTGAGGTGGGCCAGTAGGGGGCGCTCCTGCATTGAGCCGCCCACCTCCCTGCGCCCGACCACCTTCCAGGCTCCTAATGCCTCCCTAGGGGCGCCTTATGTCTGACCGACCCCCTTCCTGGAGCACACTTGCCAGCCTGGGGGTAATGTAGCTTCCACCACCCCGAGAATGGACTCACTCTCAGCCCTGTGTCCTTGGGGAAACACAGGCCTCATGTCCCACGGGTGCTCGACCCAGTACAGGCACTTGGGGCACTTCACCAAGTCCAGGGGCAAAAAGTAAAGTCTCCCTTAGTCCACAGACCTAAGGGGTCTCTTAGGCATAATTTAGACCCACCCCTCAATAAGTCTCCCACACCAGTCACAAAGAAGAACTTTATTGAGTACAGGGGTAGGGTGAAAACAGGGTACAAGATTGAGCAATATCTTAGAAATCCTAAAGAGCAAAGGGTCTGGCTGTGGTAGCCTTTTGATCACGCATCTGAGTTACTGCCAGCTAGATATCCATCAGACCTCGAGTAGCTTACTCACATGCTTCATCCAGAGACTGGTGAGATCCTTTCTAGCGTCTGGCTGTTCCTGGTTCATGAGTTTTTGGGGGAGAGGGCCCTTTCAGATGTTTATGCTCCTCTGAGTCCCCCCCTCACGGCTGCTGCTCACCTCATGGCTGAAGAGGCCGCCTCCTAGCCCGTCCTAACTTATATAGCCCCTGTGACGTCATTCACCTGGTCCAGTGGAGGCCAGCTCCGGTTGGCTGTCAGCCAACCAATTTGAAATACATCACTAGTTGCCAGGCAGATTCCAGCCCACCAGGTAGAAACCCCTTACCCAGGTAGCTGATGCCAGTCACGTAGGCAGAGGGAGCAGGTTTCCCCCTCCCTCAGGAATGCAGCCAGCTCAAGTTACCTAAAGAGACAGGCTGTGGTGTGACTCCTCTGCTGGGCCCACCCTAATCACATTGTCACAGGGCAGAGATTTTGGGGAGAAACCAAGGTGGCTTTCTGCCACAGGCGTATTAGCACCTTTTGGTTGCCCTTTCCAGTGCCGCGCTTGTCAATAATACCCTGCCAGATTTTATGGTCTGACCCGTATCACCCAGGATAACGAGTGGGTCCTTCTCTGGTACCAGAGAGATGATATGTTCCCACTCTGTATAGTACTTATCTTTGAGCTCAGCTGGGCTTGTCACGGTTGGTGCATAGGCATTGATGGTGGTTCTTCCTGGCAAAAGGTGCGTACACTCATTAAGTGATCATTTATGTCTTGAGGCAGGCAGCCAAGTTTATTGACATTGCTGGATCTAATAGCAACTAATTGTAATGAGACCCTGAATTGTATCACGAGACTCTGATTGCTTCCCCCCCACCAGGCTCCATAGACCGTGGAAAGGGATGGAGAGTTTAATCACCGTTCGATGGTGTCCTCGTTCCTCGCTTATTTAGAGGAGACTGTGGGGCGTTTTGAAATGGGGAAATGAATAAATTGCATCATTGCTCAGCCCTAGGTTCAACACTTAACCTCTCATACAGTTCTCCTTCCTTTTAAACCATAATCGGACCTACACCGATGGTCCACGCAGAAGAACGTGGAGACGGTAGTAGGAATGAAACCACGATATTCCTACCTCGACGAAGTTTAGCTGCAGCCTGAGAGAGGTCTTGATTTCCAGCTCTGCATAGGTGCAGCTAAGCAGCTTCAAGCTCCCAAATCCTCACACCTTCTCGTCCTGGCGTACATTACTTTTCGAGGCTTCAGCACCCAACTGAAGCAGCTGCTCCCAGACCGCAGGTGCATATATTGTAATGGGTGCATGGGGTCCTACGGCGGGTTAAGGAGGCAATGATCAGTGACTAGAAGGTGTGTGTGTGTGTGTGTGTGTGTATAAATGTATATAAAAACCTTGTATATATATTATAAAGACATATTTTTCCAAAAAAAAAAAAAAGAAAGAAGCTGTTCCCAGACCTCCTTCTGGATATCGCTCAGTTCAGCTTGTGAAATCATTGTCAGATGCTTGTTGCTATAGCAACCGGATGCACTTGGTTGCTCATGTTCAGGTCATGCAAGCGCTTTTTTAGCTTGTGCTGCCATTTTGAAACTAACCGCGAGCAGATTATTTGGAAATGCGGCTGTCTGGGGACATTTGCTGGAAAGTGCCCGTGGCGCTCCTACACGAGCGTGCGGAAAATCTCAGCGTTGGTTGTGGTGCCCCTATGTTTGGAGGCCAGAAGAGACTATCTAGTCTGACCGCCTTCAAAACCCTATTCTTTCCATATACAAATCTAGATACGCTAGCAACAGATTTAATAAAAAGAAGCAATAACAGACTGTGAATTCTTCTGAGCGAAGCCGATGTGTCTAGAAGGAGCTGGCCCTATTAAAAGCATCTTTTCCTCCTTTATTTTAGCTGCTTTTTTTTCTTCAGACCGTTTTTATATTCATTTTTAGCATTTCCATCCCTGTTCTTAAAGTTTTCATTCTGCCTTTGAGAGCTGGACCTGGCTTGCTTGGGGCGCTCTGCAATAGGATCGTTTCAGCCCCGCGCCCCCTCACTCGCTGGGCTGTGTTGTCCCTCACATCTCTCTTCTACAGACCTCATCGCGCTCCTTTATTTTACAGGGATAGTGGGAAGTCTAATCTCCGCAAATGGTTTTCTCCACCGGCAACCGAATAAACATGAATGTACCCACAGTCGTAAACCTGCAATACTCTGACCTCAACCGGGTGAAAACAGAGCTAGGGGGAGATTTGAATTTTCGTTACTTTAGGTATAGGTGGTGACCTTCAGGCTTACAAATCCTTGTGCCATCACATCACAGCATCTCGCCAAGCAGCTCTGTCTCGTTCCAAGCTCTCTGTGCAAGGCGCCGTTCTGATGTCACTCGGTTCCACTCGTGAGGTCATCCCGTTGCCATCGAACCCGAAGTGCTGTTGCTACGAGCCGTGTGTGACACACGTGCAAACAGATCTGCCTCCTCAACCCCCAGCCGGTTGGTTTAACAATGTCACTCCTCTGCAACACACAGTTGAGGGGAGGGAAAGATCCCTGTTTAGAAACCACCTTTTGAGGAAACGAGAGCTTCCATGTGGTCGAATTCCCTCGGCTGTTCGATCCCTTTGAATCCTGCTTCAGTCAAAATCTGGAGCTTTCAACCATTGTGGCGATCTTTCAGAGAGAATAATAGTAATTAAATGTGACAAGCTTGAGCGTGAAAGCTGTGTTATAAACGACGACTATTTCTCATTGCTGAAAGCATCGTCCCTCCTTTCCAATTCATTTCAACATTTCCAGAGTGGTTTTAAAGAGATCGGCCCCTTTTTTAACAGAGATTTCATAAAGTACTAAGTCTGAGCTTGGGACCTGGAGCTGGGTCACACTTAGACCATACTAAGGGCACTTAAGACAAGAGTATCTGCATGTTCAGTCTCATTCGCTTGTGCTAAATGCACCTGAGCATCTCAGAGTTACATTACAGGCAAAGGTCAGCTCTGGGCCATGCTATCCAGCTTGTGTTAGGGTAATTCAGACTGCTCCATAAAGATAAAACAAGCAATTTTAAGTCCTCCTGCATCCCAGGATTCACTGCTCCCAGCTGCCACCCAACCAGAGCAGAAATAGAGCCCAAGTGTCCCACCTCCTAGCCACATCCCTGCTCACCAGCCCTCTAGTGGCAAGTCAGAGCTGCGCAGGCAAGAAACCATATCAGTCCTTAACGTGTGGCTGCACTAAGTTTCTCCATCTAGAGCATGTAACGTTTTAACTCTAACGCGGCTTAATTCCACCACCTGCATACCTTGGTCCAAGACATAAAATTGCCCATTTGGCCATAATAAAACATTTGAAAAGTGGTTTGAATGGGCCCAGCTTACCAAGTGAACCAGGTTGCCCAGAGCAGTTGTCCTGTTTTCTTAGTATGTGTTGTGTTCCCCCTACCCGACCCCATCTCCTTGCTCTTTGTACAACATGCAAATCTTATCAGTAGTGATTGTCCATATAATTCCAGATCTGCAATTGCTGATTCACCTCGGGCCTGCAACTGATCCCTGCAGGACTCCCCTGGAAATACCCTGTACACAGTGATGATTCCCCACTGATTCCTGTTTGAGATCTGTCAGCTAGTTCTCCACCTGTTTAGTGAGAGTTGAGCTGGTCTGTGAAGTGCTAATTCTTAAATCAGGATCTTATGTGGTGCTAAGGGATACGAAACCTCCGTGTATCCATGAAGTTACCTGTAATCTCTTTATGAGATGAAATCGGGCTTGCTCAACAAGACCTACTTTCCATAAAATTGTATCGGCTGGTTAATTATATCCTAGTCACCAATTCCTCTGTCAGGTAGGATTGATCTGGTATTGATGCCAGTCCATCAATCACTCGTTCCCTTTGTCCTCTGAATAGGGGCACAGCATCAGCCCTTTTCCAATCTTCTGGAATTTCCTTGAAATCTCAAGGTGAAAAATGAACATTGGCAGGTAAGAAATCCCTTCAACCACCTCCTCTACTCTGGGACAGTGGTTTTCAAATTGGGGTGTACCAATCCTGAGGGGTATGCAGGGCTTTGCTAAGGAGTATGTGCCTATATTTTAACAATGATGGTGGAGTTTCCAACTGCTCAATGTGTGGTGAGTAATGGCATTGCCCCATGTTTTTGTCAGCATCAAAACTCTTCCTAAGGAATGAACGTGCAGAGACGCGTTGGGTGTAAGCTGAGCTGAGCAGCAATATTTTCCAGGTAAAGGGGTATGCAGCCAAAAATGTTTGCAAATCATTACTCTAGAAATTTTGGGTGGAAGTTATCAAAGACGAAAAGCGTCTTGCACTGGTAGAAGTTGCCTTCTACTTTAACGATCGATGGACTGGAAAATACTTCATCACCCTCATGTCATATAAGTGCATCACCGTGATTCTTTCCCAGCACAGACTACAAATACACACCTGCCTCTCCTGCCTTCCTGTTAATGGTTTTAGCCTCCCCATTTTGTCATGGGCCTGTGTCATAGGTAGGATTCACTGTGCTCTTCATAAGCTTATTCTCCTGCTCTGAGGATCCAGGAGGCACACATCTGTGACTCTTAGATGAGTGGAGTCACTTGAGGAGCTATACAAAGGGCAGCTAAAAGCATACAGTACCCTGTGTGCAATGAGCTGGACAGGTCTTAGCCTGATTCCTGGTGGCCATGTGTTCACATCATGCAATCCAACATAGCATGAAAACATTTGTCCGGGGTTTAGTGCTAGCACTGTTGAAAGTCCAGGGACTGAACAAGCCGTGTGATGAACTGAATGATGACTGTCCTATGGTGTAGGTGTGTGTAGGTAGCTACAGATGGTGCCTGCAGCTTAGGGCAAATGCCTATAACTACTTCTGTCTTTCTAACTGCCCGTCTCTAGGGCTGTGTGGGCATCTTTCGCAGACCCAAAGTCTTTTAAAAACAAATAATTGGAGAAATAGGAAGGAGAAAAGATCTCTCTTTCTCTTGCTGTACAGCAATCGCCAAGCAATACACAACACTACCTTCAAAACAAACATAAAGCCTGCAAACATATCTCCACTGCCTCCACAATCAGTACTTCCCACATGGAAACCATCTGAAGACATGCATCCGACATGTGCGAGTCACATCTATGAAATGCCTAACACCTTCCGAAGACTGGCCTGGGAATAAAAGTGACTATTGGACACCATTCATCATAGATGATGGTTTCGTGACTCATTATAATCTCAACAGTCCTCTTTGAACCTCTCTGTACTCCACAGGTAACAACAGCCGTCTTCTCTTCTGAATGCCCGTGTCCTCTTATGACGGTGTCGTTGTGGCAGAGCTGGGAAGGTAAAGGGGAGAAAAGCCCCGCTTGCACCCCCACCCCAACCATCTGAGCGCCCAGGACTTACCTGGATGCTGAAATCGGTGAGAGCTGGCACGAGCTGGCTTCCTAATTGGGGGCAGGGCTGGGGCCCCATACCGACTCTACTGCTGACCAGCGAGCTGGTTAATCAAGACCCAGTCATTACCCCAGCTGTGCAGCAGAGGCAATGACTAATTGGAGCGGAGAGCTGGCGGGAAGCCTCAAGAAGCCTCAGGAAGTGAGGTGCGGCGCTGAACGGGTGACAGAGCAAGCCAAACACCGGCCCAGTGAGGAGGCAGGAGTGTAGGGGATGGAGGAGCCCCCAAATTTGGTACTTAAGGCCAGCCAATTGGTCCTGAATGACATGGTATTGAACAAGACCGGTGGTTCTTCCCAGTACCCTTCCCCTCTGACCATCCCTTTGCTCTTTTTGCAGCCCTGCTCCATGCCCGTCAGCAGACGGCGCTCGTTTGCACATGGAGCCTGACACAGACCGTTGTCCTCTGTTACTTACTCCCCCCCCCTTACTTACTATTCTCAGATTTGAGGGAAGGCACTCTGTTCCCGAGAGCTGGTCCAAAATCTCTCCCAGCCGCAAGGCTGAAGTTAGTTCCTTATTCTCAGTTCCTTATTCCAGGAACCAGGAATAAGGAACCAACTTCAGCCTCTTCCCTCAGCCATGCAGTCGGCCCAAGAAAAGGTACCGCCTCCCAAATTCCTCTCCTCTTTCTTGTTCTTTTCTATAACTCTTGTTTTGAAGCTTCATCTGATCATTTCTTTGCCCTGAGCATGCAGGCCTCTTCCTGTGTTTCCTTTCCCTTATGGAGCTAAACACAAGCCATTGCTGGTATTTAGCTTAGGCTGTGCCTGCTTCTGTCCCAGACCTGCGGAAGGGCACTCTGTGTGGAATAGCTTGTCTAATTTCTCTCTCACTTTAGAATTGGGCCATAAATGAGATCACTAAAAAACCCTTGCCTCTTGCATATGCACTTTCCAGGCTACAATACTAACAGTGCTTTCTTGTGGCAGCCATCTCAAGTGACATCCAGTGGCAAAAAGGGAGCAGCAGCATCCAGAAACATATATATATATTTGCAATTTCTCAGGTGGGCTAATAAAAGTTCTAGATTTTTGTGTTTCTTGTTGTCTGCACATGTACACACACTCACACCAACACACAAGGCTTTTATCAAACCAACTCCAAAATCCTTCTTTGCGAGCTTTTGGGCGCAAACACCCTTTGTCAGGCTGAGGAAGCATCTGCAGAGGGTCTGTGCAAGATGCAAGAGCCTAAACCAAGAGTAGGCAAAATGTGGCCCGTAGGCCAGATGAGGCCCACCAGGCCATTCTATCCAGCCCATGGGGCCCCTAAAAAATTTAGAAAATTAATATTTATCTGCCCTGGGCTGCCCATCATGCGGCGCTTGATGGCTTGCCAAAACTCAGTAAGCGGACGTCCGCCTGAAAGCCCCCCATGGCTTAGACGCCCTGCAGCCTGACCAAGGGGGTTATTTCCTACACACCAGGACTTTTTCCCATCTTTAACTTTCCCTGAGCCTGATGACTCGCGTGCAAGGCTGAAAGCTTGCAGAGGGGCTGAACTTGATTTTCTGAGGCCCCTTCCAATCTACAAAGTTTTGTCCATATTTGTTTGCAATGCTCAGGTCAATGATAAAAGATGTGGAAGGAGGATTAGATCTTTGTGTTACTTATTGTCCGCCTGTGTACACACACAAACCAGACACATCCACCAGCAGGAGCCCCAGAAAGATAGTGAAAAAAAAGCAAGTAACTTTATTTCCCACAAGCCCCAAACACGTCTGAAGGGATAGGGCTCTACCATCATATTCAGCTCTGTTTTTAACCAATGAGATGAGGGGAGAGTGCAGACCAGGTCCCCCACTATCACATATTATGCAGTCCAGTTTTCCCGCATTTGGGGAAACTCCAGGGGTCAGTACGTCAGAGTGCAAGAGGCGGTTGTCGCCCCGAGCGAACCACCTTTCCCATCATGATATCGCCCTTACCAAATAAGTATGCTACCCCTGTGCAGCACCAAAAACCACCCCCACGGTCTCTAACGCATGCCGTGGGCGAGCGCACATAAACCCACTCATGCTACTAACCCTTCTTTTAAATACGGATCCTGCTCTCTGCACCTTCCAGCCCTCCCTTAGCTGCCTGCCCTGGCCCCCGCAAGCGCGCTGGACGCCCCACTTCCACAGTGCCCTGCTGCCCGCCCCGCCCACTCCCACCTCTATCTGTATACGGCCGCCCACTCCCCGCCCATGCTGCAGTCGACGCAGCGCTCTACCCGCCCCCTGCCGGCCAAAAACGTCCCGTGCCTGGGGCCTGGGGCGTGGAGCCGGGTGCAGGGCCACGGGAGCGTGCTGTCTTGGCCCGCCTGCATGCGCCACCCCATCCTTTTCCAATCAAAACAAATGCCTACAAGGAAATAAATTAGTAACTAAATATTTATATTATATATATGATATGTATATATCATTTTACAAAAAAAAAAGCAATTATTTCGCAGATAAATTTACATAATTTTGCAAATAAATACAATTGCAATTATTTTACAAATAAATATATAAAATTGAAAGAGAAAATTGTAAGATTATATATTTCAATTATAAAGCTAAA
>NW_017729021.1:327035-327449 GCF_001723915.1 Gavialis gangeticus
ATATAAACCATATATATGATACAATAATTATTATACATTTAACTATATAATGATTGTATATATAATTATATGCAACATATAAATTATATGTTACAATTTATAAAACACAAATTATATAATTTTGCAATTTTCCATTTCAATTTTAGTTTCGTAAACGTTATTCAGTTAAATTTTAATTTATGCATTTATTTCATTTTAGTTGCTTGTTTGTATATCTCGATTGATTTGAAAAGGTGCAAGCAGGTGTCCAAGGCAGCAAGCTCCTGGGCCCCTGCCCCCGGCTCCCCTCCCGCCCACGCCAGGTTCAAGGCCGCTAGGGGGCGAGCAGAGCGCTGTGACGACTGCGGCGTGGGCGGCCGTATGCAGATAGAGGAGGGAGTGGGCGGGGCGGGCAGCAGGGCACTATGGAAGTGG
>NW_017729021.1:327460-329543 GCF_001723915.1 Gavialis gangeticus
TCAGGATGTAGCAGAGGCCCAAGCAGACAGGCAGGGGTTGAGGAGGGTCCCAAAGGAGAAGCAGTTCCCTTCACCGCCAGTGAGAAGCAGCCCGGTCTGGGCAGGCAGTAGGATGCTGCTGTGGTTGTGCAGGAGCAGGAGGCACTCGGGGCCTCCTGGAAGGAACAGCTGAGGCCTGAATCCAGTGCGGGGCACGGAGCTGCTTGCTCCAGGGCAGCCCCTGAAGCCTTGTGTGGAGGGGTGCGCCAAAGCTGAGTCAAATCTATGAAGGTTTGCAAGGTCCTGGAGCATTTCCGGAACATACATGAGCTACAAAATGAAGCTGCAAAGACCCTGACAAACCAGCATGAGATGCAGGAGGTGATTAGAGCAGGGAATAAACTATTGCTCAGGGACGTACACCCTGGGGACAGCTGCCAGGCCGTGGGAACAAATCTTCCCCAGGGACCTGCAGAATGATGGCAGGGATTTGAACTGGCAGGTGGCATCTGGCACTCCCCGTGTGAGCGCTGAGGTGCAGAGAGCCAGGGGTCGCACTGGACTGACCCAGGAAAACCTGGCGGTGAGAGGAGGAAACAGTCTACCACGTCCTCTGGAGCTGCCCATACACCAGGAAGGTGTCAGAAAGAGTCAGCAAACTCCTCCAGATGGTGACAGGGGTCGAAATCCTAACCAGAGAGGCAGCACAGTTCAGCCACCTGTCCAAGCACAAGGGACCCAACAGCTTGTTTCAGCCAGTTCATCTCCTGCTTCAGGAACACCCTGGGGAAGACCAGGGACCTGCTCATGTACACCAACCACCCAGACAGACTGTGCCAAAATGGGGGTGAGTGAGCTCCAGCTGTACAAACCAGTGTGCACCCATCGGGCCTCGATCATCCAGTCCCTTGCCGCTCGGCTCTGGATTTGGATGGAGGTTCTCTGCTCCATCCCTATGGTCTCAAGGTGTCGACGTCTCACCCCAGGCAGTCTTATCCCCAATCCTGCCTGCCACGACTTTGATGACCCTCTCAGTGGTGGCGTCCGACCACCAGGGTTTGACTACCCCAGGCCTCAGGGCGGTGATCTTCACGAGGCTCCAACCTGCCCTGCACCTCGCCCTAAACCCAGCCACGACGGAGTGCCATTGTTTCTTTTGCGGCCTGCCCTCCCTCTATGAGACCCTATCTCGGGTCTCACTCGAGCCTAAGATATATGGTATGGACTTACCTGCCCGTCTATGTCCTGTGCCCCACAGGACCTTCCTAACCACCTGGAGTGTCCTAGGCTTTGTGTTGTCCTCTCCCTTACTTTTATAGAAGTGAAACAAGCAACAGAGACAAAAAAAGAAAACTAATAATAAAACTACCTACAACTCCCGAGATCCTCTAATTACTACTCTCGGGCAGCTTAGTTATTGCGTGCCCCGAAAATCATGCAGTCCCACCACCGACTACTCCCTCGGTGCCACCTCCTTCCTCTATTCTTTCTCCCTTAGTGTGAACTATATTAGACCAACCCTCGACATCCCCTCCAACTCGGAGTAATGACCTTCCTCCGACAGATTCTCTCTCGGGTCATCAGTCCAGTACTTATCAGTCTCAGTTGGTACCTTGGCCGTTCACCTCTCACTCGGACGGATCTCAGGAGCCAGGCTCTGCCTGTAGGAATCCTTCTGTAGCCTCTTCCCATGGCTTTATAGTAATATGCAGCCTGGCCACCTCCTTCTTCCTCGGTCCGGCAACAGCGTCTTTATCTTGGGGCTTCCCCGGGCAATCTCCTACCCTGCGAGAAGCGTTCTTACGTACTCCCTCCTCTACGATGGGTCCTGGGGATAATTCCCCCGTGCTCCTTCTCAGCCTCTCCTCCCCTTCTGCCTCACTGGTCGCCCTTCTTATCCCTCTGTGCTGGCTCTCCTCCCTCCAGCTGTTTGCACTTTAAAAAAACCGCGGCTAACGAGCCGCGTGGGTCCCGCCGCCGCTTCTGGTCCCGCCGCGGTTCCTGCAGCAGGTAGGGCGTTTTTGTTTGTTTTTTCTTTTGTTATGTTTTTCCTGGGGTGTATTGTCCCCCAGGGTCCCTCCTTGACCCTTCGGGGTCCATTTCT
>NW_017729021.1:334543-335218 GCF_001723915.1 Gavialis gangeticus
AATGTCCATATACAGCCCTTCTGCCCTTAACTGGATTTAATCCAACTTAAAATCTCCCTTCTCAAGGTAAATGGGGTTTGAACACCCTGACAAGGGTGCTAAATGACTCCTTTTACTCATGGTCTTGCTGTTTTTCTGCTTGTTTTCTTCCAGGGTTGTTGTTGCTCCAGCTCCAGTCATCTGGCTCTGGCATCCACATCTGCTGCTCCAGTGAGTACACTGGTTCCTCCAGTATAGCTGTCCTGTCTCTGGCTTCCACCAATTGCCCCTACTGGGGCATTCGTCTCACCATGTGGCGTCTGTTGGTGATGGGAACTCGCGTCCGGTTCCACTGCTATGCCATCCCAGGCCAGTTTTAACACACCATTCAAGTTCGGTTTGATGAACAGGGATCGGCATGTGGTTACAAAGCATTCCTATGACAGTTGTGGGAGATCATATCAAAAGCCTTTCTAAAGTCAACGTATATCATGTCCATTGACCTCCCTGCATCCACAGAGCCAGTCACCTTGTCACAGACGGCAATCAGGTTGGTCAGGCATAACTTGCCTTTGGTGAATCCACTGCCACTAGTTCATCCCATGTGTCTGGACATAAATTGCACAATACTTTTATCTTACTTGCATGCGTGTTTATAGTTTGTTCCAGATCATCAGGATGTGGATTGTCCACTGG
>NW_017729021.1:340218-341843 GCF_001723915.1 Gavialis gangeticus
ACCCTCGACATCCCCTCCAACTCGGAGTAATGACCTTCCTCCGACAGATTCTCTCTCGGGTCATCAGTCCAGTACTTATCAGTCTCAGTTGGTACCTTGGCCGTTCACCTCTCACTCGGACGGATCTCAGGAGCCAGGCTCTGCCTGTAGGAATCCTTCTGTAGCCTCTTCCCATGGCTTTATAGTAATATGCAGCCTGGCCACCTCCTTCTTCCTCGGTCCGGCAACAGCGTCTTTATCTTGGGGCTTCCCCGGGCAATCTCCTACCCTGCGAGAAGCGTTCTTACGTACTCCCTCCTCTACGATGGGTCCTGGGGATAATTCCCCCGTGCTCCTTCTCAGCCTCTCCTCCCCTTCTGCCTCACTGGTCGCCCTTCTTATCCCTCTGTGCTGGCTCTCCTCCCTCCAGCTGTTTGCACTTTAAAAAAACCGCGGCTAACGAGCCGCGTGGGTCCCGCCGCCGCTTCTGGTCCCGCCGCGGTTCCTGCAGCAGGTAGGGCGTTTTTGTTTGTTTTTTCTTTTGTTATGTTTTTCCTGGGGTGTATTGTCCCCCAGGGTCCCTCCTTGACCCTTCGGGGTCCATTTCTTATACTTTCCCCGGGACACAGTGGAAGAAGAAAGAATGGCACAGACTGTTCAGGGATGGGACCTCCAGAGAAGAGGAGGATGACGATAAGGTAGAGACCGACGATGAAGACACAGAAGATGAAGACAATGAGAAGAAAGACAATAAGGAAGACGGGGACTTAGGGGGTGGAGTTATGAAAGGATTGGGGAAAGAAACAGAGGGGTTATCAAGGGGAATGGGGAGGGGAAGGGGGATGTGGAGGCTTTCTGTGTAATTGTAATGGTTATGGGAGATGGCGATGGCCAAGTAGACATGTGGGAGTGCAGGTGTGCAGGTGCATTTATTGTAACGGGAATGATACTGGTCAGCTGTAGACGTGTGTTACTGTAATTTGCTGTGCTAGTCTCTGGTTGGGTGCTTACTTTTTCCTGACCAGCCGACAACTTCTGCTCCCTTGTGAGCCGACAGTTTGGATTGCTACATCCACTCTTAAAGATACTGAGGGTTCTCTCCTGCCACATCTTTGATTTCAAAAAGGTAAGGGAGGAAGATCTTGTCCCTGTCTTCCTCGGTGTCTTTTGGGATCGCACATAGTGCTGTTGGACCTGGGGCTCCACCTCCCCTACACCCCGCCTAGTGCCAACCTGACGTTTCACGGTTGTTTCCAGTAAGTATGGTCCCAACCAGCTCTTCTTGATTATTTCTTACCACGATAGTGGCAGACAGAGCGTAAAGTCTCTATCTTCTACTACAATGTAGAAGCGATTTGGACGATGGGGTGAAGTGCAACCTGTTTAAATTCACTGATGATACCAAAATTTGGGGTGAGGTGAGCACACTAGTAGGGAGGGAAAGACTGCAACAAGACCTGGATAGGTTACAGGAGTGGTCTGACATAAACAGGATGCGTTTCAATACTGACAAGTGCAGGGTGCTGCACTTGGGCAGTAGAAACCAGCAGCACACTTATAGAATGGGAAACTCCTTTCTTGAGAGCATGGAGACAGAAAGGGATCTTGGAGTCATTATTGACTCCAAGATGAACATGGACCAACAA
>NW_017729021.1:342541-345368 GCF_001723915.1 Gavialis gangeticus
GTCCAGTCTTTTTCTCTCGCCCAGGCGGGGGGTCGGACCTGAAGATCTACAAGGTCCCTTCCGACCCTACTTCTATGAGTCTATGAATGTCCATATACAGCCCTTCTGCCCTTAACTGGATTTAATCCAACTTAAAATCTCCCTTCTCAAGGTAAATGGGGTTTGAACACCCTGACAAGGGTGCTAAATGACTCCTTTTACTCATGGTCTTGCTGTTTTTCTGCTTGTTTTCTTCCAGGGTTGTTGTTGCTCCAGCTCCAGTCATCTGGCTCTGGCATCCACATCTGCTGCTCCAGTGAGTACACTGGTTCCTCCAGTATAGCTGTCCTGTCTCTGGCTTCTACCAATTGCCCCTACTGGGGCATTCGTCTCACCATGTGGTGTCTGTTGGTGATGGGAACTCGCGTCCGGTTCCACTGCTATGCCATCCCAGGCCAGTTTTAACACACCATTCAAGTTCGGTTTGATGAACAGGGATCGGCATGTGGTTACAAAGCATTCCTATGACAGTTGTGGGAGATCATATCAAAAGCCTTTCTAAAGTCAACGTATATCATGTCCATTGACCTCCCTGCATCCACAGAGCCAGTCACCTTGTCACAGACGGCAATCAGGTTGGTCAGGCATAACTTGCCTTTGGTGAATCCACTGCCACTAGTTCATCCCATGTGTCTGGACATAAATTGCACAATACTTTTATCTTACTTGCATGCGTGTTTATAGTTTGTTCCAGATCATCAGGATGTGGATTGTCCACTGGAGGGAGGGTAAGTGCTGGAGGGTGTGTTGGCAATCACTAAGTGGTGTCCATGGTCATGTCATACTTCTGTAATTTTGGGAGCAGGTGCTATATTGCTGGGGGCTTTTTTCCAAGCCCCCTTTTTTGTACATTTTCATCCGTGGTTTGTGATCGGCTCCTGTTTTGAATCTGAGATAACATACAGTAAGAGGTGGAATGCCATACACCACTAAGCCAAACCTAGCATCTGCTTTTCAATTTCTGCATATATCCTTGCAGCTGTCATGGACCTTGAGACTATGAAACCGGCAACTTATCAGTCCCATCACTGTACTCAGCTGTGTACTAAGTGACTGGCCTCTCCGCCATACTCTGGCCTTCAAGCCCATGACGTGCCTTTGAGGAGGAGATGCCTTAGGTGCACTGCATGAGCTGTATAGGTAGGCATGAACTCGCTGATGTAATTCGACAAGCCTAGAAAATCTTGCATTCCCTGTTATCTTCAGGTGTTGGCATGTTCAGTATCTTTGATTCATCAAGGCCATTTGCTTTTGAGGTCAGCATGCGCTCTCCTGCTTTCAGGACACATTTTAGCATCATGGCTGGGTTTGGTCCAGATTCTGCAGAGTTGCAGGGCACTTTCCATATTTAAGACAGTGGCCACATCTGTCTATCACTGCTTCCTGCTCTTTGTCCTGGCCCAGTTTACTTTCTATCAGTTTTTCCCTTGATCGTTTCATAATTGTACTGGGGCCCCTGCTACAGATTCCATATAATATGCCATTAAGTGGTGAATCGTGCAATACATTTAGGCCAGCCACATATGCAAAGAAAGACTGGCCACAAGTGCAAGTAATTATCACACAATAAAGGTGACTCTCCAGCTATAAAAAGAGCCAAATGTCTACAAAGTTAGTGCTTGCAAACGTGTAACAACTCTACAGCTGGTTTCCTCCAGTTTTAATTTGAACATGTCACAGGGCCATTGAAGTCATATGTTTGTTTCCCTTCTTCTAGGCTTTTTATTTGTGTTTCTAGTTGTTCTCCAGCTTGGTATATACTCATTGTCAGATCCTTCTCTCTTAGTAATTGCTCATGGATTTTTTTCGTTCTTGCACCCCAGGACAATCTGCTCTGTTACAGATGTTCTCATTCTGAACATACACCTCTCCTAAGCACTATCATTTTTGAACTGCACAGACATCCTCACATTTTTGCATTATTTCTGTAATGTTTTCCTCCTCCCCTTTCCTTGCTTGTATGGGAGGCACTAGATGCATTCGGGGCTTCATTGCCAGGAACTGTGAAGAGCGAAACTATCTTTTGCTCTTCCTCTGTGCCCCTGTGTCTTTCACCTACACAAAGCCATAGTTAGTCATGTCTGTTTAAAGTCAAGTAAAAGGCAGCATAGATTTGCACCTTATTATAGACTAGGCCAGCGATTCTTAATCAGGGTGTTACCAGATCCTTTGAAGGGTGCCTCCAAGTGTGAGGAGACAAGTAAGGAGTGAGGAGATAAGCAGACAAGTTAAGCAAATAAACCCTATTCAGGCTTGTCCCTGCGTGAACAATTCCCCCACCACCCAGCCCTTCTGTAAGTATGTGAACACTAATATATGAATTCTACTTTTGACACTGGGTGTCACTTGATTCACAAAGTTAATGGTGGGGGGTGCTGGGGTCCAGAAAAGTTGAGAACCACTGAACTAACCAAAGTAAATCTATCTATCTACTTTGGGGGGTGTGTGTATATATATATGTGTGTGTGTGTGTGTGTATAAATATATATAGTGCCTATAGTGTGTGTGTGTGTGTGTGTGTGTGTGTGTGTGATGCATATATAGTGTGTGAGTGAGATAGTGAGAACTTTAGTCTGGGGGCTGGGGGTGTGCAATGCCTACAGTGCATGTATGCAAGGCACATATAGTGTGTGCATGTGTGCAATGCACATATATACTGTGTGTACAGTGCATATGTAGTGTGCACGTGTGCAATGCACATAGTGTGTGCACAAGACAGTGTGCGTGCAATGCAGTGTGTGCAATGCATAGAATGTGCATGTGTGCAATGCACATATAGTGTGTGCGT
>NW_017729021.1:350368-351414 GCF_001723915.1 Gavialis gangeticus
AGTGTGTGCATGTGTGCAATGCACATATATACTGTGTGTACAGTGCATATGTAGTGTGCACGTGTGCAATGCATATAGTATGTGCACAAGACAGTGTGCGCATGTGTGCAATGCAGTGTGCATGCAATCCACTGTGTGCAATGCATAGAATGCGTGCATGTGTGCAATGCACATATATATATAGTGTGTGCGTGTGTTTGCAATGCATATAGTGTGTGCATGCGTGCAACGCACATATATATACAGTGTGTGCGTAATTCCTACAGAGAGTGTGTTAGCTAGCCTGTGCGGTTCCAGCCTCCTCTCCTCTCCAGCTCAGGTTGCTGCTTGAGACTTTCCCAGCCAGCGGCCGTTCCCCTGGACGCGCACGGCACCCGCAGCCACGCAGACCCGCCGCCACAGGCAGGCACCACCACTGCCCTGCGCAGTACCCTCCTGTTCCGCCACACCCGGAAGTAGCCGCTTGTCCGGCCCCTAGCGAATGCCACACTTCCTGGACCCGGACACCACATCTCCGGGAGGACTTACTCTAAGACAGTGGGTGAACCAAGCCTTTAAACCCAAACCAAGCGTGTGAAGTTGCGTGTGCGCGTGGGGCCTTGCAAGTGATGACCCTCGGGTGCGAATTCACCCTGCGCGCGATCACCACGGGCACGCTGCGGGGCTTACCCTGGAGAGACTACATTTCCCAGCAACCCCCGCTCCGTTCGGCCTACGTAATCTTCCTCGCCCAATGGAAAGCAGCAGCGGGTTTTATATTTCCCCTCGGGGCCGGCGGCCCTTTCCTTTCCCGGCCGGCGCGGCAAGATGGCGGTGCAGATCTCTAAGAAGCGCAAGGTGGGCGCCGCGGGGCGGGTTCCCGGGCTGGCGGGGCGGGGCCATATCGTCGGGGCCGGGCGCGAGGGGGGCCCGGGCAGGGTTTGGGGTCGGGAGTGTCGGGGACAGGGCGGCGGCGGGGGCGGATGAAGGCGGATGGAGACTCGGCCTGGCCTGGCCGCCAACATGGCGGCTCCCTGCATCTTGTGGGGGTGGCGAGGGGGGACAGG
>NW_017729021.1:351667-365102 GCF_001723915.1 Gavialis gangeticus
GGGTCCTGCCTGCGGCCGGGCGATTTCAGCAGCAAGCGGGTTGCAAAGGAGCTGGGTCCTACGTTTGGAACGTAACCTGGAGCGCGTGCGGGCTGCCCTGCGGGTGTCATTCCAGCCCGGAAGTCTTCTGAGGCTAGTTGAACCTTAAAATCCAGTTTGGACAGCGCTGTTTAGGAAGTCGTTGTTCAATAGCAGTTATACAGCCACTTGTTCTGGAGCAGCCCGAGTGCAAGCCGGTGCTGGAAGAGAGTGTTTTGCTACTAAAGTTAGGCTGACGGGTTGTAGTGTGTTTTCCGGGGTTATCGCCACCCAAGTTTTGCAGAGAGCAGTGCAATGATCCAGGGTGGCCCTGCTGGCCTCCTCAACTGACTTCTAAACTGAGAGTATTTCATAGAGAAGTGGGGGCTGGCAGAGATGTGCAGACGTTGTGTCTGGTCCGACCACCAGCATGAAGCGAGATCCTCCCCTGTTCAAACAGCCCTGTCCAGTCTAAACTGGACATAAGGCTGTTCACCCTGATACCTAGTACCCTAACCTGTTGCAGGGAAAGCAGCAGAGCCGTGGTGGTCAATGCCCTGCTTCTGTGGAAATTTTGTTAGTGTTCACTTAAGAGATCCCAGGCCCTTGCTGAAGAGAAGGCAACCCTCTTCCTGCCCAGTCTGTACTGGTTTGACCATGGATCCGAGGTAGATGGCCGTGGGCCTTGCTACAGAGAAGGCAACCCTTTTCCTGCACAGTCTATACTGGTTTGACCACAGGGGAAAATGCCTTCCTGACACCAAATTCGACAATCAAATTCGACTAGTCTGATCCTGAGCAGAGGGGCAAGAGAGACCCTCTAACCAGGAGCCTCTGGCTCTGGCCCTGGCTGGAGCATTGACACAGCTGGAGCCCAGTCATAGTCCCCGGCTTTGGTTGTAACCAGAGGAAGGCTTAAAAAATACCCTGACATATGTAGCAGAAAGCAGGGGTGGGGGCAGGAACCAGCAAAACAACAGTCAGTTTTGTTGAACAGAGTTTGACCAGGTCTGTTTCCTTTTCTAGTTTGTCGCGGATGGTATCTTCAAAGCCGAACTGAATGAGTTTCTGACTCGTGAACTGGCCGAAGATGGGTACTCCGGAGTAGAGGTCAGAGTGACTCCAACCAGGACTGAAATTATCATCCTGGCTACCAGGTGAGGGAAGTGTGCTTTGAGCTCTTTGATGTTGATTAGGGTTGTGTTTGATGCTTGTGTGCAGAACGTCTGTGTATTGCATTTCTTTAGGAAGATGGCAAAAAGAAATTGCAAGAAGAAATTAAGGCAACCTCTTCCCCTCACCACCAGTCCGTACCAATTTGAGCATGGGGTAAAAGTCCTTCGTGACCCCAAATACACTGATCAGTGTGACCCTGAATGGAGGGGCGAGATTAGCCAGGAACAGGCCTCTGGTTTTGGTCCCAGCAGGAGCATTGGCACAGCCCAGTCACAGGGGGCATTTTTACATATGCAAGCACTACAGTGCCGAGTGCTTTGAAAAGTCCTTGGCACTGTGACGCTTTCGTAGTTTCATAGTTTGTAGAGTCGGAAGGGACCTGAGCAGATCATTGAGTCCGACCCCCTGCCATGGCAGGAAAGAGTACTGGGGTCAAGCGAGCCCAGCAAGGTGTTCGTCTAATGCTTGCAGTTGTATAAGCGACGAAACACGCATCAGCACTGAGAAAATAGTGGTGGCGCGCTTTCGAACTAAAACACGTTGGAGCTGCTATAGTTCAAAAGCACACTGACATTTTCTGTGCGCTGATGTGGATTTTGCCACTTACACAACTGTATGTGACACAGCACAGTTCGCCTCAGCTTGTGTGCGGAGCAGACTCAATTAATCGAGTCTGTTCCGAAGCAGCGGATCTCCGGGGTGTTGCAGGACAAAGAAGTATGTGTATAAATGCCCAGAGTCCCCAGCCTTAGCTGTAGCCAGCACCCAGTGCTGCTGAGTAAGGCTTAAAAAAATACCCTGCTTTTTGTAGCAGAAAGGGAGTGCAGGGATGACCACCTCTGGGAAAGTGGCAAACAGAAATAATGGGAAGACTATTGGCTATTAGGAAAACCTTCCTGGAAATGAGAGTAAATAGCAGGATTGTCTTTCAAAAAATAATAAGTGACTGATCAGAATCAGGTACCTAAAACTGGACTAAAGCAAACACTAGCACTTGGATCAGATCATTAAAGGTTTTCATGTATCAGATTCTGTTGACATTCACGGAAGTTAAGTGACAGGCATTGAATGCAGTTTTGATCTAGGTTACGTTCTGTAAAGCAATACGTTCAGTTTCAAATCCAGGTTGTAATATGTCTATTTTTTTTTTTTTAACAGAACTCAGAATGTTCTGGGTGAAAAAGGTCGCCGTATCCGTGAGCTGACAGCTGTTGTGCAGAAGAGGTTTGGCTTTCCTGAGGGAAATGTTGAGGTAAGTTTTTTTTTTTTTTTCTGTTTTGTTGATGCTTTAAAATAGGCCTTGCTATTGCTTTATATTCAGATGGGTTGGATAAGAGTTTAAAGGGCACCCATTTGAAAAGCTGGTGTCTGTTGGCAGATGTTTTGCCCGTTGTCATGGCTACAACTATTAGTTATAGTTCTGAAAGATTAGCAAATGCTCTTCTCTCCTTGCGAATGTTGCCTTGTTTCCCGAATTTGCTACAGTGATCACGACCACTTGTTAACACTTCTGCCTTCTAAGCACCCCGCCATGACGTGTCCTTGAGCATTTGCTTGCGGAAAGTAGGGCAGACAGTCCTGACCTAGAGTATGGAAATTGGCCTGGCTGAAGTGCTAACACAATGCAGGTTTTTTGCTATAGCTCTTTAACAGGAGTAAGTAACTCAGTGTTATAGTTCAGGAGTCAAATGCTGTGCCTTGCCCACAGTAGTACTTTAGGGGCCTGAAGCTCATTGAATTCTAAATAAATAGGTACTACACAAATAAGAATCATTCAGCATTACACTTAGCCAGGATTAAAATGCTTGAGCATCAATTATCCAGCTTTTATGGAGTTTTGAAAGCTTCCCTGGTCAGTAGGGTTAGCCCATGACTGTCTCCATGGGTGATTTGTGCCTCCTGAGTGTGGGGGGGGCACCAGATCGCTGATGGGGGTGGTCAGCAGTGGCTGATCCCTGAGCCAGCGGCAAAACTGGGAGTGCACTTCTAGTTTTGTGGCTGGCGCTTCCAGTGGGTGTGTGTGCACCCCCTACTATGCATTGCCAACAACCATCCGCTTCATTGTTCTTTGGACCTTTCTCTGAAGCATCCAGTACTGAATATGGAAGGGAGTGCTGGACTAGATTGACAGCCAGCTGGTGGGATCTGTTAAGGCAAGTCCATTTTCCACACTGCATAAGGCTTAACAGCTTAGATTTTGAAGAGGCTGCCTTAGGATGAGTGTATGGCTCCACCATTCAGGCTCACCATATGCATTACCTAAATAAGTCTGCTTGCAACCTCATACTTTGACCATGATTTTTTTTAAATTAAGCTTTCAGTCATCGCAGCATGCGGGCAGTGTCTGCAGGTTGCTTCTGCAAGCACTGCCAGGCATTCCAGGCCCCCCTTGGAAGATAACATCACCAGTGTAGTCTGAACTTGGACACACTGGAAAGATTACATCTCCAAGGCTGCCGGATGCTCTAGGCATGCTTGGGTAGGAAGCACCTCCTGGACTGCACTAGGCATGTCTTGATGAGCCATCAGATGACGCTAGGATACCTCAATGCAAGGAGTAGAAGACAAGCAGCAAAGCCCTTCAAAGCCTCAGTGCAGTGTTTATGGGTAAAGATCCTGCAGATGTGTAAGTATCAGGAACTAACTGGGTTACTGGGTGTTATGGAGAGGCGCACAGAGGTTGATATGGAGCTCTGGTAGCTTGTATGCAGGACAACATCAGCTGTCAATGGTTGCAGCCCCATTTTCTGAGCACCTTGTTCTGTTTTGCAGCTCTATGCTGAGAAGGTGGCCACAAGAGGTCTGTGCGCTATTGCCCAAGCAGAGTCACTGCGCTACAAACTTTTGGGAGGCTTAGCAGTGCGCCGGTAAGTAAGACGTATAATGCATATTCCGCAGATGCAGTAGGGTAGACAAGTGACATGAGGCTAGGAATGCCTGAGTTCTGAAACCAGGTCTGTAGTGTTGAGGAAAATCCTAAACACCATCTTTTATTCCTAAAGTTGGTCTCTAATGAGCTGCCTGGATGAGGATAAACTTTATTTTTGTGGTGTCAGCCCGATATATAATACTTCTAATTAGACCCTCTTGGTAAGAAATGAGGCTGAAAGTAAATTCCAAAGAGTGGAGCATTGGTCTCAAACACCCTGAGGTCTGTTTCTCATGTCCCTTCAGTGATGATACGATGACGAGTCAGAAAAGGATCTCCCCTGCCAAGGGCATCCTGCTCAGTGTCACGTTCTGTTATGCTGTGTTTGGATTCCTTAGCAGGAATGTCCTCTTCCATGGATGATTTAGAGGCATTTGTCTGAGAAGGGAGAGGCAGGCATGGTTTCCTTCTGAGAGGTATTTGTACTGCTGCTTATGTTTCCCACAGCCCTTTGGGCCAGACCCTGTTCATGTGGGACACTTGCAACTGAAGTGCAAGATGCTGCGGGCTCTCAAACTAAGGTAGCAACATCAGCCACTTTATAGCAAAATTTCCAGCAGCCTGTCTAGTGTAGAGAAGGCTTTGGATAGACTGCACTGTGTTGATCAGCCTTGGCTTATCTGGAAGGCTTTCTCAAAGAGCAGAATGAGCTTTATTTCCAAATAAGACTTCATCAACAGAGCAGTTGGTGCAAATTCCACAGTTGTGGTATTGCATGCATTAACGGTAGGCAAGAGCCTGTATAACCTACTGAATATTTCCTTGAAGAGCCTGCTATGGTGTCCTCCGCTTCATCATGGAGAGCGGTGCCAAGGGTTGCGAGGTGGTTGTGTCTGGCAAGCTCAGAGGCCAGCGAGCCAAGTCCATGAAGTTTGTGGATGGCCTGATGATCCACAGTGGAGACCCTGTAAACTACTACGTTGATACAGCCGTGCGCCACGTCCTTCTCAGGCAGGGTGAGTACTTGGGAGTTTGTATCCCCTTTGCAGCTTCCTATAATAGTGCTTCAGAGCCTGAAAAGTCTTAGCTGCTGCTTGCCTGTTCCTCTAGTTGAATGGGGGAACTGGCTGCTTCTACTATCTTAGCACGTTACCTGTTCTGCAAAGCGTTCCACTCTGACTGCTGCTAGCCTCTTGAGTGTGTTTTCTTCATTGTGCTTAGCCCCTTTATGGTTTCAAGACCAAGGTTCTTAATCATTTGTATTTTATGTCATATAGGCCATGGTGTTCTGTTCGCACTTTTCCTGGAACATTGCAACTACGGCTGCACTGGTAGAGATTTTGGGGGCTGATATCCATAACCAATTTTTTTTTTAAGGAGGCATGTCGACTGATGCCAATCTGATTTCCGATACAGCTGCATGCAGCTGGTGTGTTGTGGTGGAAGGGGCGTGGAGGGGCAGATCAATGCCTCCCTGATTGCCCCCTTCCCAGCACTGCCACTGCCTTTCCCGAGCATAGCCCAGCCCCTGCCCAGAAGAGCTGCAGCTGCACACGCTCACTGACATTTATCAGCCAAATTATCAGCTGCATCAGGCTGATCTGTCCAATACAGCCAATTTTCTTTATATCAGTGCCAATCCAATATCAGACCACTGTATCGGTGCGCCTCTAGTTGTAATGTTTCCATGCAGTGACCCAATGTTTTGCAGCCTCTGGCATTTTCTCAGAATCACAAAAGAAGTCTGAGCAAACGCATTGAAAGTGCGCTTTAGATGACTGAGGAGGTAATGGAATTAGTTCGAGTTACTGGAAGGAAGAGGAATTTTGGGCAGTGTTTTGAAATGTCTTGTTTCTACTTAAGTTGCATACCTGGCAATGTTGGGGGAAGATCCTATATTGAGTTTATTTTATTAAAAAAAAGAAAAAAAAACAGCTGAGCACTCTCACCTGATATTTCTAGTCTGTCAAGAACTAGAGAAAAAACAGCAGACAAAACTACCTCTCCCTTCTTTATGGTGAAAGGAGGGGAAAGACTTGCCCTTACAAATAGAATTACCCCTGTAGAGCCATTGGCCTGCCAGGAGCTCTGTAAAAGCGGACTGATATCCCTTCAGTGATGATACGATGACGAGTCAGAAAGGACACTCCTGTCGAAACATCACTCGTTCTGTGCCACGTTCTGTGGTGCAGTGCTTGGGATGCCTTCACAGGTTGTCCTGTTCCTTGAATGATTTAGAGGCATTTGTCTGAGAAGGGATACAGAAAGCAGATTCTTTTAGCTGTCCAGCCAGGTGCTCTCAGTGTAGAAGGTGGGGTTTTAATTTGGTTATTTTTCAGGATGTTTCAGTGTGGGGCATGAAATGATGCTGTTGGCAATGACTAAACAGAGTGAAGATACAGAATGGAAGAAAGTAAATACAGCAGGATACAATGTTAATGCTGATTTGAGACCTAGAGCACAGGTTGACTAATGGGCCATAATTTAGATTCTGTCTTATGGGATGTGTTTTACCAGTCTGCTTCTTAGGTGTTCACTAGAAAGTTGGAAATGGCCACTGAACAAGCAGTGTTAGCAGTTGGGGCCTATTGTAGGGGGCCATATGCCTGCCATTGACCTCCTGTTTCTTTCCTGAACTGTTCTCCAGGTGTGCTGGGTATCAAAGTAAAGATCATGCTGCCTTGGGACCCAAGTGGGAAGATTGGCCCCAAGAAGCCCCTGCCAGACCATGTCAGCATTGTGGAACCCAAAGAAGAGATCTTGCCCACCACACCCATCTCGGAGCAGAAAGGTAGCAAACCAGAACAGCCAGCTATGCCTCAGCCAGTTCCCACAGCCTAGGGGTAAGTGACTTTATTCTGAAATGCCAAGAACTAATGTGATACACGCTGGAAACTTTTATGGCCCATGTTAGGAAAAAACAACTGCTTTGAGACAGGGTTGCCCAACTGGTGGTCCATGAGGGGTTAAGTTGTAGCTCCTGGGCTCCTGCCTGGTCATGACTTGCCCCATCAGTTTTGGCTGCGGCTGGAGTCTCCATGCTCTCTCCCCCTCAGTATTTCACTGCCTGCCTCTGTCTCAGAGGCTGTGGCTGGTGGAGCTCAAGGTGAGCCTGGGAGCATTTGGGGAAGGGGGAGGTTCCCAAGAACCCATGGCTTCCCCTGATGCAGCCCATAGGACCTTTGGCCATGCATGCCTGGAAGTTGGACAGCTCTGTGTTGAGGCATAAAACGACAGATTGGGAAGAAAGAATTGGGTGAATTATCCGAGCCCCCAATTTTTATTCGATTTCAATTGATTTAAGGATTCTGGCTAAAAGCCATGTTCTGGAAAACAATGTAACAGACAGACATACAACTATAATATAAATTTTAAGCAAAAATAACAGAGATGCAAATATAATTGTAAAATGGGGCCAACCATTAGGGCCTAATAATAATATTGTGTATAATAATAATAAATTAAGGCCAAGCATTATTCCTACTCCTAGAATTAACATAATCAAGTACAAGTATGGTGATAAATCAGATCGTGAATCTATAAAAATGTTGTGCATAGATCCACAATTGACACAGTAAAAATCAAATATAGTGATAAAGTTTATCGGTCATATCAACGGTAAAGGATGTTTAGCTCTGATCACTTCAGTCAGAGCTCCCAGTCTTCATCCAGAGAATTTGATAGTGGCCACTGAAAATTTTCACCAGGATGAAGTAAAATCAACTGCTTTGTTACTTTGGAAATAAGCAGTGTTGGTAGTTTGTGACTTAATCTGACCATAAATTAGTAGAGAAACACACTTCACTGTAAAAGCACCATGGCTGGCCTGTTTAGATAGTATCTCTGCCTTGAGGAGCAAGGAGGTGTCCTTCCCTCTGTATTTCTCTTCTGTTTCTAAGAGGCAGCCAGCGAAAGTAGTTAAGGCATGGCCCTAAGCACGTGCTGGAATGGGAAGTCAAGACAATAGATAACAAACATATTAAACTCGTGTAGAGAGAGCCATGCATCTCCCTGGCACTGCTGTGGTCTGAATTGGGTCGTTCCAGCCCTTCAGTGAGGATGAGATGACGAGTCTGAAAGGAGAGATCCTCAGCCCATTGTCCTTCTCCATGTTACATTCTGTATCATGGGTGTCTGGACTTTGAGTCGGAGTCCTCTGCTGATGACTTGGAGGCATTTGTCTGAGAAGGGTTATTAGGCCTCTTAGTAGCCTGGTGTGCAAGTAGGGAGGTCGAGTCTGGTAATGGTACATGCTGAGTTATGGCTCCTGGAGAGCCCTGCTGTTATCCCAGCACTCCCTTTGTCTTTTTATGCCCCAGATATTTGGAGTAACCTGCCTGTTTATAGACACAGGCCCAGCTCCCTGTGTAGGAATCATCTGAGTATGTGTGTTTGGTATTTAGCGACTCTGTGTTCTGGATTCTTCTAGTTTTAAAATGAACTGAATGGATTTAGATGCAATTTGACACTTTCCCACTAGTGTGACTGCAGGGAGGGAAAGACCTTATGTTGGTTTCACTTTTCAGGCGGTGATAAAAGATGGGCCTTATTAGCCTAGCATTTGAGAAACCTTCAGGTCTTTTCTGACCTTCAAGTCCTGTGTGACCATGGGCAGATCACTCCATCTCTGGGCCTCTGACCCATCTGTTAAACTAGCACTGTCATGTATTCTGAGTAGCACTCTTTAGCCTGGTTTGTAACTGGTTTCAAGCAGGCAGGATTATCTTGGGTTACTGTGGTTATTAAATAAGTTCACTACTGTGATAAAGCCCTTTTTTATTGCTTGTAGGGTTTGTCAGCACCTGGAATGAGAAGCTTGACTGCAGCCAGTGGAAGTCTCATAATAAAATGATAAAAGACCATCTTTTTGTGGAGACTCTTCTTTGCTCTATGCAGTCTGGAGAAGTTTTGCTTTCCAGCTGTATGTGGGAATTACTCCTTGTTGAGGGTTTTCCAGCCCTGGGTTTTGTTTTCCTAGTACCTCCATGGAGTCATCTGGTCAGAAGTCTGAATTGAGCAGAAATGGGCCAACCCAGTGATGTTGTCTCTGTCTGAATAGAGAGCCAAAGCCACTAGCTGGTATAAGGGCTGACATTCATGAGACCCAAAATGGGAGTCCACATCTCTTGGTGACACTTATTTTACAGCCGCTGTCTTAATTTATAATTTTAGTCCTGAAGCACCTGCCTCCCTTCATGAAAGTGTTCAGGGTGCAGAGGAAGAGAATCTAGTAAAAAATTTGAAAAAAAGGAAAGGAAGGGCCTGCTCGCCCTGGGGGGAATATAAACCCCGCTGCTGCTACCCATTGGGCCTGGGGAGTCAGCTGTGGGAGAGCGTGGTATGAAGGGAGGAGCTTTGTGTAGTTTGCCTTCTGCCTTCACATAGAAGTGTGGTGGGGAGGGAGGTTGCAGGATTTTTTGGAGGGGGCGGGGGGGCATTCATGTTAAATTAGTTGTCTTACCATTCCTTGGGGGCCCTGGTTCTTGCAGTTTAGAAAGCCATACTTTTTGATGAATAAATGCAGTGCTGTCTCTTCCCTTGTCCTCACCTCCATCCCTGATTTGTATAAACATACCTACCATACCCCAGGCACCTCCCCCTGTTTCACAAACCAGGCAGAATATGTCAAAATCATGCTAGGATCATGCTGTAGGCAGCTTGAAACACTGGAAACCAGAAATCACTTCCAGCAAGCATGTTTAATGTGCAGAGAAAAAAGGTAAACTTCTTTATTGCCTTACACAGAAAATGCCTGCTCAAGAAGTACAGAAATTTGGTAAGGCACTGCACTGCCCCTCTGCACTGACGGGCACGTGAGGGCAAGCATAGAAATCCACTGCTGCCGTCCCCCTCCATAATTTGAACGCAGGCTCCTCCTATACTGCCCTGCTCTGCATTCTGCACCCCCCCCATAACTGCTGCATACCCCTGCCACACCTATCTGCATATGGCTGTCCTCACCCACCCACAATTTGCATGTGGATGGTGCACTTCCTTTCTTGCCACATCTGCCCTGTGCGGGATCCAGGGGGAGGGTATCTGCCAAGGGCAGGATCTATGCAGGATACTTTAGGTTATTGGTTGTAGCTGTGTTGGTCTCTTGATTGATGACACAGGCAGGCAAGGTTCTTTGGGTAGATGCGATATCTGTTATTACAGCATTTTTCAGCTGGTGGGTTGCAACTCAGAAGTGGGCTACAAGAATATTTGAAAGAGTCATGTGAGCAGGTTCCCCCCCAAAACCCATGAAAGCACAGGGATTTAAAATTTTTTTTTAATTTTATATATCCCAGACCAAATTAGCCAAAACTAATTCCAGAACCATACATGGCCCTACAACTGGTAAACCTGGGGCTTCAGATGTTTGCAAAACCTTTGGTGGGCATACTATGTGCAGGCCCAAGTCCGGATGCCCCTGAATTTTGCTTCCCTCAGCCATAAGGCGCTAGGGGCAAGCCAGGGAGGCATCTCCCATGTCCATAAAGTCAGCTTAAAGCCAAGATGTTCCCACTCCAGCAGCTAAGCGGGAGGTTTACTCTACCTTACCTTGGCAGGTACTATCCCCCGTGCCAGGAGAGTGGTTTTCCCCAGGTGTAACTAGGAAGACCGCCTCTGGTCACAGTGTTTCCCTTGCCAAGCAAGCATAGGCTATGCTCGATCTGAGCCTTCAAGAGGTCGAGAAAGCACAGGTTTCCTCTTTTCAGTGTTCCAGCCCCCAACGCCCATTTAATACAGTACAATACTATTCAGTTTTTGATCCCGTCATATTTCACTGATGATATTTCTTCTTTTATGTGCGTTTGTTTGCATGGCTGCTGGTGAAACAGCAAAGGAGTGTAGGCTTGCTAGGCCATCAAGGCTTAGTCCTATGTGCTTGCAGAGGGGACTTGAGAGAAATTTTGGAAATTGTCACTTCAAACCCTCTACACAACTACCAGGCACAATGTCTAAAACAGTAAGAACACCATATAACAGCCTGTAGGTAAAAGCAAGAGTGAGGAGATCATGCTCCCCTGCTACTGTAATGATGATGTATTAGTTGGTTAATAGAATAAGCTAGGAAAAGGCATGGGTAAAGGCAAAAGCCAATGTATGCCAGTCTGATCAAGGGGAAAAAATCCTTTGTGAAGTCACTGAGCTTCTCTTCTTTCTAGTTCTATGTGCCATTTTCTCAGCCTCCCATCTTTTTCTGTCTTCCTTTGATTTTCCAATCACACATCATGCCAACACTGACTGTTCTGCTTTTGTTCCTTCCTTTCTTCTGGTTTTTTTTAAGTTCTCAAGAATTCTCTCCTAAATGTTTCCTTTCCTGGGTGTGTCCCCACAAGTATGCGCGTGCAATTTGCGGTGCTGCAAACCTGTTGCAGCACCGCAAACCACACATACATATATTCACTGAGCTACATATTAGCAGTGCAGCATTTTTTTTCCTGGTGTCAAAAAACCCCCCAACTTTGTTAAATACACCAAAAAAAGCGGGGCAGTGCACATGGCTGGAGTGTGTGGCACCTGAAACTGGAGCCTGGCTGATCAGAGCCACGCTCTGGCTGCTGACTATGTGTGCCCAGATTGCCACTGCTGCAGCTCTGGGAGACCCCCCAGGACCCCAGGTAAGGCAGCTGGGACCATCCCAGGTGCTGGCTTCAGCCTCCCCTACTGCACCGAGGTCAATTTGCTGAATGCCAGTGCACATGTACAGGGGCATGCATGCCTGGGGGCACCTAGCAGTGGCACAGATATGTGCTGCTGGTATTTGTGCCCAGGAAAATGGATGTTCCCACTCATGGGGGCATACCCCCTGTGGCTGTGCATTGCCTCTCCCTTTGGCTGAGAACATGATCACTTGTTCCTCGGTTTGTTGACATCCATTAGGTGTCGTGAGGTCATCACTAGAGAGCAAGTGAGCACCCTTACAGCACCGTTCAAATGTGTTCACTGCTTTGGGGGCCTCTGGAATAAGTGAGGGATTTGGTCCTCAATTCTAAAATAATTCCACCACTAGGCTATTGGGCCATTGTGGTAAAAGATATTCCCCAAAGGCATACTGGTTCCTTGAGCTGCTTCCTTTCCAGCAGGCTCCTTCCATTTTCTCTAGTCTCATGAAGCTCTAGGTCATTTTTTTTTTTCTGTCTGTTGTTTAAAAAAGTTTTGCCATTAATCTATCACTGCTCTGACTGCTAAAGGTGCGTCATGTGCTCATAGCAAGTGCTCGTAGCACTTCTCTGGCAATGCTTGCAGAAAGAATAGAGAGAGACTTATGTGAGCTTTATTCTGCTGTTCTTGTATCCTGAAGGAGCTGCTGAACTTTGGAATTTTCTCCCATTGCTTTGGAGGAGTGCATAAATTAATCTCCTTTTCTTTTCCTCTCTCTTTCCCTCCCCCAACTGGCTGGATGGTCGTTCTCTTGCTTCAGCACAGAGCACTTCCCCTGCAGCTGTAGAAATGCTGTATCATTGCCAGTAACTTAGGTACAATTCTTCTCAACAGGATTTTCCCACATAGGCAGGACACAGGAGCAAGTTATGTTCTGTCGTTGTATTTTGTATTGCTTCTTTTGGAAAAAAACATGTTTAGATGTGATTAGGACATTAAAGCTGTCATTATGTGAGTATTTTCTCAATTTTTAACTTATCCCTTGAGTGGATCTCAGCAGTAGAAACTAAAGGAGACTATTTCCTACCTCCAGGTTTTAATTACGTGGGTCTAACTTTACTGGAAGCCATCATCACATCAGTTCCTGAGCAGGGACTGGATCACCGCCCCCACCGGGCCCCCCTCAGGCCCCAGGGGAGGCGCACCCAGGCCAAGGGTCAGGGAGGATCTAGTTAGGGAGTGTCTGGAGGGACTGGACATATTTAAATCAGCAGGATCAGACGATCTCCACCCTAGAGTACTAAAGGAATTGGCTGTGGTCATTGCAGGACGCCTGGCAGGGCCGTATGAGCACTTGTGGTGCTCTGGTGTGGTGCCAGAGGACTGGAAGAGGCCAATGTGGTTCCCATCTTCAAAAAGGGGAGGAAGGAGGACCCAGGAAACTATAGGCCAGTCAGTCTTACCTCAATCCTGGGCAAGCTTTTTGAGAGAGTTATCCTGGCACATGTCCACGAGGGGACAGTGGGGGAGATTGTGCTTAGGGGCAACCAACACAGGTTCATCAGTGGCAGGTCCTGTCAGACCAACCTGGTGGCCTTCTACGACCAGGTCACCAAATCCTTAGATGCAGGGGTAGCAGTGGACGTTGTCTTCCTGGACTTTCGGAAGGCCTTTGACACTGTCTCTCACCCCGTTCTCATTAAGAAACTGGGGGCTGTGGTGTCGACCCCCACACAATCAGATGTGTCGCCAACTGGCTGGAGGGCCGCACCCAGAGAG
>NW_017729021.1:370102-387936 GCF_001723915.1 Gavialis gangeticus
AGTGGTACTGGCTCCTACCCTGGGGGCTTTAAGACCAGGCTAGACAATCACCTTGCTGGGGTCGTTTGACCCCCGTACTCTTTCCTGCCATGGCAGGGGGTCGGACTTGATGTTCTGCTCAGGTCCCTTCCGACCCGACCAGCTATGAAACTATGAAACTATACGCAGCTGCTTAAGAGATTCGGGGGTGGCAGGTGCATGTGAGCCTGCACTGTGCACACATGGCCAGCATGGAGTGAGGCCAGGTTGTTGCAAGAAGGCCTGAGCAGGTCCTCTGCCACATCCTGCGCAGCCCAGCTGCTGTCTGGGACAGTCTTTTTAATTTTGTTTGTTGTTCCCCCCCCGAGCAGAGAAGGGGACAATGACAGCAAGGAAGAGACAAGTGGAACTGGGGAAAGCAACAGCAGCTGTGGGTCTTCCGGTGGGAGCTGGAGCCACAGCGATAATAGGGGACAGGTGAACTGAGTACGCGACCCTGTAAGCGGGGTGGGGAAGAAAGGGAAGGGTCGGTCTGGTCTGCGAGACCAGGAGTTGCTTGTGTGCGTAGCGTGCAATGCGGATATTGTAACGGGTCCGGGTGGCCAGCGGGCCTTTGCACAGGTGCGCGGGTGCGGTTTTTGTAATGGGTGAAGGTTTTCTTTCGTGGAGTGATACTAAGAGTGTAGATACATACAACCATATATAGAGAGAGACACATATTTTTACAAAAATAAATAAAATTTCAATCATGCCATCTGTTGCAACGGGGGCAAACCCACACTTTTTCCTCCGGTCTCCTTTATGCTGTGCTCTCCACTGCTCCTTTGCCTCTGAACTTGCCTGTTGTTCAGGTTCTTCTTTGCAATGCTTCCTTGCCAAGCAGAACTAGCTGTATCCACTTACACAGAGCTGTGTTTAAAATGTATCCTGCCCAGATCATCTTGGGGTGGCCACCCTGCAGTACAGGTGTGAAGGACAGCTTGCATGTGGTGTGCAGGAGGTTGTGTCAGGGTAGCACTTGGTTCTAGGGATAATTTATGGCGTACCTGCTAAAAAGGCTGGTGCCCCACTGCTCTAGTGTCTGATGCCTGGTCCAGTGGTTACAGGGGAATGCGAGTGAATCCGTTCCCTGCGTTCCTTTGGGCCGTTTGCACATCAGCAGGGCAAAGGGAAACTTTTAGAAATAAAAAGACATAGCTTGTAAAGTCACATACGTTGGCACAGGGCCCAGGAACAGGGGTAGTCCCTGAAGTGACTTTAATTTGCAATGGTTTTGAGTTAGGAGCTTGCAGACAACTGCATACCTGTCTATGGCAAGAGCTTTAGCTAGTAGCTTCAACAGAAGAGGACGTGTCAGGATTTGGGGGACCTACCCCTGGCTCTGCAATGCTTCGGGCAAGTTGTGTGAAAGTTTGGCTGATGCCAGAACTGCCATCGACCTCAAGCCTGACACTACCACCCATGGCTGGTGTTGCTGCGCATTGTCCCTTCACCTAGGTAGGTGCTGAAGCCCCACGTGTTCTGCCCCGACGCAATGGAAATCCCTCCTTAATCATGAACTACGCTTCAGAAGGGCCATGAGTCATTGAAAAAAAAATTTATTGCAAAATTATACAACTGTCATAGTTATGTGGTACAAGAACTCGGCAAAATAAAAGGCAATCAGACGCTTGCATCCACATGATGCAAATCATTCACAATCTCCCACAGTGTTTTCACCCGCTCCCACCCACCTCATCCTACAGGATGTGCAATAGCACATGGGTTTCAGTGCAGATTCCCTGGAGTATTGTCTGAGCATATACACTGCATATTGTCTTTCCTGTGCCTTCTGGTTATACCCCAAGACCTTCCCCATATACCCGAGATTTTCTCTCTTTTTTTTGGTTTTTTTTTTTTCAGAACTCACCTATGGAGGAGTGAAGAACAGCAATGCCCTTCAGGCTGACCTGTATGTAGTTCTGGGCACACAAGCTTTACGGTGATTTTGTAACTTGTAGCTACCTAAGAGAGACTAGGTCAGGTCCAATTTTGGCCCAAATTATATATCTGTATCTTAGGAATAAGACCAATAGGAAAGAATCGCACCGGTTTTTAATAAGTTAACGGAAACGTTCCTCTGTAGTGCTGAAACCCAGCCGCTGCAGTATTTGGCCTATGCATAGGACTGTGAAAGTGGACTGGATTAGAAAGGAACATGAATGAGAGGAACTCTTCGTGGAGCCAGTTTTGTCATCTAAGCAGGTGGATGACACTGAGCATCAATGCCAAATCAAGCAAAGAGCCTGCCACTTTTAACAATCTCAAGTATTACTAGCTCTACAACTTGGCTAGGCATGTGAGAACTGCACGCGTGCTTCAATGTCCTCATCAACCCTCGACTGGAGTTAGTTGTGACGCTTGCTGAGAAGCACATTGAAGTTTCTCAGATGTAATTATGAAAATGTACAGCTCTTCTTGTCCAGGTCAGTCAATAAAGAGCAAGAGCCTGGGGATGTCCTTTTTAGAAAGGGGTCAATGGGAATCCAGCTTATGGGGGAAGTCTCAATCTGCATATTTAAAAATATGGAAATGAAAGGCCCACTGTAGCTCCCAGCAGGTGCCTTTCCATTGACATCTGTTTGGACTCTTAAGGGACAAGCCCGTCTGCCTAGTAAGACACCCTTTGCCCTGTAAACTATTTCTTGCCCCACCTGCACCCTGACAAACAAAAAACACCAACGGAAATGAACTCTCTCTCGTTGGTTTGGTGTTAATTAATTGTGGGTCTCCTGCTGCTGAAAAGTGTCAGCTGGATCGCCCTAGAGACTGTCACCCTCTGTCACCCATGGCTTGGGGACCCACGCAGCTAGTTGAGAAACAACCTTCTCCACTGGAAAGCCTTCGCCCCGATCCAAAAAGAACGAGTGAAAAGGGGTTTTTCTCTATTCGGCTCTGGGCCTCTTTGCTGAGACACCGTTCAGAAGTAGGATTCATTTTCCATCAAGTGCTTGCTGTGATGCTGATTGAAGCTGATCCTGCAGATGAGGAGACTATGTGTTTTTGGTTTGTTCTGCTCTTATAAGGGGGGGCAGGGGAAGCAGAAAGTCCTGCACAATTCAGTGCAGGGCTGAGCTCTGTTGAAGGTGCAAGCACATGGCCCACAGACTTGCAGCATCTGCTTCCCTGGACCACTGTGTGTAGAAGCTTGTTCCCCATCATAAAAGGGAGAAGGCACTTACACTAGCTACACAGGGTCCCTTTCTACTCTACCGTCAGGACTGTAGCCGTGACTCTCCCTGGAGCGCACGGGATCCTCTCCTTTCCTTCACTGAGCAAAAATATAGGTGACAGATAAAGGCACCGACTCGCCAACTTCCACATGGAGCCAGCAGCTTCCTGTGCAAGGAAACAGTAATGCTGACACCTGTGTCAGTGGGCATAATATACCTTTAAAGAACAAAGTAAGCTGGGAGGGCAAAATGGGGACAGAGCTATGTTCCCTGTGTCTACGGCAAACAGGCAAGTGATGGACATGGAAGTGGGTTGGGTGGCACCTTTCTAGTAGTCCCAATGAATGGTATGCTTCTTGGGAGACTGTCACGGCACTTACTGTAAGGACTCGATGTACTACAGGGAAGGGAACCCTGGCAACAGCCTAAAATCTCAGCCGACATAGCTTTGATTGAGAGTCAAGCCCCAGGAAACGTATTCCTCCTGCCCCTCTTCCCTTTGAGAATTTCCCCTTTCTCCTCCCATGAGGTGGCCCTTTTATTTTTTTTTTGGTGGGTTACTCTGGGTGAGGTAAAGTGTACGTTGGATTTACCATCAAAATGCACTCTGGTCCAAATAGCACCCATCAGTTCGTAAAGGATATGGAATAACATTTCCCCATTTAAAACAAGAAAAAGTGACCCTGAAATTCCCAACTACAACTCATCCCGCATTTTGTCCCCTTTGGGCCTCACCAGCCTGCCAATAAAGAGGATGGAGTTAGTTTTGTTGTCCTTAATCAAAAAGATGAAGGGATGGTCAGCATAGAAGAGTTTGGGGTTCCTCATTTCTTCTCGGCCGTAGATGTCGGCATCAAAGGGGTTCCCCTCTGTGTCCCACTCGAGGGCAGCAGCATGGAAGACATTAGACAGGTAGAGATCTTTTTTGCCAGAAATCTTAGACAAGTCGGCCTTGTTTTTGTCAATGGCTTCGGTCAAGCCAAGGTCGGCCAAGTGTTTCTGTGATCAACGAAAGAGTTGAGTTAGAGCTGATGGAAGAGGCTGACTTTATGCAGTCATCTCGTCATCGATTTGGGAAGCCAAAGTCTGCCTTCCACTCCACCGGTAGAAATGCAGAGTGGCTCACGTCAAATGCAGCGAGGACTCTGGATAAGGATCTTTAAAAGGAGGCTTGATAACTACCTAGCTGGGGTCATTTGAGCTTAAACTTAGCAGGGGTCATAAAAGCCCTGTATTCATTACTGCCCAGGGCAGGGGGTCAAACGAGATAATCTGCTCAGGTCCCCTCCAACCCTACTTCTATGAATCTGTGAATCCAAGGGGGTGATAACAGCATGGTGTGGCTCCAGGGTGGGCAAATTTGACTTGGATCCTGCAATGAGTGGAGGAGTTGGAGGAAGAGTTTTGTGAATGAGCCGATACCGCTGCAACCTCAGAGCCTTGCTTATAGATATGGGCAGAACATATCTATCATATCTTTATCATATCATCATATCTTTGAACAGAAGTACTAAATCGTGGTCCTACTGAATTACTCTTGCATGCAAATAATAAAATAGGTCGCTTATACCAAGTGAGCTTGCTTGTAAAAACCCCCAGCTTTGTGACTGTCTTATCTTAACTCCTAAGTAGTTAGAGCAGGGAGCTCCTCATTTGCAGATCAGCTAAAGACTCAGCGTGGCTCTGCTTAGGGCTGCATGTTGCAAGTACGTCCATGACAGCTGTCCTGCCATGAAGCCTACCATCCCAAGAGATGTCTATTCGGGAAACAGCTGGGGAAGCACCCAAGGAAGAATCAAAGGTTTCCTTCCACACCAGGCTGGTTTTTGGCTCCAGGAGACAGCTTACCTGAAGATCGTGGCTAACTTCCAGGCTGACTTTTGGCAGGGAAATGGCCACTGATCTCTTCTTCAGCTTGCTGATCCACATTTTCAGCTGCTCTCTGGTCAGCAACTTCTCAACTCTCTCCAGAGGCTCAACGTGGTTTGGCATGATGAAGATCATGCTGGAGAGCTTGTGAGCAAGTGGCATCTCTACAATCTGAAGCTTCTCAGTTTCGTCATCAAAGTAGTTGTAGAGACCTTCAGAAGAGAAACCCAGGCAGAACAATGAGACGTGGGGAACAAGCAAAGCCGCTGAAAGTTTCTCATGCCAGTGGTGCAATGGCAGAGCGGTTGAGCCACCCTGCACAGAACTCCACAGAAGCAAGCTTGAGGCTTGCTCTAAATCTGTGCTGAAGACGGCTCCCAGTTTTCCCAGCTGTCAGCAGGTACCTGCTCCATCAGACTGAGGAACCCAAGGCAGTGGGGGGCAATGCACACCTCTTGCTTGTGTGACACTCGCTGTGGACGCTGGCATGCTTTAGCCAGGATGGGCCCCCTAGGCGCAGGCAGACGTTCACTGTCCCTTTCCCCCCAGTGCAATACCATCTGCAAACTTGCTATCCATTTGGCCCCATGCAACCAGGGTTGCTTGAGTGATAGCCATTACTCTCAAAGCCCTTTCTGATGGTTATGGCATCTGTTCTTCATGGACAAGCATCTGTATCTACATCTGCTTCCACAAATGTCTTTAAATCAATAGCAAAAAAAAAAAAAGCAATGGGGATCTTGGGGGGTAAGCTCAAAAACCTTACCTGTGCGGTGCATCATGGGAACACCCACGGTGAAGGAACGGGTCACCATGAAGCCACGGTTGTCCACCATCGTGTGGTGGAACCTCTCGTCCCAGTGAGCTAAGGAAGCAGAAGGAGAAGGGTCAGCGATTACAGAAGAGGAGCACACAGCCCTAAGTCCAACAGCTCAATGAACCCACTGCTGATAAGCCGCATGTGGCATGCTCTGGGACAGTGCACTAGAAGATGCTTTTGCTTTAAAAGAAGTGTCATTTTTGCTATTGCTTTTAAAACTTGAGGAGAGGCTAGACTGGGACAATAAGCTGGAGAAAGCAATTTACTTCCCCCCCTCCTAAAGGTCAGGCTTCTCTTCCATGTTGCTGCTGCTAACCCACAATGGCTCCTTTGTTCTACACCGGGGCATTTCACTCTGGAGGAAAGACCCCTGGTACATAAAGTCCTTTTGTATTCCAGTGAATTTTGAGCTACATGCTCTTCTCCTTTATCCTAGTGCAATTCCACCCACTCACATGAATGAGGGGCTGAACCAAGCCCTCCGAGCTGCTTGTTGACTACCTCGAGAAGTTGAAGCATATTGTGGGCTCAAGAGCAAACATCATGCCTAGCTAGCTTGACCGTGATCCCTTGTCTCAAGAACCGAGGGACCCCTGGGCACTTGACTTACGCTTGAAGAACATGGCATTGACAATCAGGGCTCCATCAGTCTTCTCCACGTCCTTGGTGACCTCAGGGAGCTTCCCGTTGGTGGTCTGGGAGGCCCACTCATTGATGGACTTCAGGGCACTCCTCTTGTCCCGGAAGTTGATCTTCGAGTGCTCGTAGTTGTAGTGCTTCTTGCTGTTCTTCACAAAGTCGTCAGCGAAGCTGATGGAGCTGGGGCCATACAGGCGGTTCCCAATCTTCCAGGTCACGTTGCGGGCCGTGCTGTTGCTGACCTCGTTTAGGAGCTCCGACAGCCCGCTGTGCACGTAGTCATCGTTCAATTTGTCGGCGCTGAGGACGGCCTTGGCTTGGGAGGCTGTGGCAGCCTTGCCACCAAGAGACACCAGGCCTAAGGAAGAGGCCACCACCACAGGAGACACCAGGATGTTCTCCATGTTCTTGTCTTTGGCCATTGTGTGGTAGAGGTTGAAGGCCAGGGTGGCACTGCGATCTGCTAAGGCATTGGCCTTATCGCTCAACTTCTTGTCTTCAGAAGGCACTGCGGCCACGAGGACACCAAGGGCCAACAACTGGATTGCCCACATGGTTTCAGTAGAGACCGGCACCGTGGGGAACCTGCAGGGCAACAGAAAGTTTTGGCTTAGGACAACCCACCACTTTCTAAGCAAACTTGAGCCTAGTCTATGCTTCTGCTCTTCCGTTTAACCCTATTCTTAGACTCGAACGATGGCACACTGTCTTTGTCTTCATGGCTCGCAACTCGGCACCTTAAATGTGGGACCAGTCTCCAAACTGGGCACGAGCCCAGCCTCCCTGCTTTGCAAACACCAACCTGCACCCTTTGAAGTTGTGCATGGGATTGTCTGCAGAGATAAATTACAGCACGCACGTAGCAAACAGGTAGCTGATGCCTGAGTTCAGACTGCAATCTGGTGAGTGTAAGAGAGTGATTTCTAACTAATATATAACAAGGATGCTTTGCTTTTGGCCTCTTGAAGTGACTTGCTCAGAGAGGCAGGAGGTTCAGAGCTCCAGGGGGTAAAGCTGCGACCTTTCCAACTCAGAGAGGTTCAGATCGGCTTAGGAGCGGTTGAAAGGCTGTCAGACCATCCAGCAGTCATGCAACATCATTGCTGCTGGGTGGGCCTGTGACCGCAAGTTTTAGACACAGCACCACAAACTGCAGTCGTGCACCTCTGCAGGCGAGGACTGTGGAGGACGAGGGTGGCTGAAAACCTGTCTGCTTCTGCCAGCTAGATGGAGCTCTTGAGCTCCCAGTAATCGGTCGAGACGGATCGTGTTTGAGCGAGCGAGGGCGCTCACAGCATCCTTTCAGAGATTGCTTGCAGGGGGGGCCACGCTACATGGTTTTGCCAGCACAGCTAGTCCAGCGTGTGAGTGGGGGTGGGGAGGGGGATGCCACAGGCATGCAGCTATACCAGCAACCCCCTGGGCTGCACGCATGTCACTTCTGCTGCAATTTATAAATTGATGGGTTTCGTCGGTCCGGCTCGTCTCGTTTGGGAGCTCTGTTCAGTTCCTTGTGCTGCTGTGAGACCCGTGCCCACTACAGCAGTGCTCCTCAACCGGTGGGTTGTGACCCAAAAAGGAAAGGGTCACAAACAAACTTTAAAAACAGAGAAAAACATGGGAAACCGTAGCTTTTCCCTTGCAAGCTGGCAGAGCCCCAGCCTGCTTGGGGCCTCTCACGCCCCACATACCAACCCGCCCCACACCGAGGGGCTGGGGGCAGCGGGGCAGGAGTGAGGGGCACTGAGTTGAGACCGATTGATACTTTCAGATGGGCACTGGTACAAAAAAGGTTGAGAACCACTGGTCTAGAGGGCTTCACTAGTGCAGCCAATTCGCAAAATATTTGTAGCAAAGCATAGCCCTGAACGCTGCTGGTATTTTGCTTTGCTATTAGATCTCACTTCATCGACATCTCAAAGTCCTTAAACAAAGCTACTTCCTGCTAAGTAATTAGGGATTTAAATTCCAGTCCTATTCACCCCATTAATGGGTTGGGGATTGCTTTTTTGGTATGATGTCTTTATGGTGGCCAAAGACCCAGCACGGAGTTCCTCGGGCATCGGTGCCAGGGGAAGTGGCTAAGCTACATTCCTCTGTCGTGTCTCCCTCCTCGTCCGGGCCTGGGGCTGACTTCACGTTTGGTTTCGTGCATGCAGAGGCAGGAAGCAGCTGGAATAGCAGCTTGGAGGTTAAGGTATTCACGGGGGGGAAGCAGCCCAGGGAGTTACAGACACAAAAGGAAGCAGTTAAGCATGTAGCCACAAGCAAGCAGACTCCACAGCGAACCCGTCTCCCAGAGGGTGGGAATTACTTGGATGGAGGCTTCATTTTTTAACTTAAAACCCTTCGAAACCATAGGCTGGAGAGACTGAAAATGAAGAGTGATTTCTTTAGCCCTGGCCATCTGAAGGAAAGGCTGGACCTATAAATACACAGCCGCTCGTTCGACCCTTTCCCCACTATGGATGCACGCCTGGGCTTATGCAGAGACAAATGGTTTGTGGTCTGGTTTGGTTTTGCTCTAAAGATACCTTGGCATTGTTTCATAGTGAGGTCAACGTTTGCCTTTTTCATTCTGAAAGAAAAGAGACACGTGAAGTAGTTCTCTCGAGACGGGCGCAAAGACTGCGACAAATCAGGCAGGGCCACGAGCGGCTCAGCTGGGGACCAGTGGGAGCCCCCACCACAACCTGGCGCCGCCTGCGAGGCCCTTTAATTAGCAAGACGGCAACCCGCAGGCCGACACTGCAATTAAATCGCTGCGCTCTGCTTCTCCAGGGACCTCTTCCACCCATCCCCAGGCCTCAGCCCTGCGGCGAGGGGCATGCCGGGAGAGCCAGATGCCAGCGTGGCATCCCAGTAACCCCAGCGTTGCATCCCACAGACCCTGCCGGGCTCTCACAGCCTCCGTGCCCTAGACAAGAAGGTTTCTGGAGCTGCAGGAAGAGCGGGGCGGATGCACAGAGAAGTAAGCGGCTGTGTTAGTAGAGTTGCTCTGGCCAGGTTACCATGTGAAGCACTGCCAGCGCATGCCCCGTCCCTACCTGCGCTCGGCGGTCCCCCGGGCTCCCAGGGACGGAGGGAGCAGGGGCAGGCGGCTCATGCAGACCCTCAGCCGGGAGAGGGGGGCCAGGGTGGACCGAGGGGCAGCCTGTTCCCGCGTCCACCCTCCCCGACTGGGGGCAGGAGGGGACCCACCCTGCACCGGGCATCCTCCTGCGCCCCCTCCTCGGGAACCCGGGGACCCCCACACACCAGCCCCCCAAAATGGACAGACACACACCAGCACCCTCCCAAAAAAACAGTTCACCCTTCCCTTGCAGGAGCTGCCTCTGCTGCTCCCCCCAGGGCTGCAGTGCGGGGAGATCCTGGCATGGATCTGCCCTCTCCGCACAGGCGGGGAGCCGCGCCCCGCACCGGGGTCTCACCTGGGTCGCGCTGCGGGTTGCACGTGTGTCCGCTCTGTCCCACAGCAGCCGCGCGAGGGGTTTATAAGCGCCCGGAGGAAACTTCTGGAAATGGCCGAGAGCAGCCGGAGCTGGGACCGTCCCCATCCCGCCCCCGTCCCCGCCCCGGTGCTGGGGCAGGGAGGGAGGGAGGGAGGACCAGGCGCTGGCGGTCCCCTGGTCCTCCCCTGCTGCAGCCTCCTGCACTACAGGTCTGGGCAGTGATTCCCAGGCTGGGCGGCTGTCTGTCCTCCCCGACGGGGTCCAGACCCTTGGGAATGAGTCTCAAACCCCCCTGCCCCCTTGTCTGTGTGCAACTACTCAGTTGGTCTAATAAAAGACATCGCATCTGTTCAAAGAAGCTTGCCCGCTTGTGTCCTTCCAACCAAAACCCTCCTCTGAGTCGCACGCGGGCACGTGAAAAAGAGCTGCCTTTTGTTCGGTTTCAATTGAGCTCCTGCTTGGTTTCCCTGTCGGCCCCCAGTCCTTGCACTGCCACGCAATTATTAATCCCGAGAGACTTTCCCTTCATTGTGTACCCTTCTCATGGCTCCCCTCAAGTGGCTCTTTAAACTGAGCAGGCCTGGGACAGCGCTGGATTTAGGTTTATGGCAGCTTAAGCTTAGGACCTCGCAATATGAGGGGCCTCTAAAATAAGAAGCCCTCCCACCCCCGACTCCATATTGCGTTTTATAATAATCAGTTGGCAAATAAAGGAGATATGGGGAAATGACTCTCTAAATATGGACATTAGTTAGATCATTGGTTTTTTCTTTGTCCCGTTGCATATATGCAAATATAAAGCTTTTGTATTTCTATTTTCAGTGTCCTTTTTGTGAGTATTATTTTTATCGTCTCAGGCCTCTTCAGCTGGACATAGCTTAGGGCCTCAGCAGGTCGTAATCCAGCACTTCATATGGAAACCCGTCCATGCCGCAAACTATCCTTGTGGCCCATCTCCTTTAGCTCTTATGTCCTTTTTGAGGGAGATGTAGGGAGCAGAGCTGGGCATGCATGAGTAGGGTGGGGGTGGATGCATGTGCTGGGAGGGTTTGCAGGGTCTGGGGCTTATAGACAGGCTTATAGACAGGTAACAGTGGGGCTGGCTGGGGGTGCATTTTTTTTATAATGTACTTTGTGTTCCAGATCAAATGAACCAAATCTGTTCCAAATCATATCGATTGAGCAGAATTCAAATTATTCCAAAAACCATGTTGACTGAGCAGGAGGAACTCAACACCATGTACGGCGCTACAACCAGCAGGCATCGTCCATCCCACACCTCTCCCCCTAGGACTTCAGATCATGAACGACCCATGCACCCAGCGGCTGGGGGGGCACAGCGGCGGCAGGAGCGTGGCGGCAGTAAGTGGGAGCTCCCCCAGATGCTCCCAAATCCATTGGCGAGCCCAAGCCTGCAGGTCTTAGGGTTTGGATGCCCCCAGATACTAAAGACAGGCATCCTCCATCCCAGACTCTTAAGTCCAGACCTTCAGGTGCTCCCTACACTTGATTTTAGCCTGTTCCAGTGCTTCACCGCCCTCCTAGTGAAAAAGTTTTTCCTAATATCCAACCTCAACTTTCCTTGCTGCAGCTTGAGCCCATTGCTCCTTGTCCTGTTATCTGCCACCGCCGAGAACAGCCCAGCTCCATCCTCTTTGCACCCTGCTGCAGGGAGTTGAAGGCTGCTATTAAATCCCCCCTCCATCTCTTCTTCTGCAGACTTAATAAGCCCAGTTCTCTCAGCTGCTCCTAAGAAGCCATGTGCTCCAGCTCTCAAACCATTTTTGTTACCCTCTGCTGGACTCTTTCCAACTTGCCCACTTCCTTTCTGCAGTGGGGGGCTCAAGCAGTCTTCATGATGCTTTTGTTTGCTTCTGCAATTTCTTTGCTTCCCTACTAAGTCTGGTAGGAGCATGGACAGCCGTTCCCATGGTAGAAGATAGCTTCGATTTCTAGGATCGGAGCATCAATTTAGTCATCTAGCTTTGGACACTGATCTCAGGATCAGCTCTGTTACCTTGAAAGCACCTTGGTACAGGGACTGTCTTTCTATTTGCTTAAAAGTGCTGTGCTTCCTTGCAAGGCTAATATTTATCTGTGCTCATGGATGGGCTAGAGATCAGCTCAGTCTTTCTGCCCTAGACAAACAGGTGTAGATGCAGTGTAAATAAGCGCTGCAGTGATACGTTGCCTCTATTGAAGTTTTCACATCTCCCCTAGCAAAATGTTTTGTCAGCTTAAATAAACTAGCTTCCCACTGGGCCAAGAACAAAACGAACGATACCTTTCTGATCTGATTCATGCTCTCGGCGTTGTTACCAGCGAAAGGTGATAACAGTTATAATAGATAATGGGTAGGTAACAACTCTGTCATTTGGCCTGGCTTTTGTTTCTGACTGAGAGGGAAAATAGCCTCTTTTAAAGAAGTTCATGATAACTTTTATTATGGATGAATGGATCCACAAGTTTAATTTGTACAAAAGCTGTTATAAGGGAGAAGTGCCCCAGGGGTTCAGCTTCTGGGGTGCTTTCTCTGATTCGTGGAAGTCATTTCAGCCACGCAAAGGACAGGTTCCTGCTTTGGTGGGATAAGAGGAAGGTTGGCACTTAGGGAAACAGGTATCCAACTGCAACAGACTTCCAGATTTTGACTCCACCGGCATTTGCAATCCAGCATCTAAAGGAAGCTGTAATTATTACTTCTGTCAACAGGCCTCATTCAACCAATTGCACCCATTGATTTCAGAGGGGTCTCTTCAACGGAGCTGCAACCAGGATTCCTACTAGGAGGATCTTGCAAGAGGTAGAGACCCTAGGGGATTTAGGAGCTGGATCTGAGCACTTTCATGTCTGTGGAGTCAAGGGAGTTTAGAGCTTGGAAGATGATGGTGCTTAGGTATCATAAGAGATACTCAGCCCCTGCCATGATGGAGCCAGGGTTTTTGTAGATGCCGCCAGTGTGAAGTGTCCCATGGAGTAGGACTGTGTGCGTGTTATTTTTCCCTTATCCTTTCTTCTGGGCTGTATTAACATGTTGCCTCGTGGGGAGAGAGGTTGCTCTAATTGTATACTTGGAGCAACCCCAGTAGCTTCAGTGGCATTGCCCTGGATTTGCATCAGAGTAAAAGCACAGGATCTGGCCCCAAATCCCTTGTTTTTCTGGCCACAATCTGTTGTAACATGTTCCTCGCTGCTTTTCTGTTTTCACCTTTTGCCACAGCATCTTCAATGCTGGGTACAGCTGCTATAAAAACACCCGGCCCGGTGCAGTTTCATGCAGAAAGTAGGTCAAGTATTATCTGAGGCAAAAAAAAATAAAAAATTAAAAAATACCGAGGGCTGCTGGATGAAACCAGAGGCTGTCCCTTTAAAATTTCCAGGCAGCGCTTCTGCAAGCAGCGCTGTCCGCCAGCTCTACTGTCAGCAGGGCCTCCACCTTCCCCAGGGCTTCTCTGTAATTACCTCTCACTAAAAGAAGTTTTCCTAGCAAAATTAAAATCCAAAGCACTCAGTCCTTGAAGCCCTTTTCTCTGACAAATGCCTTTGGATGAGTTGACGTGCTTATGCATCTTTAACCCGTCCAGTGGTCTTAATTTGGCAGACGTCATTTTTGGCAGCAAACGGATAACACTTTATCTTTGATTTGAAAATGCAGATAGAGCCGTTTGCCCTGTTCAATTGTTTGAATGTCTATGTTCCTATTCCTGTTAGAACCAGATGACAAACCCAAGCAGGTTTTGTGCATGTAACTCAGCAAAAAGATGCTCATAATAAACCTTTTGCACGATAAGTCCTCCAGAGTGAACACACTCTAAGCCGCTGCAGCAGCTTGGACTTGATCTATCAACTTTTTGCTGTAGCTTGTCCAGCGTAGCAGGGCCTGGACTCAGCACGATGCATGCAAAGCAGAAGATCTCTTTTGACGTGGAGTAGATCCCAGTGCTGCGGCTCCCCTCCCCCAGACTGCCACGTTGGACAGTCTGCATCAGGCGGAGAGGGCTGGGAGCTGGGAGGGGGAGAGCAGGGTTGTTGGGAGTGGTTTTTTTTCCTCCTCTAATGATAGAGCTTGGATGCCAAAAGGCGCGTTTACTTCTGAAAGCCCCATGGTGATAAGCCCTTGCTGCATGGCAGAGCCTTGTATTTCTTTCCCCATGATCTCTCTGAAATGTGCTCATTTGCCCTCAATAGAGCTGGAGTTAAACTTCCCCCCCCCTCCAAATGTTGTGTCTCGGCCCAAATCATCCAAATCAGCTCCAAATTCTATCAGCTCAGCAGAGCTCAGTCACTCGAGTCTGCGGTGCTACCACTGGCAAGTCTCCTCCGTCCCAGACTCTTCAACCTGGATACTCCCAAATCCATGGCAGGCATCCTACATGCAAGCCTCAAGCCCGGAGGCTTTGGGGTTCAGATGCCTCCTAGTTTTGCTTGTCTCTAGCCAAAAAGCTGAAGGAGCAAGCTAGGGGGAAAGCCCAAGAGCCAACCCCCATCACCATAAATGATGTAGATGAGATTCTCACATTTGGAGGCATTTGTATACTCCTGTAGTGGTCAGCCTGTCCGCAGTGCAAGGGACAGGCCTTCGCCCTCAACTACACTGAGTCATTCAAGGCTGAGAAGAAGAGTATTTCCCCTGCCGGGCAAGCAAAACCACCTGAGCCAAAACCCACCCCCTCTTATGTGCAGAGCAGAGATCCCTGCCCTTAGAAAAGAGCGTGGTAATGTACATTAAAAATCAGAGTTAGGGAAGAGTCTGCTCTGGCTCTGGTTTAAGGCAGGATGAGCTTTGCCCTGGCTGAAATGGCAAGAGCTTTGGGTCTTCGGCTGTACAGCATCTGGAGAAGGGGCTACCTTTTTTGCTCTGTGTTTGTGCAGCCCCTAGCACTGAGGCTCCCAGCTGGTGCTCCCAGGCACTGCAGCAATGCAGAGTAAACCATAGCAAACCCTTTCTTGCCAATATTACTTTCAGTGAGAGGTGGGACCTAACTCAGATCATAGAACCGGTTCCCTTAGACCTAAATCTGGATCCAAACGTCTTGATGGGATGAGACCACTGAATGGGCCCTGCTCACCCTTTGGAGAAGTTTGGTTTGGTTCAAAGGGCAGATCGTGGGTCCCCGGTCCCGAACTGGGAAAGGAAGATTTGGCCTTGTATAAACAGTGGAAATGCAGCCAGCTCTGGGGAGGAGGGTAGCCATGCTGCAGGTTAGAGACACAAATCAAAGGACCTCTGTTCTTCGGGATCATCCATGCAGCTTATCTGCTTCTGAGGGTGGAAGGGCTGAGTCAAGCCGTCTGCGATTCCAGGTCGTGGTCTGGGGAAGTCTGTGCATTGCAGCCCTGTTGCTCAGCCCACTCCACCACCTCTCCCTCCGGCTATTTGCTAGAGATCACCCTGGGGGCACCACCGCTCTGCAAGACAGGGCTGGATGCCGTTGGGCTCCCAGCATCTCTGCAATGCATTGAGCACCCTGGGCTCCCACCGCCTTGAACGGAGCTGCAGGGGCAGGCCGGGGCCCGTGGTTAACAGAGAGGCAGAACACAGCAGGGCCCCTGCCACCCTTGCCTCAACCATCCCATTTATCAGTAGACCGTAAGTGTGTGCTCCCGCCCTCAGGACGGCCTGCACCCTATTGTAGTCCTGAGCAACTGCTTGAAACACAGCTAATTTTAAACTCGCACAGCTCCTCCCCGCCCGGCGGCAATGGTATTTGCAGCCTGTCATTGAGTCAGGCTTTGGCAGGGAGTTTATCTGCATTCCAGCCTCCCCTTCCCGTCCCTCCTCCAGCTCAGAGCCTGATAGCCTGACTCAAATGCTTTAACGGGACCTGGCTGCCGCCGGCCTGAGCTGCCGTTCACACAACACAGCTCCTTGATTCTTTGCAAATCCTGTATCTCATGGGAGGGGAAGGGACCTGCGGGTGGGGTGCTCGCAGGATCGGGCTTGGAGAGAGTGCAAAGTGTAAAACACACTTAAACTGTGCCTTAAATGGTCTGGTCATACTTGGCCATGACCAAGAAGGTGTTTTTTCCAGGGTGAGCCCTATCCATTGCACTGACCCCTGTGAGTTTCCCCAAATGTGGGAAACTTGACTTCACAATTTTGTGGCAATGGGGACTGTGTTCATGCTTCCCCTGTGGCTTGCTCCTCGGCCTTCTGGCTAGGAGCAAGCAAGACTAGGGGGCATCTGAACCTCAAGGCTTCTGAGTTGGGGGCTTGCAGGTAGGATGTCTGCCATGGATTTGGGAAGTATCTGATAGGCTTGAGCAGGAGGATACTTGCCCAGGGGTAGAGTTATACTGCTATGCAGCTCCTCCTCACTTACCGTCGTCGCTACGTTCTTGAAAAGTGCGACTTTACGCGAAACTATGTTAAGCGAATCCAGTTACGTTGCAGTAGTTATCTACTAGCAGGCGGCGGCCAAACAACGTTATAACCACACATTGTGTGACTTTAAATGAATATGTTCTCTAATAGATCAGCGACGTCATAACGAAACGATTTTAACTCGGATGACATTAAGTGAGGAGCACCTGTATGTGTGTGTGTGTGTATATATATATATATATATATATATGTGTGTGTGTATATATATATATCTATAGCCTGCAAAAGAGCTCTACAATGCCACGACTTATCCAAGCTGATGATACCAAACACAGTTGTGGCTCAGGCATCTGACCAAACACAAGCGCTCTCTAACCTGTGGGGCATCTGTTTTTGCAAGTGCTGCTTTGCATCCTCTCAGGCTGCCCAACGAGTCCATCCGAGAGCTGAAGTAGGCGTGTGGGTCTGGAGACAGGCCTGGTTGGCCAAAGCCTCAGGCAGCTTTTTTCTTAAGGTTTTTTTTTCCCTTAGAGGCAGGGAGGGGGCATGGTACCCTGATCCATAGAGGGATGGATGCATCGCTGCTTGTAGCGGTGGGCATGCTTAGTTCCAGCTGTTGTGGCTCCTGCATTTAGCCATGGGGGTCTCCATCTCAATTCCCAGGCACAGCCAAGGTGGGGGTCTTCATGCCTCCTCTAGCCCTTGAGTCGGCTTTATGGCAAGGTACTGCATCTGCACCAGACCAGAGTTTGCCCTGTTCTCCGGTCATCCACACACATAAGGGTGAGGGAAAAGCAGAAACCTATGGAAGAACAGGCACTTGACTGAGAAGACCAATAAATGCCGCTGGGGTTCATCTACTCACTTCCCGATGCCACTAGCCCTTGTATACATAGACACTGAGGTAGGAGTATGGGTGCACTCATGCAAATGAGGTTATGGGAGGTTAGCACAGGGGATGTTAGAATGGGCATGGCTATGCTGACACTTGTGCTACACCTATGGGTACTCCTGGTGTGCATGAGATATTTCCTATAGTCAGAGCAGAGTACTTCTTGCAATTCATTGAAGACACCGGGGCATGCTCACCTGGCCAGTCTGATTCCCATAGGCTTCCCAGACATGCCAGTCTTTGCGGTGTCATTTCCACGAGGTCCACCACCCCTCAGCATTGTCTGGTTGTCCCTCTATCCTGAGCTCTCTGCTAGGATTGCTGTGGTGACAGGACTGGTGTCTGCGAGGAATTGCCCTGGGAACCGCTTTCACATCAGTGACCTGCTTGTTACTCCAATGTCATGAGTCCAAAATAACACTAGTGATCAGCCGGCTTCTAACACCCCTGGGCATTTCTGTTTCTTTTTCCTTTGAGGGCAAGAGGATGTCAGACCCTAAATACAGATTCTGGTGGGAACCTCCAAGTAGCTGACCCCAAACCTGGACTTCTGAAGTGGCCAACATCTGCATCTCAGTTTTGCAGCTGGAAGCCCCTGTGTGCAGCTGCTACAGAACCAGGGAGGGCTGGACCCCCCCCCCCCCCC
>NW_017729021.1:388068-392924 GCF_001723915.1 Gavialis gangeticus
GCAGACGGGTGTGAGGTGTGCCCACTTTATTCTAGCTGACAAGTGCTGTTTAACGCTCCAGGGAAAGGTGCAAAGTCCACAAGGTCCTGGCCCGTATGTCCAGCCGGGGTGGGAGCAGGGGAGAAATTCCTGCAGTGCATTCAGACGAGTATACTGGCATGTGTCAGGCCTCGTGTCCTGGGCAGATTACAGCCTGGGTCCCTGCATTCAGCCAAACTCCCCCTTGTAGTGGCACACAGGTAGGATGGTTGTCTTTGCTCCCTGACTTCACCTGTTGCATGGTGCTACCGTGCAGTTACTAAATAAGCAGTGCCTTTCACTCCAGTGCCTTTCAGGAGCCGGGGAAAGATTTCTGTAAAGGTCCTGGGCTTCGGTTTGGTCACTGGGTAAGAGCTGTCATTTCTGCACAGCCTGGGGTCAAAGGAGGAGGGGAAAAAGGGGTAGGAAGGAGGAAGGCAGTCACCACTCAGGGGTGAATGGGATAAAGGACATATTGATGGTAAATCCTCATGGCTCTTCCCAAACTGACACGGGCTCACAGTACTGATTGCTTTGTCCTTTGACTGCGATGGTACCAGCACCCTAGCCTGCAGGCTTCCCCTGAGATCTCACCCCATTACTGGAAGTCCCCTTGAACAAGAAAAAGGAGGTGCCAGGGTGTAGTTTGCTGGGTTGTTGGTTGTAGCTGTGTTGGTCTAAGGACACAGGCAAGCCAGGTTCTTTGGGTACATGCAAAATCTTTTATTAAACCAACTGAGACTCCCTATGCCTGAAGAAGGGCGATTGCACCCAAAAGCTTGCTAAGAACTTGTCTTCCAACTACTCAGTTGGTTTAATAAAAGAGATTGCATCTGCCCAAAGCACCTTGCATAGAGTCAGAGATTCATCGATTGTTAGGGGCTGGAAGGGACTTCGCAGATCATCAGGTCCAGCCGCCCCGCTCTAGGCTGGAAGACAACTGGGGTCAAGTGAATGGTGTAGCTTGCACAGTTTCATTGCCTTTGTTTGGCGACTGCTTGGAGCTATGCCTACTGCTTCCAGCTCTTGGCCTGTGAAGGCTCAAACCAAGGTCCCCGCTGGGATCCTGCCTGAGGGGCTGGAATCTGAGCATGCGTCGAGGTATCAGGACCTTGCAAGTGGCCCCTTGGTCTTTGACTGTCTGAATGGACCGATGAGCTCTGATCATTTTGGGGGCTGCAGAGGGGGCCAATGCTGTGGCTGGGGCATGGGGAGGGTGCAACGTGGAGGTGGGTGATGTGGGGCCCAGAGTAATCACGCAGGGGTAAGTGTCAACTCTTCCTGAGTGGGTGAGGGAGCAGCCCCCATTACTAGGAGAGGAGCTGGACAGGCTGGGGACCCCAGCAGAGAGGGGCTGAGAGCTGGGGGGACCCACACAAATGCAGGTGGCACATTGGGGGATGCTTGGCGAGCGGGTACCTGAGTACTTTCCCCGGCTTTGCATGGGAGCCCACTCTTAGCTAGCCCCCACCCCAGTTTTTCCAACCGTATTGAATCCCTAAGGCGATGGGACCCTTCACTCATTGCTGCGTCCACACCTCGCGATCTGCACACGGAGGTGCAGTTATACGACTAAAGAAAGCCTGCAGGCGAAACGATTTCCCGGCCCTCATCGTCCTGTGCTTCCCTTAGCCCATGTGCCACTAAAAAAACCCGAGCCCTTTGTTTCTTAGATACATTTTTAAACAGGAACTGAGCGAGAAGAAATGTTCGTAGAAGTGTTTATACGTCCCGTCCTCTCTCCTGCAACCCGTGCGTGTAACGGGGGGAGAGCTGCTGGCTTTTGTCCCTGAGGGTAATACAGCACCAGCCAATCTTGTGCTTCCACCTCAGGCTTCCTCTGAGCAGCGAGGGAAGAGTTTGTGTGTGTGTGTGTGTGTGTGTGTATGTGTGTACATGCACACTTCCATATGTGAACTCAGAAACTGTCTGTGTCATCCAGAAAGGGAATGAGGCGTAGGGCCCGTTAATGGACATGAAGCTGCTTTGCCGGTCACTAGAGAGGGGGATTATACTGGCCGGGTGTAGTCAGGGATGGGGGGCAAGGGGTGGGGGGTTGCAAAATCATTGCTCGTGCCTCATTCAGCATCAAGGCGGGGGTGAGCTCTCAATCAGTACAGCAAAGGGAATCTAGTCTGCAAGGGAAAAGGCACTCGCGCTGGCATTTCCTGCCCAGCGGCTGCCCTTTGTAATAATAGTTCCCGTTTTTTGTTTTTTTTCCCAGCCTCTTGCATCCCAAATCACTTTAGGCAAGACTTTACTCTGCTCGACGCCTGCCTCATTGTACCCCGGTTGGAAATGCAGGGTTCACAAACTCCCCCCCCCGAGGCTTGGCAAGCAGGCAGTGGGAGCAGCAACAACGGACATTTCTCACTGCCCACATGCTGCAGAAATGTAAGCAAAGGGACACTGAGAAAGGGCTTTTTTAACTCTAAGGCCTCAACATCTGTTCTGCTTTTACACGACAACAGCAAGAGGCTCAGGCTGATAGACTGGGGAAAAGGCTCTCATCTTTTCCCAGGTCCCTGGATAATCATTATTATTGGCTCCCAGTCCACCCTGTGTCCAGTCTCAGCTGAGCAAGCCCACTATTTTTGGTTGACAGGACCAGAAAAAAAATCTTACATCTTCCTCTCCAACTGTCCTGACTCATCACGGGGTCCTCATGGTGCCTTAATGCGTGTTTATGATGTTTCCATGTATTGATATACCCTGGGCTCTTTGTAATGCCCAAAACATTACAAAGGGCATATCTGTGAAAATCAGGATAGCCCATAAAAAAAAAAAATTGGGATCAACTGGCATTTACTTTATTCTTGGGTATATTCTTGCAATATAACTGGACGTGTCTTGCTCTCTAGTCTTGCTGCCAGTTTCCAAGACGGAGCTGAGGAAATAAATGTCTACACTGCATAACAGTGCAGGGGCTGCATGAGCTCTGAGCAAACTGTATCTACTTCTTGGTAGATGAAGTAGCTTGATTTAGCTGCTGAATATTTTTTTGCTGTAATGTTTATCCCCAAACAGTACTGCCCCAATGGTTTGGATAGGGCTGATCCTGCCTCAGGCAGGGGTTTGGACAAGATGACCTTTGGAGGTCCCTTCCAGCCCGACTTCTCTATGGGCTCTTGTACATGTGATGGGTATGACTGTATTTCCCAGCACGAGGTTAGAGATGAACACATTGGTTTGTCCATGTTAAAAAATTTTGCGGGCTTTTCCTTTGAGATACTCTAGTGCCCTATTCTGCTTTGCTGCCAGGGCTTGAAACTAGGGTGGGAAGAGGCCTTTAATGTCGGTACCTTTTTGCTGTCTTTGGGGAAGCATGCCAAAATGTGGCCAAACTAGGCTCAGCAGGGACTTGCTAACGCTTTGCTTAACATTTTGACAATTTTGTCCACAGGGAGCATGCTCCACATGAGTCCTGCTTCAGGCCAGAACTGGGCTCCAGCCCTGAACGCAAGGAGATCGATTCTCCTGTGCTCTTGATAGCTGCCCTCCACCTCCCCTGCAGCGGATGCCCGGGTTGCATGGGGGAGCAAGCTGCCTGATTCAGATGCAGACAGGAGGACTGGAGGAGGTGACAGGGGGTGCAATTGAGACTGTCTGGGCAAAGAGAATGGGACAGAGCTGGGAAAGCACACACTAAGACAGGATGAGGAGTTTGGGGTGGAAGGCTGGAGCTGGAAACAACCAAGGAGGGGATGGTGATGTGGGTAGGGTTGGCGGCCAGAGCAGGTAGAGGCCAGAGAGAGAGATCAGATGAAGTCAGGCTGGGACCAGAATGAAAAGCCTGAGCAGAAACTGGGACTGGGTAGGCAAGGAGAATGGATGTTGGACAAGGAACCAGGCATGAGGAAGACAGGAGTGAGACAGGATAGGGAAGACAAGGCAGAAGAGGTCAGTCTTACGGGGTCATGCATAATAGTCTTCTATTTTCAACATAATTTGCATAAGTGTATGCAGGCCAGCTCATAAATTTCTTTCTCTTGGCCTCCTGTAATGTGTATTTCAGGATGCTATTTCTAATTCCAGGAACTCTAGCAAAAGAAACGTCATTCTTTTATTCTTAGAATTAGGTTATCTGCTTTATGGCACTGTAGCAGGGCACTAAGGTGCCTGCTACTGGAGGCAGTGTTACGAGCTCAGCTGCCAATCACCAGGGCAGCACAGGTGCGGGTTGCCGTGACAACCAGTCTGGTCAGCTGACCGGAAGGGGGGCAGGGCCTGGCCTTTATAAACAGCATGGGCCGAGGACAGAGCCCAGTCCCCCTTTGGCCACCAAGGAGGTAGGAGCTCGAGAAAACCCTGGTGGGCTGGGAATTTATGTTATAGCCCAGGGGGTTTTGTGCTTATGGTTTTGGTTGTTGTGGCGCGAGAAGCGCGGTAACACCGGAGGATAGGGCGAGGCTGTAGGGGTGGAGGAGGCCTCACTTGGGGTGTCCCGACCCTGGCCCAGTGTGGGCGGTTATCGTGAGGAGCCCCAGTTAGGCGTGAGACCCAGGAAAGGGGTCTGGGGGCCAGGTAAGGCTGAGGCCGCCTGAGCCTCAATTTTATTGGGAGGACCCCCAGTGGGGTGTGAGACCCAGGAAAGGGGTCTGGGGCCAGGTAAGGCTGAGGCTGCCTGAGCCCCAATTGGGAGAAGCCCAGAGGGCGTAGGACCCGAGGAAGGTGTCTGGGGCCAGGTAAGGCCGAGGCCACCTGAGCCCTGAGGGCGAGAAGTGCGAGCAAGGCCCAAGAGCGGGCGGGGAGTGCAAGAGATGTGAGACGGACCCCAGTCTGGGTGAGAGCGTGGGCACGGAGGGACAGGCCCCAGGGGGGCACTGTCTGTACGGGAG
>NW_017729021.1:392977-393359 GCF_001723915.1 Gavialis gangeticus
GGGGGCAGGGCCTGGCCTTTATAAACAGCATGGGCCGAGGACAGAGCCCAGTCCCCCTTTGGCCACCAAGGAGGTAGGAGCTCGAGAAAACCCTGGTGGGCTGGGAATTTATGTTATAGCCCAGGGGGTTTTGTGCTTATGGTTTTGGTTGTTGTGGCGCGAGAAGCGCGGTAACACCGGAGGATAGGGCGAGGCTGTAGGGGTGGAGGAGGCCTCACTTGGGGTGTCCCGACCCTGGCCCAGTGTGGGCGGTTATCGTGAGGAGCCCCAGTTAGGCGTGAGACCCAGGAAAGGGGTCTGGGGGCCAGGTAAGGCTGAGGCCGCCTGAGCCTCAATTTTATTGGGAGGACCCCCAGTGGGGTGTGAGACCCAGGAAAGGGGT
>NW_017729021.1:398359-404184 GCF_001723915.1 Gavialis gangeticus
GTCACAGACCCCCAGGCCCCGTCCTGTCACAGGCACTTTTAATGCTCATGAAAATAACACAAGGCACACACAGTTTTAAGCCTAACCAGTCCTTTCTTTTAAAAAAAAAACAGAAGTAGAGAAAACTGTATGGTGTGTACGTACACACACACACACACACACACACACACACACACACACACGATTTCTGGCCGGCAGTGAGGGAACAAGACGGGTTTCTGGAAAATTCAAGGAGTCTGCATGATGCAACACTGGCGAATTCTTGCGGAGCAACGTCTGCTAAAGCCATCCAGATGTTAACATCTGGGGCTGATGCTAGAGGGTCCCTGCCACAGCCTCCCTTCTTTCAACGCTCATATTTCCATGTGGGAGAGTCTGGATTTCATGGGCTTCTCATATTACAGCGCCACGTTCATGCATCAGTGAGAGCTATGTTAATTTTAGAGTCGAGCGTTGTGCTGGTTTTGCTGGTTTTAGAACTCAGGAAAGAAAAGGAATTGCTGCCCCACAATTTCTTTGCTAGTGAGGGTGACTCTCCTTATAATTCCCATTGCAGGAGTCGGTGGGTTTGAGCTGAAAGAGAGGCAACGTCTTGAGCAGCTGCAGATGATTTTTGCGATCTCCGGATGAATTCCCCTCTGGCATTTTGAATGAAGTAAAATGAGGCCTGAGCCTCTGGATGGCTCTTGGTCTTGTGGTGTGGGCCCTTTAGGGCTCTAACAGCCTTAGAGACAGCTAGCATGTACTGTGCCTCTTGCTAAGGTAGCGTCTACACAGCCGTGACTAGATATCCAAACTCCCTCAAAACTAAGCAGGGTGAGTAGTAGTAACTGGCTAGCCAAGGGCTAATTTACTCACCCACTGGATGCGTTTTTTGGCCTCTGCGTAGCTCTCAGTCTGCATTAGGCACCAGGACTTGAGAAGGCTTGTTTAAAGGGAGCTCAGTTAAATCCATGTTTCTCTGCAGTTGCTGCATTGGAGACATGTCCTTTTCCTGGACTGTCCTTGGGAGCCCCAGGAACCGTGCATCTGCGGTGTTTTATACAGGGCCGAGCACATGGTCGCTACTAAGCAAATAATCAGATCTTGTTCCTCCTCCATATGGGGAGGAGACCACACTCCAGAGGCACTCTCCTGTAGGCATGGAAGAGGTGAATGCTGCTTTTGGGGTGCGGTTCCCTGCTGCCCGGGATCCACAGGGAGCTGCTGGATGCTGGGAGCTGTGGAGCTGGTTGGGGCGGGGAGCAAAGAGGTAGCTGCTCTCCACAATGTCACCCACAGCTGCTCGCCTGGGGCTAAAGCAATGCTGTCTGTGCTGCTGCCATGCACTTGCAGGAGTTCAGCAGGCTGGCCCCACCATCAGAGTCTTCTCTCTCCCATGCCACATCTGACCCGGAGCAAATGCTTCCCTGGCAGCTCTGCAGATTGGCCTCGGCTGTAGTTTTGGGATCTGATGCTGTTGCACTGAGGGAAGGGGCGTTAGGAAAGAAATCCCAGTCCCGAAGTCCCTTCGGTAGGCTTTGGAGCAAGCTTGGCCCCTCTTACTGCCAATCCATGACATTAGACTGGCTAAATTACCCCTAACAGCTTTGCCCTCTGACCCCTTCTATGCAGAACCATCTACTCTGGGTATTAATTACACACTCTTTTGTTCCTGGAAGTAGCTGAGCATTTCCTCAACCTTGGTAGCCAGCTGTCTCAGAGAGTGAACATTGAGGAGGAGATCTGGTGTGCACAGGACAGGATCTGGTGTGTGAGTTCCTTTCTTTGGGAAATTGCTTCTGCATGTCATTATTCATTGCAATCCATGGAAAGACACCAAGAGCCAGGTCTTCAATGCAGACATCATCCCCACCCTTCTCCACAGATGTGAAAGGTGGGTGCCTTACAATCATCTCAGGAGCCTGGTGAGACTCCAATGATGCCTCAAAAAAATCGTCCACATCAAATGGGATGATTGCCACACAAATGCCAGCATCCTTGCTGAAGCCAATGTCACCAGGACTGAATTGGTGATCTTCAAGCACCAACTTTGCTGGAGTGGATGTTGTATGTGGATGCCCGACACTCAACTCCCAAAACAAGTTCTCTGCTCCCAGCTTAGTAATGGCCTGAGATCTCACGGTGGCCAAAAGAAATGCTACAAGAACACATTGAAAGCAGACCTGAAGAAAACAGATGCCAACATCAAGAGCTTCAGTGACTAAAAAGCTTAATTGCAGCTAGACCCCGGGCCCTGCCACTCTAATTAAGAGTGCTAATGAACTCTTAGCTTTCCTTTTTGCTGTAGCTGGGTAACACAGGAGGAACTGGCTGGTAAATTAGTTATCTGCCTGCTGGTATAGCACAAATTAGAGCATTGCTCCCCTCCAGTGGCCAATCCGTATAAAACAAGATAATGATCTACTACCGCTGCTTGGAGAAGGAGCTGCTCCTCTTTGCTCGGGCTTGTGTTTTCCATGTTGACGATCCTGGCTTCATGTCTTAGCTTGTCTGACAGCCTTTACACCATTAAAAGGACTTGTTTCGTTGGTCGTTGGTGCCGCATAGCAGCATCCTACTTCTCCCTGCCCTCCGATTCCCGGTCTCGCTCTGTCGCTAGTGGAGAATTTGTAGACTCAGGAGTCGTTCCTGGCCTGTGGACGGATTGATGAGCACAGTCCATGTGTAGCTTACAGAGCCCTAAGCAGCCCTGTTCTCACTTGGTAATGCTCACACTGGGCCGGCCGTGTCTGGACATGACCACAGCACTGCCTGCTGGCATCAGAACTGAGCAACCTGCCAAACGGTGTTGGCTGTGGATGCCGAAGCCCAGGGCTATGAATTTCAGAGAGCAATGAATAGCTTTGTACATGCCAAGCTCTAGTCTTACAGCCATCACGGCTTCCCTGAGTGGCTGCGATGTGCTGTAACGAGACCTGCGTTTGCTCCTAGCAGCCTGCTCTGAAGAGGAAAGGTTCCCTGACCTCAGTGAGCTTTGCAACCGGCCCCGGGTGGAAACTGCTGCTTGTGAAACCAGCAAGCCAGATTCTGGACTCTGAGATCATCCTCACAGGCTTGATTTTTGCCCCGGAAACTTCCTTGGCCTTCATGTGCCACTTCTGCAGCACTCATCCTCCCCACTTGGACTGTGTAGTGGCTAACCAGAGCCTGGGCACCTCACACCCCAAGGCTCCCCCGAAATATTACTATACTTGGGAGCACTGCTGTACTAATGCCAGGGCCTGGGATCTTCCTCTTTTTGCTACCCCATGCACCAATAACTTAATGTGCTTGCAGGGGGCGAGGGACTGCCCTGAAGTAACGATCACCATGCTCAGTCTTACTCCACTATGGGCGCGTCTACACAAGACATTTAATGCACTGAAGACTAATTCTACTGCACATTAGCGTGGCAGGAAAAGACCGTGCTAATGAGCTAATGTGCAGTTGGTTTAGTTTAATGCCTGTAGTGTCACAAAGAAACCGTTCATCTGCGCTAATGCGCAGTAGCGCCGATTTATGGCGCATTAACTTAGTACCTGCCATTACAGGTACTAAACTTAATGCACCGTTATTACAGTGCATTGATGAACATGTAGATGGGCCCAGTGAGGACCAAACCCCTCAACGAAACAGGCCTGTGTCACCTTGGTGTAACTTTACCTTATGCTGGGGTAATTGCAGACACATGGAGACTTGCTCTGGAGCAGTTGAGGTGCAGTAAATGAATTGCAGGCACATGAAGTAACTGCAAGCTCGGGGGAATTAAAGGCTCCATGGGACTTGAGACCCTATGTGTAAATGCTGCGACCTTACTTGGGGTCATGACCCCTTGTTTGGAAACTGCTGATCTAGTGGATATGGGGAGAGTCTGAAGACCTGGGTTCTGTCCCTGTCCTTGCCACTTCCCTCCCATGTGACCCTGGGCAAGTCACTTCACCTCCCTGTTCTTTTGTTCCCCCGACTTTGACTTCTGTCTATACTGCTCATAAGTTCTTCAAGCCTGATGGGGAGCCTCTAAATGCTGCTGAAGGACTATTGAACATCAGTAATCCTCCTGGTAACAATCCCATTGTGTTAAATAAACTCTGACGTACAAAGAAAAGGCTATGATGATGGTGGGTACAATGCTGCTTGTGCATCTGTGCTGCCTAGAGGTACGGGACCATCCTTTGCAGGCCTGGAAATGCAGCACCCTACATATCTTTTTCACTGTAACTGGTGGTGAGCAAGGGCATTGGCTGCTGCAGACAGCCGCTGCCTGTTGGCCAGCCGGAGGGCAGTGGTGGATGTGAGGAGCTGGATTTCAGGCACATAAATGCCCTTGTTCAGTAGCTGGTGAAGGCTGGGGCTGTGTGCGGGAGAGAGCGGAGGTAGGGCAGAGACAGACTAGCTCAATGGGGCCATTGTTTCCCTCCTCATCAACGTGTAGTCATAGGCATGTGGGGTTTTTTTGACCTACTTTCATGTTTTAGGTCATGACCTTGTTAGGAGGAGGCCCGTTTCCTTCCCTGATAGCTCCTCCGACTGCCTGCGCTGGAAGGCTTACCACAAGCCCCCTCCAAACCAACCTCCCCAAATTGCACTTGGGGACATTTTAGATCAGATCCTTGTAGCTTAGGTTTCACTCCAGTTTCATTTCTTGACAGAGATAAGGCAAATAACCATCCTGGATCATCTGGGCTGCTCCCAAAATTTTGGGGCTACGTCCTGGTGTCCTCGAGGACTTCTTATAATGAGATGTCCTGCTGTGTCTGATAAGAGAATGGATCAAAATGTGGGAATGTGGCTATATTATTTCCAGTATTTGTTACCTTCTGGACCAGAAGCAAGGTAGTTGTGTTCACGTGATGCTGGCAGCCAGGTGAGCAGATCAGATCTGCCTCGGTATGTCTGGGCTCTGCTGAGAGGCATCCGTGGTGCTGCTCTGTAGTATCTAGACCCGTGACTCTCAACCAGGGTGCCACAAGATCCTTTTAAGGGGTGTCATACAATGTTAGCACAGCTGGGTGTGCAGACATGACTCATATGATAAATCCTGAGATTTCCAATAGGAATCCTACTGCCAGGTCCTTCTCCCCCAGGAGGTGGAGGGTCAACTATGGTCTCCCTCCAGGACAAGGGAGGACTCGGGGACCTCCCCTTCTGTCCAGCAACGGGGTTGGGCCAAGGTGGTCAAGGGCCCAAGGCCCGCCGGAGCTTTGCAACAAGTACGAGCCTCTTGCAGCCCCAGCAGAGCCTGCTGAGTTGTCAGCTCCCTCAGGCAACACAGAGGACACCGCAGCTACCGTCCCCGCTCTCCCCAAGACCAAATGCAAGGTGTTTGTCACAGGAGACTCCATCCTGAGGGGGACTGAGGGGGCAATCTGCCACCCCGACCCCTTAGCCCAGGAAGTCTGCTGCTTCCCGGGGGCCTGCATCCGGGACATTGTGGAGAAGATCCCTAAACTCCTCCAGCCCACACACCACTATCCCATGCTCCTCATCCATGTGGGCACCAACGACACGGCTCGGAGCGCTCCCAGCCAGGTCATGAGGTGCTTCAGGGATTTGGGTGCGGGGCTAAAGGGTCTGGGGCGCTGGTGGTGTTTTCTTTGATCCTCCCAGTCTCGGGCTATGGGCTGAGGAGGGAGAGGAGGATCCAGGTAGTAAACCAAAGACTGCGGCGCTGGTGTCATTGGGAAGGCTTTGGCTTCCATGACCACAGCCCGCTCTTTGGGGAGAGAGGCAGCGAGCTGCTGGGAAGAGACGGCCTCCACCTCTCTCTGCTGGGGAGGAGGCTCTTCTCAGCCAGACTGGCTGGCCTGCTCCACCGGGCTTTAAACTAACCCCCTGGGGGATAG